>NW_009952533.1:6859955-6906991 GCF_000747805.2 Chaetura pelagica | reverse complement strand
TCCCGGTGCCCCAGGGCTCAGGATCCCGGTGCCCCAGGGCTCAGGATCCCGGCCGCTCACCCTCAGGCTCAGGCTGCATCCCCGGGGCGGGCAGGGTCCCGCACCAGGTCCCGCACCAGGGGGTGTCCCAGGCAGGAGGTGTCCGAGCAGGTCTCTGTCCCACCTGCTAAACTCGCTGCCTTTTATACCCCAGTGACCCCCCTGTGCAGCCAGTGTCACTGTCCAGAGCCAATTGGCATCCATGAGCCCCAAGTTAGGGCAGTAACTCAAGTTAGGGCAGTAACTAGCAGGGCAATGCGTAACTTGTTGCCCATCCTTCCTGCTTTGTACCAAACCTGTTGTTTTGCCTTCATTTGTCCTTGAGCAGCAGGCCTGGCTTTGGTCGTTAGCTGGGTGTAATCAGCAGAAGGGCTTTGCTGACTTAAAAGGCATCTTGTTTAGACTTGTGTGGGGAAGAAGAGCTGTTTCCCACAGTGGTACCAGCCACGAAAGGAAGGGCCCAGCAAGTTGAAGGTAAATAGTGAGGGAAAGGCAAAACTGACTTTGTTGTTTGGATTTCCAACTCTGCCACGTCTGCCTTGGTCTCTCTTCCTTGTAAGAAATATTTTTACTTTTGAGTTGTCCCCCGGTCTCTTGACCTTACTCTGGATGTGTGTGCTCTTGCATTGAGTTGGCAAGTGGGCTGGGGAAACAGCAGTGCCTGGAAGGTTACAGCTTTCTGTTCATTTCTCACTCCAGCCCTGCCACTGTGCACAACAGTGCATGTGGAGCAGCCTGTCAGCTGCTCCTCTCCACTTGTTCTTTTTTACAACACATGTCATTTAAATTTACCTCCATCCCACACAAACCAGGTTTTAGTATTATCACACTGCATTATTCTTGAAAATTATTTGCATTAGCAATGCTTTATGTTAAACAAAGGGTAAAAAGATTTCTAAGGTGTGCCAAAGCATGGCACTTCATGTGAGCCCTCCTTGTCTACTTCTTTTACAGAGGATCTCTTACTTGGGCTTTTTATGACAGGTTAGCAGCAGCAGGATGGACTCCATGTGCTCAACAGTGACTCAGGTCTTTGTGCAAGCCAGTGCAGTCGCAGTGGCAAATAAGGATGGAGTGAAAGTTTCTGACTTGGTCCTGTGTTTTGTTTTCAGTTTTAAGTAATCTGTTTTGTGGGGCAGGATGGAGTGTAACTGTTTAATTACAGTAAAACTATTAATGTCACACTGTCTTACCTTCCCTTCAACTCAGCTTGTAGTTGGTGTAGGGTACAGGTCTAAGTTATTTTTTCCACCCTTATAAGTTGAAAGAAACAAAATAGGGATTTCTTGCTATATACTTATCTTGAGTTTGCTGGTTTGAAGTCCAGAGAACATGCTGACCTCTGGAACGTTCATTGTTTATCTCATGTCTCCAGAGAATGGATGGACAAAGCTGGCAATGTTTGGATGTGGCACAGCTCTCTGCACAGGGTGCAGCTCCCACTCTCTGCTGGGAAAGGCCACCAGCTGCCAGCTGGGGCATGAGGAGCTGCACATGAGGTAGCCCTCCCTCAGCCCAGGGCAGCTCAGGGCTTCATGGCGACAGGCATTAGCCAAAATCTTGAAGAAGGTTGTCCATGGTGTTCTGCACAGGTTCTGCCCCACACAGGTCTCTTTTGTGATATGCTGCTTCTGAAAAAATCCCAATCAGTGTCAGAGGTTGGTCCCATTCCTTGGAATGTGTCCACATCACTGGGCAGAGCTTGGGTCTGTCTTGTGGGGAGGTTTGGTGAAGAGATCTGGAGTGCTGGTTACCTGCATGATCCCAGACTGAGTCAGTCAAACACTACTCATTTCTGTACCTTTTCTGGGGCATCTCTGCTCATTCACACCTCACCTTTCCTTGCACTTTTTCTTGCCTCATCCTGGTGGCATTAGTTATCTAACCAGTTTTAAAATGGGTAGAGAAGATACAGTGCTTTTTATTTTCTGAACAAACATTGTAGCTAAGAGTGTGCCAGGCTTTATTTGCTGGTTGGTTAGATATTTGTGTCAGGTTGCCAGGCAAATTCATATACTGCTGTGCTGCAGGCAAGGTCTTGGGGGTGGGTGAGGTGAGTAAACATCATAGAAAGATCTAAAGGTGTAGGAAGAGGTTTGGAGGAAAAGAATGAGAGCTGGCTTTGCAAATTGTAATACCTGCATCTATTTTTGTCCCCTGTTGCTGAAGCAGCGGTGTACAGGGCCGAGCTGTTCAGTGGCACTGCCTGGTTAGCATCTGTGCAGTTCTGTACCTTTGTGCTGTGAGCAGGCAGCATCTGATGGAAAACTTCATCAACCAGTCAGTCCCTATGATGTCATTTGAGTATGTGTCACTACTTGGATATTTGGATGTTCATTGAGCCCTTGCATACTCAAAACTGATAAAAAGTCTCTTGTGCCACTGCAAACCACAAAAAGTAATTAAATAGACAATAAATCTGTCTGCACTCTATGCAACAGTTCCCTTTCTCAGCCTCAGCTGCCTTCTTCCTACAGCCTGTGTGTCACTCATCAGGTCCAGACCCGCAGTTTATGATACGGGACGATTTTCTAATGATGATTTGAGTGCCTTGGAAAAGCTGGAGACTCCTTCTCTATTTGCAAGTGCAAGCTGTGATTTACTGGAAGACCAAGTGTATAAACCAAAGCAGTAATGTTCTGAAACACTAGTTAAATCAGGAAACAAAAATAAAATATCAGTCTTTTTTATATGTAGGTACCTAACCAGCATCTCCTTTGTCAGCAGTACATGTAACAACCACAAAATAGAGCTGTCTCTCATTTTTAGTTACTGTACATGCCAGGGCATTCTGTTCTTGTATACACTCTCAGAAATAGCTGAAATGATTATAAATGTGTTTCAGCAAGCAGCAGCTTTATTTATTTATTTGTTTATTTTGGCAAAATGTAATTTTTGTAAGTTGCAAAATGCTGAGGTTTAGCGCTTCACTGGACAAGCTGTGCACATTTTTGAGACAACCAGCCTATGGGAGCCTGTCAGCAAACCACTATCAGAGACATTTGTGACTCACAGGAATGGAGAGTTTTGAAAGGGAAATCATCTTAGGTAATCTCAGCCTTAGCACATCAGGGAAAGGGTGTTTTTCAGTTATTCCTCTTTCGTCCTTTCTTGGACTTGTTTGGAAATGGGTTTGGTTTAATTTTATTTTGATTAAGAAATGAGAAATTTGCATTTTCAATCTGTTGTTATTTTTATTTCTCTTCTGGAGAAAGGCAATAGGCATTTATTTGAGAGGCAAGTTATAAAAGATTCATGTTAGTCTTAAGGATGTGAGAAACAATCTTTTACAATTTGTTTAAAGTTGTGAAATGCAAGAAAGGTGGATCTCTCTAGCTACTGAGCAGATCCTCACTGGCAGGTAGGGCAGGTATACAGAGTTAACTTGCTTTCAGCAGAATTAAAGCAGTTGCTTCTGGAGTGAGACAAACTAGAAGGGCAGGAATTTTTACTGAACTTCTGGAAATAGTCAGCCCAGGAGAAAGGTAGCTCCCATTTTATTTATGGGAGCTCATAATGAAATGGTAGATAACATGCTAGCATGATGTACAATCTGGAGGGATGAACCTGTACTTGAGATTTGACAACACTACTCTTAAAAATATTTACTGCTGTAATTTAAGTAGAGAGTATGAAGAGAAGCAATGTTTTATTTCTGTCAGTTGGCCTTCACTATAGCATAAAAACAAGTAATTTAAATAGTAAAGGTTCCAGTAGCTATCATGCACATTAATATGCAACTTAGCACACAGCCAGACAGTGCCTACGTGTTCTTCATTTGCTTTGAGTGGGAGGCTGGGTGTGTGTAGCTGCTGCTCTGCCATTGCTTTTTCCTTTCCTGCAACTCCAAGCACTAACCACAGAGCACCCCTTGGATATCTAGGGAGAATGGCACTGCTTTTGTTCATTAAGAAACCATGTAGGCTAGAAGCAGGATTGTTCTGTACCTGGACAAGATGCTTTCTGTTATCTTCATTCTGAAATATATGCAAATAGCCAGATGTATTTCTGAGAAGGACCCGTTCTGTCCTGGGGCAATAATTCAATTGCAATTACTCAAATAACCGTTCCATGCCTTTCTTCCTGTGGAAGGCAAGGTTTGCATACATTAAGGACAGTATGAACAACATCTCTTACTCAGGCTCTGATACTTGGAGCCTCTATTAAGACCTGAAGGTCCTGCTGTAACTTGTACCTAAGTGGCGTTGAGCTCAAAATTTCATCAATGCAGTAACAGGTCTGCATGATAAAGGGCAAAACTTGTCTTTGAAGTCCTTTTTGTGGTTTGGTGTTTGTTTTTTGTTGTGGTGGTTTTTTTTTCCCATTCCTGTTGAAGACAGTGATAAGATTCATCACTGAAAACAGTGTTTCCTTAATTTTAAGCTGCTGATAAAATAAAATGGTATTTTTCCTGTGGCCTGGAAGTGGGCATGGGCAAAATTGTACATATTAGTTAATTTTAATGACTCTTCCTACTTTCTGACATCCTTTCCTTTTCCTCATGCTCCTTCATTACTAAGGGCTAAACAAAATACTCTGTTCCACTGACAGAGCTTCTAATCTTGCAGTTTTTCTTTTGCAGTGCTTGCTTTGTAGCTGCTTGGCATAGGGTTGCTTTAGTTAATCACAAGTAAGTTTCCTTGACTTGGGTACACTTGAGCCCAGAACAGAACAAAAAGCAAGAAGTCAGTGTGGAACAAGATCAAGAACTGGAGAAGTCAAAATGTGAACCACTTGCCAGATCCAGGTGAAAGCATGCTCAGAGACCAAGCAAAAGCACAAGGCAAGGTATAATTTGATGGTATGTCCAAGTGTCAGGGAGTCCATGTGGGGAGAAGATGGAGTCAGGGGCAGGCAATGGGAAGGATGCCGGGAGTATCACTGTGGCAGGATCAAGATGGTCCCTTCCCTTAGTCGCTGAGCTGAGCTGGGCGCTCGGGCACAGCATCTGCCAGAAGGGCTCTGAGTGCAGCTGGGCAGGGGCTGAAAGACTGACACTAAGCTTCTGTGTATAAGCTCCATTTTGAAACAACTCTGTGTATGGAAAACTCAGAGTATTCTATAGTCTTAGATCCTATAGATTTAAATGCAGAGCTTGAGGTTGCTTCCTAAAATTATCTGAGATATTAATTTTTACTGCCATTTTTTGAAATACGTTTTAGGAAGAGACATTAGAAACCAACAGCTGACTACTTGAACTTTACAATATGAAGCTCTGCCTTTCCATGTGGTTTCCCAGCAGTAGTCCAGTAACATACCAGGTCTAATTTCTGAGCTACTGCCTTAGTTTTACATGCTGAGATCAGTGCTCTCTTACCCTCCCACTTCCCAGATCAGCAGAGGATTTATTAAAAATGTAGCTACCTCCTTGGCTTCTTCAAGTCTGTTCTTGACACAGTTTGGCTTAATATATTTGCATTATTAAAAATCTAATCAAGCTTGTTACTCAGAGTTGACTGTGGTTGCTTCAGCCTGGTTTACAGCTTTTGCTCTGTCCTCTCTCACAAGTGTGAATTTAGCAATCATAAAGATCAAAACTCTCACAGGAGAGCATATTGGAAAAAGAAGCCATCAGATGAAAATGTCTTGGAGTCTGTTTTCAGCAAAGGGATGACTCTGCAACTTCAGAAAAAAAGGTCAAGATGAAGCAATCTTTGTTTTTGTTTTGTTTTTTTTTGGGGGGGAGGGAAGACAAAATATTTTATGGATGTTCTCTTTTCACATCAGTAAGACATTTTGTCAGGCTGCTTCCCTTTGTATTTACATACACAATCAAAGAAATGCCCTGAATGAAACACTGCGTCATCTTCTGAAAGCACTGGTCTTGGAGAGGGATGCCTGGTATTTATTTAATTAAAACTGGGGTTGGAGCATATTCTGTTGTAGTTTAGGTGAAGGACAGATCCATCATGAGTAGAGGAGGAAACCTAGCAAAACATTCTGAAACAAATACTCCTGTAATCACACTTAGTTATGGGCCTCATTTTGGATCCCCTTTCCTAGTCCCTTTTATCACAGCTTTCCAAGGGTCAGAGATGCAAGGATCTTCCTACCACAGTTCTGAAGAGACTGCTAGGTAGCTGTGCCCAGCATCTGTATGAAGTTACTTAAGATCTTGCAGAAACAACTTTTTGTTTAAAAAAAAATAAAAATGCAATAAAGACGTGGCACATTTTACAATTAAGTGTCAGGAGATGCAGGTTCAGAGATCAGTGCAGGACAAGCAGAGGCTCTCTTGAGGAGAAAGCCACCTTTCAGACAGGTATATCTGGGGAGTTATGTAAAAGGCCCCAGAGTTAAGCCTGGAGTCCAAATTGTTCTTTGCAGACATTTTAAGCAATGGCTGAAGGTTAGGTGTGAGTTCAGCCCCTTGTAGCATTAATGCAGGCAGATTTACTGCATTTTGAATTTGTCTCAATCCCAGGACTCCTGGGATGCCTGTTCCCCTGTTCTCTCTGGTGTCAGAGAGGCTGAGAAAATAGTTGTTACTTTATCATTTATCCTACCATAGAGTAAAGCTCACAGGGAACTTGTTTGGAGTTGCTTGCCATCGACAAATGTCTTACTGCTCCTTTGTTATTTGGCTCAAGGTGGGAAAAATTATTGCAGGATGGAAAAGTTATTTTAAGGTTAACTGTTAGGAATTAATTCCTCAAGTAAAGCTCTTGTTACCAAAAATAGATGGAAAAATCAGCCAGTCCTGCATGGCTGGTTTTGTCACCTCTGTAGTGGTCAGAGAGATCTGGTCATTGTTCTTTTTGGTTTGATCACTTTGGACTTTTCAGCCAACAGGTGAGCTGGGCAATGTTTGGAAGCAGGTGCTAAGAAAGGAGAGCAGCAGGGAATGACCCTTTGGTCATTACATAGTGGCTGCACGGACAACAGGAAAGCTTCCCGTGCTTGGCACTTCCATTTGAAGCTTAAGGCATGTTTAATTACAACCTTTTGCCACCCAGAGTAAGTGCTATGAGAAATCTGTCTGACTTGCCTTGGTTGTTGTTGATAATTGCATTTAGTTAGAGCAACACTGCATCTCTGCTGCGAAGTTGAGCCATGGCTTCTGTCTTAATCCCATGGTACCAGCATTCATCTCTTAGCTTTCATTGTTCCCTGGTGAGTACTGGGTGTTCTTTGTCTGCTTTTGCTTTCTTGTGTCGGAGGCCTACTATTTTCATTCACTTTCTGATTTCTTTCTCTCCCTTTCTTCTGTCTGTCTCCCTCCAAATCTGTGTTAGGTGGTGCATATGTGCAGAAGGGGCTGTTTCTAATGAGCTTCTAGGCAGGGAGAAGGCAAGATAGATCACTTTTAAAATTGAAGGAGAAGGGTGGGGGTGGGAGTTTGCGCTGAGGGGCACTGTATTTTTTAATAGATTCTTATTTAATTAAGAACACTTCTGGAGAGATGAGGGATGATGGTGTCTTTAGTAACACATTAGAGAACAGCAGAATAGTTGTTTAGATTTATTTTTTTTTTCCCCAAAGCATTCTGGGATTTCTGTCTTTGAGAACTGCCTTTGTGCTTTTACTTTATGTACTATGGTTAATAAAGAAAAGAACACAACCATAAACCCATTGTGATGTACCTGTGTTGTCTGAAATGCATTGAAATGAGCTCTTTTTGATGCACATGTGAGGTCTGTCTGAATGCACACTGAAAGTGGAAAGGAGGTTCCAGGCTTATAACTGACCTTGATTGGATCAGATCGACTCCCTTCAATAGAGAGAAAGTATATTTAATTAAAAATTCACAAATAGAAAAAGAAGTATAACCTGAAATCAGAAACTGGCACTGTAATACATGCAACCAAAATACCAGTTTGACATAATAAGTCTTTTAGTACAGGTCATAATTTCAGAAGGAAAGAAATTGATCAAACTGAAAGAAAAACCCTAATCCCACTGAAGTTATTTGTGGGACTAGATTGACTGTGGGACATTAATGCCAGGAGTTAATCTTCAATGTCTAGCATGATTTTGCAGGGTTAGTAGTTAGAAAAGGTTCTTTTATCTGTTTGCCACTCAGAGGGAATAAAATTACATGAGACTTTACTGTATCCATCTAGAAAAAAGGTTAAAATGGTGCTTGTAACTTTAGGTTCGTTGCACAGCATTAGTGTTGTCGTTATAATGAGTGAAGTATCAGTAAAGACCTGAAAAGGACCTGCTTAAATTTCCATAGGAAACAGTCAAACACTCGGATCACTCTTATGTCATAGGTGTGTGGTATACTGAAATGGACCAAGCAAGCTGCTTTTATACTGTCTTACAGTTCATACGCACAGTTCATATGGCACAGTTTTGTGCCACACTCAGAGCCAGCATATGCAAGCTCAAGCTAGGGGTAGGATCTTCAGAGAACTGTAATGACTTTTTAAAAGGTGAACCCACAGCATTCCCTAACCCTTACAGGAGGTGAGTGTCCCTGCCAGCCTGGGTTGGCACTGCGCATGTGAGCGCTCCTGTGTCCACTTCAGTCAAAAAAAACCAACTGGCATCAGTTAGCTGAGTTCAGTGTTTGGTATTTACACTAAGAACAAGTGGTTTTAACTGAAGGAGGTTAGGGAGCTCTCAAACAAGGGGTAGTTTGCGATCTGGTCCTGTCAGGGGGGATGTCAGGCAGCTGGTACCTCTCTGAGCCCGGCCATGCTTGGGTGCCACGTTGTTCACGACTGAGCGATGAAGTTTGAGGTTTAGAGTTTCTGTGGGGTCACATCAGTTTGGAAGCTAGGCACAGTGCTTAAACCTGCTTCTTTTTGTCTCTCCTGTGTCCTCACTGTCAATTGCAGCTTTGCTGTCTCCAGTATTTTGTTTTCTCTTGTTAAAAATAAGAACAAAATCTTCCTTCTCCCTGTTACTGCTGTGTTACATGTCAGTGTGAACCACAAGAGAGCATTGGTGAGCGGCAGCGAAAGTGCCTCTTGCCAAATACTGTCTGATCCCTTCCCACCATAATGCCACACAACAGGCCTGGGACAGGATGGTTAAGCAGATGCAGTTCATATGAAATATAGGGATTTCCTAATAATCACTTTGGAAAAACAGGAGTTTGTTTATTTTTGAAGCAATGTTATTAGCTACAGGTCCCATTGTATCCTAGCAATTTAGCTGTGTCGAAGACACAATTAAGCTGCAGCTATGGGACTCAAGTAAAACTGCCAGATCATATTAGTAATATAATTTCTGTTTGTACAGCAGCCATTTCCAGTTTTTTCCTACACAAGGGTCCGCTGCAGATTTGGTTTTCGTTCTTCACTGCTTTTCATTGGAGGGGGACTCAGGGGATTATAAATTGGTAGTTAAAATTTGTATTAGTTGGAATTTAGGAATTAAGAAGTAATTTTAACTCTCTGAGTTAATGTTTGGACTGTGGTTGATGGCAAACCTGAGCTGGGGCCAGATGTGTTCTGATTTTCTGTGAGCCTCAGTTTTCAGGGCTTTGGCTGTGCATGTAACTCAATTGGCATGTACAGCATCTGCAGTCCATATAAACCCAACGTATGAAAAGTGGTCTTTTAAAGACGTGGCCTCCATTGAGTGTATTTATATGTAGTTCAAGGCAAGATTTATTAGAAGCACATAAGGCAGAAAAGACCTTCTTCCCTCTTTTTTTTTCCCCTCTTTTTTTCAATGGAAATGAGATCCAAAGTGTATATTCCCAGATCTCTCAAAAGGATTCTAGTCCTGTCTGAGAGCAAAATGTTCTCTCTGTCCAGTATTTAAGCAGCTTTTTAATTTTTATTGTTTTTGTTAGAATTTTTAAATGGGTTCTAGCTTGTTTAAATACAGTAATCCAGATCGTCTAAGCACAGCAGAAACTAGATCCAAGGACAGGAGCAGTCCATTCAGATCAGCTTTCTAGAACAAGTAATCTTTACTTTTTAGTCATATACCTTTAAGTCTTCCAGCCTTATGCTTGCTGCCTCATCAAGAAGCTGTTTTATGATTTGCATTCTTGATCAAGAAGGATTGTGTGATTTTTATTTAGCAGATTGAGAGTTGTCGTAAGGAAAAAAAAGTGAGCAGGCATTACTTAGCCACATGTTTCATTTCCCTCAGCCCCACAAGTGCTAAATTCTGGGTTTAATTTCATTATTGAAATTATAGGACCTTGTAAAGATCTGGCTGCATCCCAAAACAACCTCTTGAACAATACGTCTTAAGCTGCAGCCACACAAAGTAACCTGTGTGCAGACAAAGGGGTCTGAAGGTGCCACCAGCAGCAAACAGTAATTGCTCATTTCCAGGGACAGCTTAGTATCTCTTACAGATTCCTTGGGAAATGCAGACAGGCATATGTGTCTACAGTCTCTTCACTAGACCTACTGCAGGGAGGTGGATGAAGCATCCCATCAGACCTGTCACTTGGGCAAAGCTTCAGAAGAACCAAGCCTAGAACTGTCTTGGAATCTTGGCTGGTCCCAGATTAATAATGACACATGCAGACATTGCTTGATCAGCTGGCCATTTTGGCCACCTGCACAGTTTCAGGCAGCACAGGGCTTGCCCTACCACCAGCCTTGGCTGCTGAGGGGCTCCAGAGTCTTGGAGCAACTAGAGAGCAGCCTGACCCTGGACATGGCAATGTGTGGTTCAGGAATGCTGCTCTTACCTAAAACACATCTCAAAGTGCTCCTGACCATGTAAGAAGAGAAACAGGGTTTTATTTATTTATTTATTTATTTTTAATTGCTTTGGTGTTTCTGCTTGTTGGGAATGGAGAAGGCCATATATTCTGGCAGACTGTACACCACTGCAGGTAGCATGATATTTCATATGAGAGAAACATCAGCAAAGGCTGTAAATTTTACGTGTAGGAAGTTTTAATCTTCGGAAGTGCCACCCAGTTATGCCAAAGCTGCAGGCACATTTCAAGCAACAGCTCACAAGTGTTCACTTGAACACTTTTGCTCTTTGTGCAAATATATAGCAAAATCACAGTTAGAATGTGAGATGGGGACCTTGGAGATGCAAATGCTGCTGCCTAAAGCTTTCCATTGATGGAACACTGCAAATGGGTGAGCTCTGTTTAGCCTGGGTAAGAGTAAGGTGAGGAGGTGCTAAAGCTGTACTAAAATCATAACTGGGTGCAATGGCAAATGTAGAAACTGCAAGAATCCAAGGCAGTTGCTGCAAATGAGAAAACCAGAGCATGTAATGAAGCTGTGACGCTTCACTATGGGCTGCAATAATGGGTGAAAGTCCAAATCAGATCAAAAGAGAAGTTGGGCAGATTTTTGGAAGAGAGGACCATTCAAAGCTGTGATGGTCTGGATACCGTTTTTGGGCCGAAGGGTGCCTGAGCTGCTGGTTGGTTGTGGGGAAAGCTGGGTAGGGTGTAAAAGGAGAAGGCATCCTCTGAATTTGCCTTGCTTCTTGCAGTCTTTAAGCACCCATTGCACCGTCAAAGAAAGGATACCAGGCTAAGTGGTGGAGAGGAGAGGGTTGGGGTGGATATGGAGCCTCCTGAAGGCAATCACTGTCTCTGCACAGAGTAGGAGGTGGAGGAAAGGAGAGAAGAGTTGGCCTTCTGCTGTAGGTGCTTTCAGTGGCTCAGGGGAAGCATGCTGTGCTTGTTGGTACTTGTGAGGTCAATCTAGTTTCCTCTGCTAATTCTTCTTGGCTAGTATGTCCTGCATTTGGCTTTGAAAAATGAATATTAGCTTCCAGAGCCCAATTTGGATGCTAGCAAAAGCAGGCACTACAGAAGGCCCAAACTATTACAGAATTCTGGTTTAAGTTTAAGTGAACTTCCTTTAGTTTGTTTCCTTCATGCTTCAAAAAGTTTCCAGACCTGCATTCCTACAGAATTGCAAGAGAAGAAGCAATCTCTCTTTCAGAAATACTGAAGTCATGCCACTGCTTCTTTCTAATTTGTTTTTCAAATGAATAATTCCCATGGCGACCAGGAGAAATGAAAAGGCAAGAAGGGATTGGGTGCTAGTGGTAAAATGGACCTACCCAAAGCTACTGTGTATCCATTGTATTTTTAAAACTATCAATTGTAATTTTCAGACCCCTCCGACCATTTGAATTATTTTTGACAGATTCTGCTGACCACATCTTTTGACATCTGAGAATGAGCACAGTCTGGCAGTAGCTTTTGAGAGAACATTTATCCTCATCAGTAAGATAAAGCTGTCAAAGGAACCCAGGGACATCCAAGGAAATAAATAATAATTCAATATGCAAAACTAGTTTTCTAGTCCCAGAGAAAGCTAAGAGACTTACATGTCTGAGAGCAGCATTTGAGCATTCAGATGAATAAGGGAAGGCAGAATTGGAATGACACAGTGAATTAAGTATTCTGGAGGACTTAAATAATAGAAATTATTTTATTCCTGAAATGTTTACTCAAAATACCAGTTTATCAAGGATAATATCTCTGTGGCATTTCAAGTGATTATGTATGCATCTTAGGTATCTGATGCCTAATGCTGTGGAGAAAACACTGATGTTTCTGATACTGTATTTTAGCTCGGTATGTGGAGTTGCCAGGAGAATGAGTAGAGTGTTACAGGAAAGAATTAGTTTATTGCATTTTTTGAGAGTTGAATTGCATAATGGAATGCAGTAACAAGTTACTAGTAATTGCCTCAAAGCAGCCCTTAGATAGAACAGACAGTAAGAACAAGGATAATTTAATGCATGGCACTGGTAAGTTGCATTAACGTAGTGATCTCTCTGATGTGTTCTCAGAAGTTTGTGGCCAATAGGCTTGCTAGGAAATCATTCCAGCTTGCAGAATATAAACTTCATTGGTTTAATGTCTGCTCACAAGGAGGACAGGATTTGCTTCCCTGTTTTCTGCCTTTTAATGTACTTGAATTGAGCAGAGGGTGTTTTGTTTTGGGGTTTTTTGAGGGTTTTTTTGTTTGGTTTTGGTGTTGGGTTTTTTTTTGGGGGGGGGGGTTTGTTGTTTTTTTTTCTTGAATGTGTGTTTTTGACAGCTTATGTTGAAGTGCATTCCATGCTAGTAAGGAGCACCTGACCGACATCTTTCAAGCTCATGCTTGTTGTGGAAGTGCTTGTTGTAAGTCATAGCTGGATACCAGAATCCACTGCAACGACTGAGGGTATCCACACCTGGGCAACACAGATACAGAAGGAAAAAAGATATTCTTGTGCCTTCAGTATTCACAGCTGAAATAATTAGTTGAATATCAATGGGTGCCTGTTTCTCCATTCTCACCTTCCAGTGCTTTTCTATTCTGCTGCATTCCAGGGCTGAACAGCAGGAGGGGAGAATAAATATAGGTCCTTCTCCTAAAACTGACTTTGTAGAATAAGGATAATGTAGTTGAGGCTTTGGAGATTATCCAGCCCCTGCTCAAAGCAGGCTCAGCTGCATCAGCTTGGTGAGGACTATACTCAGCTATGCTTTGAATTTCTTTCAGGGTGGAGAACCCACAGTTTCTTTGGGCAGCCTGTTCCAGTGTTTGACCTCAGTCACAGTGAAAATCCTTTTCCTGGTATGTAAGTGCAGTTTCCAGGGTTGACGTTCATGTATTGCTCCTCTATCTATCACTGTGCAGTCCACTAAGAGACTGTCTACGTCTTCCCATTCATTGAAGACAGCAAGAAAACCTGCCTTTTGCTTGCTGTTTTTAGGGCTTAATAAATCCATTTCACTGTCATTCTTGTAGGCAGCAATGGGGAGTTTCAGGCCTCTGGTGCTGCACAAGGTCACTTTGTGCAGACCAAGTTGTATTTTCCCCCAGCAGCCTTGCCTTATGTGATGAACTTGTCAGCCTAGTTAAGCACTTTCTGGAAGGCTGGTACATCTGCAGATAGGAGAAGCTGTTGTACTTCTAGGGTATCTTGAACCCTAGAACTGAGATTTTTAAAAATGAGCAGTTGAGAAGGGTTCCTGTGGCACTTCCTAGAGCAACAAATAAGGAACAGAAGGGATTAGCCATCTTTGCTGGCATACTTAGAGCTAGCTCTTTCAGTAATGAATAATTACCAACTAAGCAGGCTTCTTAGTACAAGCTTCTTTCTTAACAGTTTCATGGATCCTCACTGTGCATTGTGGTGAGGATTCTTCTTTTCATTCCACACAATGAGCAAATTTTAGCTACAAATCCAAATAGTTACTGCATTCTGCCTGTTGAAACTCCCCCCTGCTGTTCAAGCATGTATGGTATACAGTGCCTGTGTCCCAGGCTGGTGCTTGCTGATGAGGTAACCCCGGAACAGATGAGCAGTAATCTTGGCATGCAGTTTGCAAAAACAACTTGGTGGTACAGATCTGCAGTATGTTCATTTGCTGGTTTATTATAATTTGAAAAGTAAGACATTTACTGCAGTTAATTTCCTGAATTCAGGGAAAGGGCTGCCAGGGAATGTGCAATTATCGGCAGGACTAACTGTTACAAATTCTTCTCAGACAGTTTTGTTTGGTAATTCCTTAAAAATGTATTTTTCTTGCTGTGATTAAATGCAGTGTACTTGTAAAGACGTTGTTTAGTATATTCCATCTTGCTGACTGATCCCTGTTGTCAGTCAAAGTATTGCTATGGGACTGTCTGTTATACAGCAGAAGAAAGGGTGATTCCCAAGGGATGAAAAGTTGGTTTCAGATGCACAGAATCCCAGTTCTGGGAGCTGAGAGAAAACCATCAGTCGGGATGTTAGGTCTGGTCGAACTTATTGCTTTTCTTACCAACTAGAGGAGTGATTTCCTCTGTCAGTTAGAGGAACACTGTTGGTTTTTTTAACCCCTTGAAAGAAAGGGTGTAATCCCTTAAAATGAAGGATATAATCTTAGTTGTGTATAGCACTGCCTTATATCAGTGTGCAATGAACCCTTTTCCTGTATTACAATAAGAAAGAAATAATCTGTACAGTTAAAGCAGTAGAATTTTTTGTGCATGAACAAAGTCTTAATTATTAAAAATACAAAAACCACCACCCCTGTCCCAGCCCTCAGAGGGAGCTGTGGTTTAGGATGCCTGAGACAAACTAAGAACTGCTTGCCCTGATCTTGCACTCTCTGAAACCACTAGGAGAATTTTTTACTTTCTCTGGTTGTGAAAGCTAGAGAGAGATCAGCATCTTGAGCTGATGATAATGTAGAGGAAGCCAAGTCATCAGCCTGGATCACGGCTCAAGCCTGGGAAGTAACATCAGGACCCAGGTGACGTGTTACATAGACTTCTGGAGGTCAATACGTATGGTCATAATAACTTCATTGCCAGCAACAAGTCATTCCTCAAGCACTGGTGGGGTCCCTCCATGTGAACTGCTGGCCTTAACCTTTCACAGATGGCCATAGCATCTCTCAGTTGTACTGTCTTATGGGAAACATTGTACTTACTCCTAAGCAAATACTTTTTAATAATTTCAAGCAGAGGACAAAGAAGGAACAATCTGTTTTTCTTGTTGACTTTGAGGATATTGCTGGTACCAGTCTCTGATTTCATCTCGCCTGTGGGCAGCTTGTGTATTTCCCAGGGTCAGGATGGTAGCCCTCAAGCTGCCGAGTGCTAAGTGCGTGTGATCAGTATCATTAGCAGCCCCAAGTAATTGATTATTGTCCATAGCTGAGTATTCAGAGCAAGCACACAGCCAATGGCAGTCACTTAATCTGTCATGCCTGCATGTTCTTGTCCTCCTGAGATCTATCAGCTGTGTAGCATCTGACCCCATCAGGAAAATCACTGATGGTGCTTCGTATTTACTGTGTACCCGTTAGGTTCCCTGTATTAACCACCCGAACTGGCTGCAGTGCACATGGGAGAAGGACATATAGTGGGGGTGGCAGAATGTATAGATCTTATTTTAGTCTTCCTTTTCAGGCAAATCTTAAGCCTGGGTTTTTGTGGGAAGAGGGGGTGGTCTTTAAATGTACACTGTTCAATTATTTTTCTGGTGTTGGTATTAATTGCAAGACTCAAAATAGGTTGATTAGAATAAGACCTCACAGAGGTGTTTATAATTCAGATTTTAGAGATGTGACTAATGAATAACAACCACAGCTAATCAGTTCTCAAAACTGATGGTAATGAGCAGAAAAGGGGGAGGAAGCCAACCTATATCTCTAATGTATTTTTTTAGCACTGCAGTGGAGGGTGGCAAGATCTCTTAACAAGTATTTGACTCAGATGGAGTTATTGATTTTCACAGGAAAAGTCGTTTTTGTTAAAACAGTGCTTAAAGATTAATTTTAAATAACTAGTAGCCCATTGCAGCTTTTAAAGTTAGGGGTGGTATTTAATTGTTGGAACTGTTCGGAATCTCGAGGCTTGTTATGGCATCCTTGGGCTTTTTATTTATAAGTTGGGTTTTTCTGCATTCATTACAGCTACAAAAATGACAGCAGCGAACACTGGAGTCCTTTATTCACAGAACTGGCACCACAGGGCCATTGGCAGTGCTTTTTTTCACTGCCTTTTCCAATATTTTTGACCTTCCTCGAGGTCATTTCTTAAAGATGTGAGGATGTAGTAACTCTTTTGCTATAATCTGGTCAGTCCTCTGCCTCTACACGTGTTTATTTAACCAGGCAATGAATTTGTTGTCCTCAGTATGAAATAACTTGAAACATATCAGGTGTTCCTGAACTGGAACCTCAGTCAGGAATTATCCTGATCCAGATGGGAGTTGGAAGTAGTGTTAACCTTGGAAAATGCCTCTCAAGTCAGGGGCAGACACCTTTATGTCAACTCTCTGTATTTCTGCTGTGTGCCAGAGCCCTGTAAGGAGAAAGAGAGAGAGAATTTCCTACCAGCCCTTCAGGTCATGCATTTTAGTTTGGAGTTTTTTTGACATCGAAGGACACATTTGTCATCAAAGTATAATCCCTGAAGTTGAACAAAAAATTCCAGTGACACTAGTGAGGTGGCTTTTGGGAGGAAGGCAGGAAAAGAAACTGGCCCTGGCTGGCGACATGCTTGTACACATTTCAGTGCACTCAGGAAGGCTCTGCAGATGCCTGCTGCCTATTTAAAATAATAAATAAATTTAGGAACCCAGTTTTGTCATTTGACATCCAGCTGAACTGCCGGGTTGTACATTTTGTCTTTAAATAACACCACAGAACACAACTCAGTGTGGCCATGATGATGAGGTTCCTCTTTCAGCAGTGAGCAGTGTGGTTTCTAAATAAAGCTAATGGTGGAAATCAGTTGTGTTGAATACTACAAGTACTGGGGCAGAGAGTACCCTGAGGCCAAGGGTGTTCCAGTCACTGATCTCCCCCGCATGAGGCTTTGGTGAAGTGAGACAAACAGCTCTGCATGTCTCTTGCCCCTTGCTCCCTGTTTCCACTGCTTATCCTGAGAGCTGGCCCAGGGGTGGGTCAGCTGAAAACTTACCTCTTTTGGGGGGGGAACGAGTTCAAATCAGGGAGCACTTGGGTGCAGTCCCATGTGCAAATGCATGAACATTACTGCTGACACATCATGGGGAAAGGAAGTGAAGAGCTCCCGTAAAGTGATCAGGTCACCCTCACTTGAGCAACAGGTCTGTTGTACTGAGGTAGGGACATATAGGTGTTTATGCTTGAGGGAGGCACAGCAGTCATCCTAGAAAATTTTCTGTCAGAAGTGAAGTTTTCCACTGCAGAAGCATTTTAATGAATAATTTCTGCTTTCTTCAGAAAGTTGAGCCTTTTGTTGAACTAACAATACTTGGCAACTCTTTGTAAAATCTCTCCAAAACATTTTGTGCACACAAGCATACACGTATTATTAGTCAATATATAATAGAGATGCAGAATATTCTTAAATCATGAGCAGTTTTGCAGAAGCCTGCAGTTTTCCTGTGGCTTCCTGAACTTAATAAAAATTACAGGTACTTTGGATGACGCTAGGCACTGCAATATCTCCGTTTTTGCCCAGTGTCAATGACTTGATGTGGCCATTGAGTCCTGCAGAATGGTTCATGGCACCTGATGGAAATTTTGTCAGGCTTATAGGTCTTCTGAGTAAATTTCCCAGAGTTCTTGCAATCTTCTGTGTTATTATGCTTTACTAGGGCTCAGAGGCCCTACTACAGACTTACTGCATTGGTGCCAACTACAGCTTAACTTAATTTTGGTGGGACTGCATGTGCTTATTCCTTCCCATGCCTCAGCTTTAGAGTTTGCAGCAGCATGACTACATAAGCATAGATCAAGCAGCACTGGCTTCCTTGTGGGCTGAAGTTTTTCATGAGAATGATGCTTATTGCTCAAAAGTCTGTTGTGGGTGCATGTTATTAAAGTCCCCATCAGTTCCTGGACCAGTGCTTTTTATGAAGATATGTGTGACCTTTGTTATTGGAACATGAACATCCCATCTTGTGAATTGTAGAGAAAGAAAAGTAGGTGTTGGGAGAGAAGAAGAAGAAGGACTCGAGCAGTTTTTCTTCCTTTGCTTCAGCTGCAGAGGTCTAAGGGGAGGCTTTTCTTCATTCTTTCAACCTCTCTTTTAATTTATTTGCTGCCAGCCCTGGCAGAATAATCCCACTGAACAGTTAAAAATAATGTATTTCGTATTGCAGCTCTGATTGTCACAAGAACAGGGATCAGAGGGAGAAAGCAAACTAGTGCAGGATGCAGCTTTTTTATAAACACACAGGGTTTTCATTTCTTGCAGTGGTGCAGATATATAAAGAGTCTCAAAAGGGAGCAGTGGAGACAGCACTACCCTGTGTGCGGGAGGAGAGACAAGGATGCAGATCATCAGTCATTTATCTGCTCGGACAGCTGCTGCTTCTGCCCAGGCTGGTAACTAGGAACTAGCTGGGGAACAGTCCCAGAGCCCTAACCTGCCATTAGTGGAAGGAATCCTGGTGGGCACATGGAGGGCACTCTCCCCAGCCTTGCATACATTTGGCCATGGGTGTCCCAGGTCTGCAGCCCTCTTGGGATTTCCTTCCCTGACTGTTCAGTCTGGGTTTCTGACTGCTGATCTTCTCCCCTGAAGTTGGCTGTTGTCAGGTGTCTGGGTCCATCACATAAACGCAGGGTCTTCCAAGAAAAAACAGTTTAATAAAGTTAGATAAGATATTTGTTGACTTTATCCAAAGTAGTTACAGTTAAAACTGTAGAAAATGAAAGCGATACAGTTTTGTATAGAACAAATTTTGTGTAGTCTTGGCATGTAACTCAGAAGAATATGATCTATGGACATATGTTTGAATCTTCCCAGTCATCACCTTCTTTTAAACCAAGAGAAGATAGAACAGGAAAGAGAAGGAAATTTTTAGCATATTTTTAACTCACCTGCAGTTAAGCATTGAAATATGTATCGTAGCACCCATCTAAGAGATTTGAAGTTTGTACAATACATGTAAATAAGCGACAAATGGTAATATTAAAGAGAGTTTATATAGCTAGAAATAGCTCTTGGCTTGAGTCTACTCACAAAGTAGAGTTCCTTTTATCTCAGGCTCACTTAAGGCCTGCGTAGTAAAGCCACATTGGCAACAGCATGTCAGTCTGGAACATTTACTTGGCCTGCTAGTATTGTGTGAGAAGGGCTAAAATGTGTCTATATTGGCACTAAAGTGGGATAATCAATTGAGTTAAGGCAGTTCACTGGAAATGGCATTTTTTTTCCATAGTCTGAACAGTCCTGGGGGACTTTTCCTGAAGTTCAGTGTCTGACACTGTGCTCTCAAAATGGAGGCAGCACAATCCTGTCTTACTCCTTCTCCTTTTCCAAGCACGCAACGAAAGTAGGTTAAATTTGGCCATGCTGGCTGGCCAAGTGAACTGGCTGCAAATAACAGTAGGGCGTGGAGGGCTTCCTGGCGGCCAGGGCTGTCTCCCCTGCGTGCTGCTGGGGTGGAAGGGGGCAGCAGGGTGCCCGGCCGGGGTGCCTGCAGGGTCATGGCCACAGAAACCTCAGCGAGACACCGGCTGCGCTCCCGCTCGGCGCGTCTCTGCGGCGCAGGGCATCGCTCTGGGCGACGCTGCTCAAGCAGCAGAAACCCAGAGTGTACTTGTAGTCATGCCAGCCAGGAAGTGCTTTTCCGGGGTTTGCATCTTGGGTTGAGGAAATGCTCCATAAGCTGCACTTTTAAAATAGCCCTTGGCTGGTGCCTGGGCTAGCTCTGCTGGCAGCTGCTTCTGTGTGAGTGTGCAGATCTGGTTGTAGGGAACCTATTACACGCCGTGTTTAGGCGGCCGCTTTGCTGTCTGCATTCTCTTCCCCATGCCACTAGCAACACAGACTAGGCTTGTTTTGTGCTTAAATCCTCTTTATATTCTTTATTCCCTGATATAACAATCTTTTGATGGTAGTTAACCACTGAGGCAGGTTTTTATTTTGTCTAATTCTGTTTAGGTAGCAGGTAGGTACTCAAATGACAGGAGTATAGAAATCCTTAAATTGAACAGATGGGTTTTCTTTTTTTAAATATAAAATTCATTTCATATTCTAAATGCGTTTCAGATTCCAAAAGCATTTAAGCCTTTGGAATTTGACTGCACATGGGTTGCAGTTGATATTAATGTGCGTAACTGGGGGCAGAGGAAAGTCACAGGTCTCTGAAGCAGTAATTTGCTGTGCTTCAGCTCTGAAAGAGTTTTACCTATCTATAAATGAGAAGGCATAGAAAGCTGAGGAAGCTTTCAGAAATGTTTTTGTTCTACAACATGAACAGGAAAGACATTCCATCATTAGGCCGTATTTGATTCATTGATGTAAATTCATTGATGGTAAATAGTGAGCTCACCTTTTAAGGTTCCTGTTAAACTACAGTGATCCCTATGAATTCCAAATGCACCCAGAAAATAGAGAAGTGATAACATAGCCCCTTGTTATTCTTTGGCTGTGGTTCCCTTTTTCCTTTTTTGGGTGTTTTATATCCAGCAGAAAAGAAAAGAAAATCAGGGCATACTAAGAAATCATAGTGGGCTGACTGGTACTATCCTATTACATGACCTTGGAATAAGCTTGCTCTTCCCAAATAGGAAGCATTGGTAGATTTTAGTTGGGATTTACACCACTATTGCTGAAACAAACACTGGGAATTTCATTGTTATGCAAAAAAGGTAATTCCACATTCATAGGAACAAATGCATTTAAATACCTGTTATATATTCCTGGCATTCAGAGCACCAAAACTACTATAGAAGGTAATAGTACTGTGGGAAGATTTATTTGTCGCCCTTTTAATAGGACACGTATAATGAAAAGTCCATTTATTTTGCTTGTCCATCAAAATATGACTTGCCTTGAGTGGATGACTAAAATTTTGCAACTCTGCATTAAAGTAATGCAATTCTCAACACAGCCCCAGCATCAGTCAGTCCCTGTCTTAATGTAACTTGTGCTGGGGGAAGGAACTTGCTTACACTGTGGCTTATTGCTTTTAGCTGGTGTGAGTCTCAGAAAGGCACCTGCAGTACCATGATTTACACAGCGTTGCTTGTGTTAATCCCATTACTTTGCCAGATATTTTTCAGGCATCTCTTCACCTCCCACCCATTGAACTGCAACTTCTTTGCTGTGAATCAGGCTGGAGTCTGGTGTAATGAGCAGGTGTGGCTGGCAGTGCAGATGTGCTCCTGGAGCTTGGTGCAGCCACGCAGGGAAAATGTAAAGGAGTAGAGGATGGCTGTTCTGTGTGTGCACATGCAAGGAAGGGGGGAGGAGGGGAAGAGAAGGGCACACATGATTTTCTGGTGTGTAAATCCCTGAGAACAATGAGCACTATGGTCTGCCCTCCCTCTCAGCACAAAGGGGAGAAAAACACAGTGACTGCAGTTGCACAGAGACGTACGTTGTCAAGATGCAGACATAGAGCTTCTGCTTCGTGTCTCCACCTGTGCCAAGAGTAACAGAATCTTGTGTCTTCTGGTCTTGGGTTTCAAAGAGAATTTGGGATGCACTGGTGGGCAGCGTCACCTCTTCTTCTCCTCGGAGAACCTCCGCAATCCTTTCATAGAATGATAGAACACCAGGAGGGATGAGACCTTAAGGATATCTGGTCCAGCCTTTCTTGGTAAAAGCATAGTACTATGGCTATTGCTGGACATTTAAGCTATGTCTCTGTGGGCCTGGTTTTAATTATATTAACACTCTTTAGAACCATTTTATACTGTATAAATCCAAAGAACCAGTGATCATTTGTAATATACTTTAGTGCTGAGCCTTTAGCCCTCCAGACTCCCCTATGGACTGTAGTTACAATGTTGTTCCTATCTGCTTCTGAAGGGCTGTCAGCACAGGATGGGGAGGGATGGTCCCGGCAGCTTGGGTGCTGATGGTGGGGCAAATGTGTCACAAAGGGATGTGAGATTTGTACACGTTTGGGCACTGAAAGCAAAGAGCCCAAGTCTGTTGTCCTTTTTACAGGGCTAGTTAGTTGCCTTTGTGTTCACACAGAGGATAAGTTTGCTTCTGTACACAGATTTTGAATGTTGACTGCCATGAGTCCTTTAGGAAATGAAGGGGGGGTGTTGGTTGCCTGTAAAACACGAGCTTGAAGGTCAGGCCTGCAATGTGCTTGGCTGGGCCATAGAAGTCCTGACTGCTAGAGAATGGTCACTGTGAAGCCCAGGTTCTGGCTGTGCTGCGCACTTTGCAGGATGAGCCCCTCCTTTGTTGTTGTGATCAAGGAGGGCCTGAAAGTGCTGAAGTCAGGCAGAGGGGAACTGGTAAACTGTGGCAATGAGTAACTGGGCAAAGGATAGAAAGGAATTGTGGTGGGAAGTGATCAGTAACATTAAAAGCAAACAAACAAGCAAGTATCATAGTGTTTTGGATTGCTTTGTGTTATGAGAAATTCCTCAGGCCAGGCAGCTCCATTTATACACTCTTGTTGTAATTGCACAAACCACGAGACTGTAATTTAAAAAAACAAAAACAAAACAAAAAGCCAGCAGGGGGGCAGGTTCCTTTACTCCTCTGGAAAGAGGGGTCAATCTGAAAACTTCTATTCCTTTGCAACAATACGTAGGGGCTTTGCAGTGCTGAGCTGCCTTGCCTGAATGTTAAATTATGGCACTTGTTTTAGTCTTTATTTCTGTGTCTTGCATGATGCAGTTTGTACTAGCAATATCTGAATGCTTTGGCTTACTTTGAAAGACTAGGAGAGTTAAGGGTCTTTCATGGAATAAAAGAAAATCCCCAAAATAGCCTTCTGTAATTTCTGAATTGTATTCTTAGCTCCATTAGCATATAGCTGGAGTTAATTCATTTGCATTAGCAAAAAAAGTCAAAGTGAGGGTAGAATTAGGCTTGTTTGAAAATCAAGCCAGAATCATATCTGATGCAACTCGATCTCAGCTTTGAATGGGAAGCCTGTCATGTTGTTCCTGAACCTGGGGATGTGGATGTTTCAGACTCATCCCAAACAGTTGCTATGTCAGATACTGGAGGAGCGGGTTGTCCTCAGTGTTGTACTGGGGCTTCTAGTTTTCCAGCCCCCCCAGCAGTGGCCAGAACCAATGCACAGGATTTGCTGAGGTGATCCAGCCAAGTCTGTGCTGTACAGGGAGAGCCCCCTGCCCTGCCACTGTGATGCACAGAGGCACCAGCCCTGCCAGCAGAGCCCATGCTGAGCTGGGATCTCCTACTTCCAGAGCTAGTCTGGTTGCCTCAAGCTCAGTTGTTGCCTCCTGGTTGTCCCATGTAGGCAGAATTGTAGATGTTTGAAGATAGAGGTTTATGTCTTTGAGGGAATGAGGGTAGTGGTCACCAGCATTCTGGGATCTGGGCACCCAACTCCCATGGATCTTGGAAGGAGCTGGATGTTCAGCTTTCATAGGTGCTTTGGAAGAGATGATATAATGAGGTCTCCAAGGAGGAATTTTTTCCCTTACCTGTTATCAAAGTTACCTTTTGCCTGAAGCAGGAGAGCTGATAACCCATACAAACTCATAGCAAAATTATAAATATCTTCAGCTATGAACACGAATTATTTTTTTTTAATCCTTCCAACACCTTTGTCTCAACCCAAGACATTTTTTTAAGGGGAAAAAAAAAAAAAAAGAAGAAAGGATATAGCTGCATTTCAGGGACCTTTCTTAATTATTTGACAGAGTTTTTATCATGACAGTCTCTCTAAACTTAACAGTTCTAATATTTTAAATCCTTCATCAGATGGGAACTTCTTGATGGCTGTAGTAATTTTTGTTCTCTTGTATCCTTTTTGAAATGAGGTAGCAGGTACTTGAGCTTGATTCTGCATGAAGGCTTTACATATGGCCTTGCTTTTTTTTCCCCTTTCCTTTTATTAACACATTCTCCTACCCTGTTGTCTTGTTTCTTTGCCACTTCTTTGTCCTTCTGTACAGAGCAGGTGTTTTCACTCAACTGCCTACAGCGATGCTGAAGAATTTTCCAGAGCATTTGAAGTTAAGATAACATCCATCAGCCTGTATGAGGAAACTGCCACTTTTTATGTGCATTACCTTGCATTTGTCTACACTAAATTTCAGCTGATCAGGGAATATTTCCTCAACATCTTTGGAAATTATATAGTCATTGACTGAGGGGGAGAGAGAGGATACAAATTAAATGGTCACAACATTTGCTGAATATTTACTAGTGGAGAGGGAGGGCTGCTTTGAAATGAGACCAGTTTCTCACAATCTCATTTCTCTCTGTGCTGTTCTTTCTCTCTCTCTCTCAAGAGACAGGATCAGGAAAGGCATGAAAGAAATTTCCTTTAGTTCTCTTCATTTTGGGAAGATGGGGGCAGCATGAAGCTGGTGATGCAGGAGTTGTGTGCAGGGACCATTTCAGGGCTTCTATTTGCTCAGGGAAGGGAAGGTGGGTTCAGGCACCTGGTCAGGCTTGGGGTGAGTAAGGTGAAGGGAGCCAGTGGCACATACTTGCCCCAAAATTTGTGAGACCCAGTAAGGGCAGAGCTTACAGCAAGCTTTTCAGTGTGCAAGAAAGCTTCCATGGTTAGGAGGCTGCCTTGTGTTCCTCCTGCTTATGGATTGATTTCTCACCAAGACAGGATTTTGGGAAAGCTTTTCCTTCCTTGAAAGAAAAGCAGACACAAAACACAAGTTCTCAGCTCTAATGGAGACAAAAAATACATTGTTCCCTTCTCCAGATGTGCTTGCTGTATGTTAGGAGAGGCGCTGCTCTCTCGCATGGTATGAAAATGCCCAGCTGGGGCAAAGGCTGCACTGGCTGCCACTGTGGAGTTAAGAGAAGGGGAACTCTAACCCCTGTTGTGTTTGGTTGCCTCTAATTGTGAACACCCAATATGAGAAGTCTTAACCTAATTTTTACAAGCAGAAAAGGACTATCCACAAAATTATATTTATTTTTTTTTTTCCTTCCCTAGCCAAAATTCAGATCTGTTTCCTTTCCCAAGCATCAGGAGATTCACAGTTGTCACTGCTGTTTCCTCTCTACAATACCATGGTACATGTTGTTAAAATATTGACCAGGAAACTCAAGGGCTCTTCATTTTCTAAAATTAATACTTAGCCTTGTTGAAAGCTCATTGATGATGTGATTGATATAAATAAGTACATATGCATTTGGAATATGTGTTTGTAAATGTTTCAGACAGTCTGTGGCAAATGAAAACAATGTTTCAAATAGATTTTCATCTTTAAAGACCAATCAGCTGAGCCATCTGTAGCTCCTGTTGCCTCCCAGACCCTGAACTCTGCAGGCGAAAGTAGTCAGGTGTGCCAGTTTTGGGCACCTTTTAGCTAGTGCTGAGATTTGGCATTAAAGTGTAATTCATGTTGTGTGGCTACTTTTAAGCAAAACTTCAAGCATTCTTCAAAGAAAGCTTCTCTCATTTCATACTGGCTGTTCTTGTGTTTGGTATGACACCAGAAGGTAGTAAAGCACAGTTTTAAATGCATGTTTCTCCGATGTGCAGTTTTGTTCATGCTTGTGCTTCTCCCTGTGCACCCCTCTGCTCTGGGGCTTGTGAATGGCAAGCAGCACTTTGCAGGCAAGTGGCACCCCTGGAAAAGTGCCTGTGGCTGCTGGTGAGATCAGGGCTACACACACACAGAGGAAGGTTGAGCTTGTCCTCTGTCCATGGAGAACACCATCAGAGACCCACAGAATTCAGCTGTGATGGCTTTGACTCTGACAATGAGCTTCTGTGGATTTGGGGGAAATGTAAGCACCTTTAGTATCTTTGTTTTCCAGAGCACCCGCTACCTCGCCATTTCACTGTGGCACATTCTGGGCTGAGTGAGCTTGGGGAAGCAGAGTAGTGATGGAACGGTGGATGTTTTTATTAGGTACCTGGTCTGCTTTTCCTTAACAATAATAGTACTATATCCTTCTGATACGTTATTTCTCCCCTTCCCCTATTTTCTTAGCCAAGAGCACACACACCCCCACCCCCCCAGACACCTCTCCATGATGTACTACTGTGTTGTTACCTTTCTAAAATGCTCTCTGAGCCTGTAAGTCCAGGGACCTCTCTTGCATGGTATTGAAATAACTGGCTGCTTCTAAAGTTAGAGCATCAAAGTTCCCGCCTATGGGCTGTTGCAAAATGGGTTTTCAGAATACTGTATCTCTTCATCAGGGAAAAATGAAGCATGTTCATTGCTATATTACTATTTAAAGAGAAATTACTCAAGTTCTATAATTGAAATACCCAAATTATGGGCTGACTTCCTCCTCCTATGGTCTTGTTGCAACTTTGATATACAGATTTTGTCAAACGGTTTTGAAGGCAGCCTGCTAGGAAGAACAGTAGCAGAAAAGGGGGGAAGATCAAGGTATCAAAGGGCATGGTACTGACAGAGAAGTCTGCAGTGATGGGCCTCCCATGGATCTTTTCCTTTCTCCTTCCTAGGATTCAAGAGGTCCCTCCCCACAGTAGAAATCCAAAGGGGAAGCAGCGGCATTAACACTTCCTGCTCATCAAGATGCGAGCAGCCCACCAGAGCCCAGGGAGAAGGGAAGGGAGAGGGAGATGTGATTTCCTTCTTTTCTTGCTGGCTTCAGTGAACTTGGCTCACCATGGGTCTCTCTCTTACTGTTGTTAAATACATCTGAATTGGATAGCAGAATAAATGTGATGAATTTCTGGTCTGTGTTGAAGGGCACAGAGTGGTACTGTCTTGCTCTTGGGCTTGCTCTAATATACATTTCATGTATCACTTACCTACCATGCAGGGTGGTTATGAGGATTAATTAGTTAATGTTTGTACAGCGCTTTGAAGATGTAATGCACTATTAGGCTCCAGTCTCTGCTTGATGCATGAGTAGAACACCCATTAATGCTAATGGAGGTTGCATGCATTTCTCAAGCAGGGAATACATAAATGCTAAATATAATTGTAATTATTTTTGTATTTCACAATATTACTTGATCGGGCTTTTGTAATTTAGGTTAATTTTTAAAATATACAACTTGCAGAAATAAAAGATATTCTTAATTTTGAATCTTGCTTTCAAGAACAAACTCCTTCAGCGTGAAATGAGCAATCATCCTTTGTTCCTCATGTTTCATTGCTTTCCTCTACTCTTTGTATCTTGTGTATCATCTGACCAGAGGTAGATTTCTGTGTTCTGCAGTTGGCAGAGGAATCTTGCTAGCTAAGGAAGCAAACTCACAACACCTAGCACAAATAGTATTTGATTACTGCTAATTACAGTGCTGTCACATAGACAGGGAGAAAGAACGACGGCTGGCTTTGTCAAATAGCAATGAAATAACCTGCTGTCTGTCTACTGACTTAATGGCTTTAATTGCCAGCGCATAATCAAGATCTGGTGAATTTGTTTGAACATATCAGCAGGCACCAAATATTTCAATTAAGAACAAGTTGTATAACTAGTGTTGCTCCAGCTAGTGCAGAATTCTGGTAAATTCAGATTTTTGAGGCTCACAAAAGGGCAGCATTGGCAAAAGCCAGCAAGCAAACTGACAGCTGAGTTTTTAGTTTGTTTGGTTTTTTTGGACTTTGAGTAACCTTCTCCTTCTCAGATGTCACTGGACCTGTGTAGATGTCCCCCTTTTATTTTCTTTCAGCCTGGTTTCCTTTTTCAGGACGATGTCCTCCAGCAGAGTCCATGCAGTGTAGGCTTCTTACTGTGAACTCTTCCCCCCATCCCAAGCACAAGGTGTGGGTGAGGCCTGGGCTGTGATGTGCCACCAAGAACGTCTGTCCCAGCCTGCAGGAGGAGGCTCTCTGCAGCAGCATCAACACAGGGCATTCTAACTGTCCTCCCAGAAACGCTGTGGCCTGGCACAGCTGGCACACATACATTTCTTCCATGTAAATGATAGAGCTTTTTTTTTCCCCCCTCTTGACCCTCATCTTCTTGCAAGAACAGTCTTTTTCAAGAAATCAGTCCCTCTCTTTAGCCAGTGGATGTTACAAGAGTTAGGGATGAATGCTTGAATTACATGTCCCAAGCTATCTGAAGCCACTTTATTTAATTCAAAGCCTCAATCAAAGATTTTTTTTGCTCTATCTTTGAAGGATCCTTGCTTCAGGGATTCACGCCCATTCAACCAGATCATTAGCAGCTTCTTAGGCACAGAAGAACAGGTCCTTGTGATATAATCTGCAAGGCCGTGACCCGGACTTGCCTCTGGTCTTTCATTAACCGCTGAGATGGGAATCGTGCGCTTCTCTGAGGCTGCTTTGAGCACTGGATCCTGTAGACTACCCTTCCCCGTCCTGTTCGTATTTAATCATGACATTTGAAAAGGCCCAACTGTACCAAGTTGTACTGATTTACCTCATCAGTTTTCATTTAGCTACTATCTGAATTTTCAGCTGTGTTTGTGTGGTTCCTATGGCTTGTTGCATGGGAGCCATTCGTCTGGATTGGTGGATCGATGCTCTTGGCACTAAAGACTCTGTCACTTAAATTGGTCTGCTTAGTTTTGGTGGTTATAATTCTTCCCTTGACACCAGGAGAAATGACCTGTGCGTGTCTGTCTGATGTTATCTTGTCTGTGATCCTCTCCTAGCTTCATCCACATACTGCTCAGTGCAGCTTTGCTTGATTCCAGGACACAGCTATAACCTACCTTGTCCCTGCCCTCACCAGCCCTGTAATTTTAGAGATCATGTTCAGCAGGCATGAGCTCAGAAGCTGGCATGCAGAAAATCGCAACTTCTTTGTGTTTGTTCTCAAGGACCTTTAAAAAGTTGTACCCACCCCCTGCTTAGTTCTGGCAAAGCTGGAGTCACTCGTGCGTGTGTTTAGTGGGAGCTGTCAGCACTCTACAACTCTCTAGATCAGAGCTGGAGTCTGAGAGCTGAAAACAACCCCAAAATGCAGAGGTGATGTATGATAGACAGATTTACATTTGCAGAAAGGCAAAAAAAAATAAGCCAGAGTTTTATTCCTGGATGTATGTACATGTTTCAGTGAGTTTTCAATACTTTAATGGGTTCTATATATGGATATTTTAAAGATACAGATAAGCTGATATTGTAATAATAGGGTAAGGCAGAGATGCTGGGCAGGGTCAGTGGGTTTACTTATTGATAGAGCCAAAGAGTGGGAGGAATGAGGATAGCCTATGAGGGTGCATTCTTTGTGCTTGCTACCCCATAATCTAAATTTAGCTGAATTCAGGAAACTGGAATCACAAAGGAACCTCCACCTTTTTTCTCTTTTACCTTTTTTTTTTTTCTTTAATAAATCAGATTTTCCTTAATTTTTTTTTCTTTCTCAATGGAAATAACTTAGGTATCAGTCACACAGTTGTATTACTCTCAGTGATATCACAGAGGACTGTGCATACTGTGGTTATGGGCTTTCTATCTCTACCAATGCAGAAGATCTGGGCCAGCAGCTGCCAAACCATTACATGTAAAAGCCACCGCTTTCATCAATGTGGAATAGTCAGTGTTCCCTATTTCTTAAGAGGAAAAACAACAGACTAAAACAGGCTTTCCACTTTGTTCTTTTGCTAGCATGCTTTTCATTTTCTGCATCTTACTAGTTCTGTTGCATATAGGTAGCTCAGTAAGAACTTCCATGTTATGAAGTTCATCTCCATTCACTACTAGATAAATATCTTCCCTTTGGATGATGCTGGTTCTGTTTGGTTCTCCGTTTATTTCACTGGTTGACTGTAGTTGTGGGTGTTCTTAAAAGTACAGGCCAGATCCTTGGAAATGGTAAATCAGCACAGCTGCTTCCACTTATGACACCTAAGGACCCCCTTTTAATCTTTTTTTATTTTTTTTTAATCTACCCTTTGTGCATTTTGTAGCTTCAAACAAACTTTGCTAATATTGTTATTAGCAATTATATCTTCATTAGTTTCTGTCCTGCCTATCGTTCTTCCAGCATTCCTGACTTGTTTACTTCTGTTCAAGAGCTGTGAGCTTTGGTAATTTTCCAAGCTGTCATCTCACACTTCCAAAACCACCAGATTTCTTTCATTTGCAAAAGTACAGTCTTTGAAGTGTCTTGTACTTCCTGGCAAGGAGGTTACAACCAGCTTTCTTAAAAAGTTAGAACTCTTGTTTCCTTCTGACTATTTTTCCCAGTAAGAATTACTGCAAGGTGTGTGTCTTTGGGAGCTCTGCTAGGTAGAGGTGTAGTTAAAAGTTCTGCTCTCAGTCTGTCCTCTTTAATATTAATGAGGAGTAAGGATTGCTTGGATAGTAGATGTGCAAAATCCTGAAGGTTTTTACATTGCCTTTTAAATTCAGTCCAAAATAGTACTGCTGAAGTGCTCCTACCATAAAGAACTGTTGGGGGGGAGTGTGCAACAGGGTTGAGAGATATTGTCAGAGAGGTAGCAGAGGGCTTGCAACAAGTGATGTGGAACAGAGAGCAGTGATAGATGCTACTGAGGTCAGATTCTTCACTGTTCACCTTAGTATTTTGGTTATTTTCCTAATTATCGTTTTATTTTGGCTGATAAAATTTCTTGTTGGATGCCCTCCTGTAGAAAACTTAGTCATTTTCCTATGTAGTTAATATTCAGATATATAAAAAAACACTATTGCGGTTTAAATGATGAATAGATGCTAATTTATACATATATACTTATACTTAGAATGCCTAATTAATGATCTTCTGTGTCAGTCACGGATATGCAAATTATTGTATTTTGCAACTCTTATCATAATTGTGTTGCCCCATCTGGCTTCAGTTTGGGGGAATGTTTTTACTGCCGTTTAGGAAGGGATATGAAAGAGACCGAGCAAGAAAACGACTCACAGTTAGTTAATGTCTCACCACTGCAGCTGATGCAGTGTTTTGATCGTGCTTTTGGTTTTAGAAGTTGAAATGGGAACGGCAGCAGTAAAGAATGTAACTTTCTAGCTTTGCTAATCAATCAAGACTAGGTAGATCCTGGCTGTTTTTACATGTGCCACGGGCAGGCATGCAAAGGAAAACACCTTATCTGCCCTAGATCTCATACTTACGAGCCACTTTTGACAGACTAGAAAAAATGTCCACCTGATGGTAGGGAGCTGGTTATCTGCATGGTGGGGGAACTTAGTCGGGCAAATTTCAGATTCTGTAAAGAAAGGTGGATATTTGCCAAGGTATCAAAGAGAAGAGGTTCCTCCAGAGGCATGTTTGGAGCGGGAACCATGTAAGAGGATCCAAGCAGCTCTGGAGAGCACACCTATCCCCGTGGTAGTGCCTGAAGTTAAATGATATTGGGAGCTCATCACAAAGCCATAATTTCTCATCTTTCTTTCCCTTTAAAAATGTCTGTATCTGTGGCAAAGTAAAAGATTCATTGTGTATTTTATTAGGGCTTGTGGGTACATTTTGCTACATAAATAATTCTACCTTCCATAATTACAAAGAACATTAAGAAAAAATATGATTTTCAGCTGTGATATGTACTTGCATTGAAGCTGGTCCAAATTTGCAATTCTTGGGATGTGGACAAAGGAAAACGGACAGGGTCAGTTATTTTTATGTCTGTCTTTCTGGTATCTTGGACTGAAAACAGCTGGGGGGGAACCCATCTTAATCTGACAAATTTCATGCAGCTACTGGCCTTGAAAGACATATTTTAATACATTAATTAATGGAAGCTTGTTTCTAACCCTTCAGCACTTTGGTCGGGGTGCTGCATGGCCCAAGTGCTTCCTGGGGCTGGGAGCAGCAGAGGCTGCCTGTGGGGGTCTGGCAGGGAAGGCTGGGCAGCCAGGTTGACCCCAGCAGGGCTGCCCCAGTCCTGGACATTGTGTACATCCCTGGGCATGGGCCAAGGCTGTGATGGGACATGGGCCTGGTGGTGGCTGGGCAGGGCTCTGGGGAGCTGGAGACTGGCCCTGCTGCAGCATCGTTGGGGCAGGGGCTGACATGGTGTCTTGGTCTGAGGGGTCCAGATAGGGCAGGTCAGGGCAAATGAAGCCTATGAGTGTCCATCAGGCTCTGAGAATTACTTCTGCATTAGACTAAAAAAGAGTCTTGTTAACATTTTCAACTGGACATGTAAGGGAAGTCTGTGTGTGAATGAGCACTCAGTGCCTGTAAGAAAGCTGAGCCAGAAGGAGCGATACAGGTGGGAAAGAGCAGTGTGGCTAATGCAGAGGGGTGTGCCACCAGGCCACACTGTCCCTGCCCAAGACTGGACTGAATTGGGGCAGTGCTTACACAGCCCAGCTGCTTCACTCAATCCATTATGGGGTGTCCTCACTTGTTTTATTTCACTCCCAGTCTGGCATTTGTAAGCAGATGGTGGTGGCTGTGCAGAGCCCAGGAAAAGACTTGGGCTGAATGTCACTGGGGATACCCAGATCTTGCCTCCAGTCAGAAGAGTTCACGGTTTTACTCTTAGCCCAGCTCTTAAATCACCGCTGGGATTTGCAAGGAGTTCACAGCAGTGTAACTATCACATCATGCCTGTGAATTGATCCTGTGGGCTGGGGTAGCTATTGATTCTCAGCAAGCAGCCTCACAGGACAGGGAGGTGGTGTGATCCATGCTGTTGTGCTCTTTCCTCACTCATACAAGTTACGACCATCGTGACACAGGGATCCTGCAGCTCCATGACACAAAATGCTTCATCATAGCTAGATGGGTATTCAGCGTTCTGCACAGGGAGGCACATGGCAGTGGTGAACTTTGGATGAGGAGAACCCAGTCAGTAAACACAAGAGAGACTGAGTGCTCTCTGTGAAAGCACCAGTGTACAGAGGAATGTGCTTCCCTTGTCATCCACATCCTTACTCTCTTCTCTTCCACAAAGGGCTGGATCTGTCTTGCAAAAATGCTGACACTTGAAAGTTCATTGCCATGATCTATAGATAAAATCTGTAATTGGTTGCAGCGCTTTAAAGGTGTGTTCAGGTGCCACTACTTTTTCAGTGTTTATTATTTGGATGCTATGTACATTAATCTTAGATAGAGTGACCCCAGGACTTCAGCACTGGAGATACTACCCAAATTAGGAAAATCAGGAAAGTTTATTTAATTCCAAGCGGGGTTTTGAAGTGTAATCAAGGGCCTGTTCTGCAGGTTTTCTTTGAATTTGTGGTACTTACATCTGTCACCCATATTATATGTGAAATACAAAAATGGAGAGATACTAAACTTAAGGAGAAAAGGAAACTTTAGCTACATGGGCAGCTTTTTGTGTGTATTGCTACAAGTTACTACTGTAAAGCTTTTCCACAGAGATGGGCTTTTTCCACTGGAATAGTTCAGAAAAGCTTAATTTGATTATTTTCATTTTCTAAAAAAAGTGGCTCTTCATCAGCTTGGGAGTTAAAGGAAACAACAGTCCATGTTGGCTTTGTTCTGCTTGCCCCAGCTACTTCTTCTAGACAAGAAGGGCAACCCAGAGAGGAGGTCTTGGCAAGTTTTGCTTGTGAAACTAAGTGCGAGTTATTATTACATAATAACCTCAGGTTAGGAGGTGCTCTTTATGCTTGTCCTGCTTCATTAGTATTTTTGCTTTTGCTCAGTGTTTTAAACTTCAGATATAGATACTTAAAATCTGCATGTGTTAGTTTAACATTTGTGTATCTTAAAGGCATGGCAAGCTGGGGACCTAAATTTTGTGGTGATATTTCTAAAGTCTTTATTAATCATACCCAAGATGTTTCCAGGCACTGCATTGTTCACCTAGCTTTCAGGTGCAGCTCAGAAATACGCAAATACAAATACAACTTGGAGTTAAACTGCGGAGGAGAAGTCCATGAAGCTGCTGGAAAAACAACCCAGCCACCCTGAACGAGCCAATAGCAGGGAAAGAAATGTAACACTTGTAGTGTGAAAGGCACCCTCCTTTGCTCTTTGCATGCGTCAGCCACAAAAATAGCAACATCAGGAACAAAGCTCTATTGGTTAATGAAAGAAGAGGAAAAAGGTGAGTCTGCTCCAAGTCGTGCTAATCACATTCTTGCCCGTGATAGCCAGGTTACCTTGGTAGTTACTGCTGCAGAAGCGCAAAGTTTGAGCCTGCACTTCCTGACATTTCTACTTCTGTTTCTTCTCTTTGCCTGTTTGCGTTGGCTTTGTGGTCACTTTTAGCCATGTCAGCACGTTGAAAATTGCTGACAGTAAACACGGAAGGCATGCATGCATGCTACTGAAAAAAACCACAAGGAAAACAGCCTTGGGTAAATCGTGGATTTGCTCGCTGTTAGATGTTCGCAGTTTCCAGGCACAGTCTGGAGCCTCTTACAGGGTTTGGAATTTTGTTTTTAAAGGGAATTGATACAGGCTACAACATTGCTCACATCTCCATGTGAGTTTTGGTATGTGCAGTCAGAGAGAGGTTCGTTGTGCATCACACTGTACAGAACAAGAGAAATACTGTTCCAAGCAGAGCAGCAGCCATAGCCATGCAGGACCTTGGGTTTTCAGTCGGGTAGTTCAACCATCCCTGAGACAGCCTGAGGATCAGAGGGGACTCACAGGGCTGATGATCTGTGCAGAAACTGCACAGCACACTGGTTGGTATTAAATACTGTGCACTGCAGCAGGCTTGCAGGTTACACAGGTTAAATGCCAGGCAGGAGAGAAAAAGGTGGGGCTTATCTGGGGCAGTATAGACTGGGGAAGAAGGCTTTTCCTAAGTACCTGAGTGTATTGGCACTTGCTAGTTATCACTAGCCCCATGTTCCTTCCTGTAGGTTCCATGTGGCCTGGTCACCAGGCAGGCATGGTGCTGAGGGGCCAGATTCTGCTTCTACCAGACCTTTGTAGGTGCTGCACTGGTCAGTGACGTTGGATACAGCCCCCAGAGTCCAGCTTTGAGCTGCATGTTGCCTGCAACTGGGCTTGGTTTACAGAGCACTGGGAGGAGATAGGCTGGGCTCAATAAAAAATGGATTTTGCTGGGAGCCAGTTGGTGTTTTTATAGGAGTTTACCCTGCTGCTTTGGAGCCATTGTAGCTGTCAGAAGAAGCTGTAATGCCCACCTTGTTGGAAACACTTATCCTGCCTGGTGTCATTCTACCTCGGAGCCCAGCCCACCCCTCCAGAGGCTCTTGTTGGGTTGCTTAACCACCCAAGAGAAGCTCCTCCAACACGATCAGTGCAGTGGAGGGTGGCCCAGGGGCTTCCTTCCTCTTCCCTTTCCACTGCAGAGGTAATGCAGGATGCAGATGAGGCATGTAACAATCAGAAATGCAAAGATAAAGCATAAGCCAGAATCTAATTTCTCTGGAGTTACAGGATGGTTTCGTTGTGGAAATTATTAGTTTTTCTGCCTTCAGCTGATGCAGTTAGGGGATTAGGTTTTGAACCTCATCTATTTAAAGAATATCTATTTAAGATCATGGTTTCCAAACTCAATTTAAAAATGGTGTGGTCTCATTCATGAAAGCCAACCAAGCTGTGAATGGTTGGACTTGATGATCTTAAAGGCCTTTTCCAACCTAAATGATTGTATTGTTTTAGTATGAGCTAGCCTGGGCTGGTTTAAATCTCTGCTTTAGACTGAATTAAACAAAGACAACCCAAAGCTGATGGAGTCTTTACTGCCTTGCTAGTTCAAGGTAATATGCCACGAGAAACAGGTGCTGAGAGCTGGGAAGAGAGATCAATGTTAGGGGAAAAGTCAAGGGATTTGTCTACACTTCATGTTCTGTATGTGCTGCTGTCTGCTTAAGCTGTCAGGCCTGGCAGAGGCTGCATCTTCCTGCCTGTGTGTAGTGCCTGCCCTGCTCCAAGTGCTGTGTTGGCAATAAGTAAACAAACCAAAATTATTAGGCACTAGAGACTACACTGAATCCCTGCTGTAAAGCTCCCTGCATTAAAACCCAAAATATTTTTTAAAGAATTCCTGGGAAGGTGCTGGCATATAATGACTAATTTTGTAAATCTTGCATTAAAAAGAGGGTTGTACATTGGAGAGACTTCTGCTATCTTTAGAATGAAACTTCATGCTCCCGCTGTCAGGATGTGAGCTTAATTACAGCATGCTGCAAACTTTGCTTTTGTGAAGGATATTTTTCTGCACTGCTTGCTTCAAAAAGCACAGTTTTGCTGCTATTTTTATGATGCTTTTGTAAGAGCAGCGGGAGTTGAAATGGGTTCTGTGAAACTTGAGAAGGATTCTCTGACAAAACCAGTGATAGTAGTTGTGCAGTTCCCAGCTCATAACTTCTTACCAGCTGAAATGAATCAATGTCAGGAGGAAGGAATAGCCAGTTGCAGTTCCTGGATTTTTTCTTGTCTTTTTTCCACTCCTGTAACATGCAATTCACTTTTCTATTGTACCCCAAATTATCTGTTAAGATTTTAACAGGGATCTGCTTTTGCTGCTGTGTTTATGATTGCGTACCTGCTAGAGGATTGCAATAGAAAAATAAAACTGGTAAGTTAGCAAGTTTTACATCCAACAACAATGAAAAAGTACACGAGTCAGCCTCCCTGCCTTAAGAGAGTTAACTGCTAGCTCCTTGCAATAATTGCCAAGCTGTAAGGAGACTTCTGTCCTTCTCATGGAATTAGGACATGGTTTGTAGAGGCTGGCACGCTCTGCTCCTGAGAATAGCAGAGCTGTTGCACCTGAGGTGTGGTTGAGAGCTTGTCATGTGTGTTTGTTGTACCTGAACAGCAAAGGAGCTTATGGCTGCAGAGGGAAATGGTTAAAAATCAGGAAATGTGGAAAATTTGGGGAGAAGGAGTAGGGGCTGGGTGGTGTGTGTTTGTTTTTTCTTAAGGTGTCTTTCCCTCAGCAGAATTGTTTTCTGTCTCCTTGCACTGTGTGTGTGTCCAAGGTAACTCGTGGAGTGGGCATCACATGTAGAGGAAGAGTTTTAGTTTAAGCAGCATAAAGAACTTGACCTCTCCCCAGACTGTGCTATATGGAGGGACACACATTTCTTATTCAGGTGGCTTAATTTGCATATCCTCGATGTTGCTGAGGGTAAGGACTAGAGTCTAAATTACATCCATAGCTGTGAAGGATGGCTGGCACCTTTCAGCAAGTTCTCAAATGCAATGCAGGGCTGAGTTTCCAGTGAAGTTTCTCTGAGAAAACTGCATTGCTGTAAACACTCTGCTGCAGGTTTCATTCAGTGTTTTGCACCAGCCAGGTGTTAGGTGCTTCTCTGAGTCACTGAGCCCTGAACACCTAAGTCCTTGGTTCCTCTGTGTCGTCAGCTGTCTGTGAAGTCCTGAAGCCTAGAGCACCCACAGAGATACACAAGGTTGGAAGCGTTACCTCCTGAAAGCATCTCACTTGAAATCAAGGGTCATTTCATACTGAAGCAGCAAGACATGGGGAAGCCAAGCTCATGAACCTCAAAGAAGCACAGGTGTGGGGAGGCATGTGGCTGCCCATGGGAAGTCAGATGTCAGAGGGATTTATTTGAAACTAAACAATTGTGTATGCTTCTCCTGCTAGTGCACTGGGGTGGCATTTGAGGCAGGAAGAGGGAAATTCCCAGGCAGTACTGTGGAGCGTTGTGGTTGCATGGAGAACTGGGAGAGGATCTGTGCTAGGGGATACTTTGCTGGTTGGTCAAACAAAGGAATTTGAAAGTCCAGATTCAGCCTACATCTAGGAAAAGATTCCTTAAAGAAACAAAAAAAATTCAAAGTGAGAAGCATCTGCCCTCCTTTTTTAATAAAAAAATATTTTAAATACTGTTTGGAGCTGTTGTAAAGTGGGAAAATATCACACATTTTTTAATGGTAATGTAGAAGTTTTCTGCAAAATATTTAATTTGTCAACATGTTACATCAAAGAGTAAATATTACATAAGAAACATTCTTTTCACTTTTGTAAATAATAATGTAAATGTTAAACTTGCCTTTATCCCCCCCTTCCTTGGTTTTTAAAAGGAAAATAAAATAATTGGCCAGATGTCTTTGAGATTTGATGATAGATTATGCAGTGCAGAAGCTTGACACCTGGTAGAATTTCTCCTTTCTGCAGAGCTCTTATAATGTAACAATATAAATTCATGTATCTAAGGTAAACTATTTTCCTACCCCCATGGGAGTCACAGAAATTTCTCCTATTAGCATGGTGCAGGGATTCTATTGAGAGTGCACACCTGATGAGCCAGACATCTACACAAGTGGTATTTGCAAAATCCCAAAAGAGAGAGGCTCTAGTTGGAAATCATAATAATTGAAAACATTTTTAATGTTGACAGGACCATGCTCTGAGACATTCCAGCATCTTACTAGAAAATTACTGCTACAGTAATAAACAACCCCGATGTCTGGAGGTGGATAGAATAATTGAAGAGCTTGAGGTGGTATTTTGCACACATTTGGTAATGTGCTGTGTTTCTTGGCTTTGTTTTAGCAGTATCATGGCAGGCCTCCCCTGAGAAGGGTGCTCAATTCCTACAGAAAGGATGAAAAGAGCTCTCATTTTCTGAAACACTGCAGGTCCCTCTTTCCAGAAACCTGCTTGAGTAGCACTGCTATCTGAGCTGAAAAAATAAACCTCACTTGTCCCTGCTTTCCCTGGGATTTTGGACTGTTGGCTTAAGCAATACTTCTCACAGTGAAGGAAAGAATTTGTTGAGCTGAATTTATTAATTATGGGCGAAATATTGATGTTCTAATTCTGCATTTACCAGTTCTATGACAATGTAAAAACAGAGCCAAGACCCTTTTGGTTAATAAGGTTTAGCTTCATTGACAGTGTGCCAGAACATAAGTGGCATTATCTGGGAAAGTATAATAAATATCTTGCCTAGAACAACTTTGGTGTGTTTATGTTTCTTTAAATGTAATCCAAGACATTAAAAAAAACACACCCTTTCTGTCACTGAGATCTGAGCATTAGTCTCTAGCCAATTCTTACTGTAATTAAGAATTAAATAAGAATCTGATTGTTATGAGTCAAAATAATAAACTACTAAGGATTAATAGAATATTTGGCTGGGAAAATAGGAGACTGAATGTCTTGTCTTTCTGCGGGCTGTGCAGAGGAAAGCTCTTCCACAGAGGCCCAAAGGTTTTGGAAGAGGAAGGGACTGAAATGAACGATTTTAATATACCTGCATGAAACAAATGTTTTGACTAATACCTTGCACTGGAGATAAAGTAAATGGCAAAGCAGAGAATTTATTTGCTAAATGCTTTTTTGTTTGCATGAAGGTCCTTCCTGTATGGCTGACTGATGCTTAGAATTACTGATTTACTGTGGCAGGCTGGGCAGAGGGCTCCATAAACAGAACCTTTTTTACTTACTGGTGGTCTCTCTATCCCTTCTCTGCTCTTTAAAGGCTTCTGTAGCATCTCTGCATAACAGGTAGTTTTAAGTGAAAATGCTGTGATTTATTTTTTTTCCTGAAAGAAATTAAATTGCCCTACTCCAGTATCAGTGTGCTGCTTCAAGGGGAGCTGTATTAATGCTATTAATTGTCTCTTTAATGTAGTGCTACTTTGTTGCAAGGTTACTGCTGGCACCTAAGAGCCTAATCTGGAAGGAATAGCCAAGTAGAAACAGGCAGCTTGACACTCTCTGTCCTCCAGGTCCTGGAAGAAGTGTAGGTGGGTGGAAAGGAGCAGTAGGGAAGCACAAGAGAATGATGGTCCATCTGCTTTCTTCCTCCTACGAGGGGTTGTGCTGGAAACTTCAGTCTGTTTTGGGTGTAAGTCTCTATCAGGGACCAAAATCATGACAGGGCTGAGTGAAAAGTCACTTCTGTTGTCTTCCTAGCCCTGGACCTTAATGCACTGACAGCAAGGCTCTGATTTCCCAACATACCCAGCATGGACCTCAGGAAGCAGAGAGGCACAAAAGGTCCAAAGAGCCACCTGTTACTGTAATACAGTTATCACACCCAAAATTTGATTGGGCAAATTAGATCAGGTAAATATTTAGCATGCACAGGCTGCCCTCCCTGTAAACATCAAGCAGTCTATGCTATAGGACAGGGTAAACCACCAGGAACTGGCCAAAGGCTCAGCAAATGCAAGCACAGCAGTGCCAGAGCACAGCTTCCTTGGCAGAGCCCCAGCTGCAGAAGAGCCAGAGTACAAGGGGCAGCCAGGCTGGGGAAGGGGCTGGCCTTGCAAGCTCACTGGGGGACAGAAGAAAAGGACATTTTCCTTTCTCTTCTTAAAAATCAACGCTGGGTGATGTTTCTGTTATTTCTGACTCATTTCAGAAATAAACATCAATAGGAGCTAGAGAAGCAGAGCTAGCACCAGCACAGTCTTTGTGTACTTTTGCTCCACGGGGTTTCCTCTTCCTCCTCTCACTTATTCTTCTGAGGAGACTTTTCTGACTAAGACAATAGCAGGCCTCTTTGCTACTGGCTCTCTTTGTGTCAGCCCACCAGCAGGGGATGCTTTGTAAGCCAGAATGAAGATAAAGTCCCGGAAGACCGAGTAATCAAAATGAGGTGGGGGGGCTACCCACAAAGTACAACTCAAGTTTTGTCTAATTTTGTGGCATTCACAGCTGGGTTGTGGTCACAGCTGACACAAGACAACTGGTTCCTGGTGGATCTGAGTCTTCACCACTGTGTGTTACTTGCAAAATCTGCCAACTTCCTGAGGTCATTCCGACCAGCAAGAAGTGGGTAGGCAGGAACTGCCTTAGGAATTGCCAGAATCAGGCAGCCCAAAAGGTCACCTGCTTGGCCTACTCATGATGACTGTTTTGATTTGCAGCTGTTACCTAGGTAAGGGGGATTTATGTGAAGTGTAGATCAGAATCTAGAATTATATTCAGCACAGGAAGTGAACTCAATTCTGGGAGTTCTGGTTCAGAGTGATCACTTGTTCAAATTGAAAAAATAAAAAAATTAAAAAATCCCTTGACTTCTATTGGAAAGGCTTCCAGGGAAGGCCTTGAACAGATTTACACTGTTTCTTTCAATTTGTACAACACTGCTGCTTCTAGAGTCTGTGTGCTTGCTTCCAAAGGAGAATGACAGACAACACAACATGTACGTAAAATGCAGAACTTGTCACTTCCATAGGCAGAATTATCAACCTGGCTGCTAATATAGAAGTGCCAAAAGGAGCATTTTCTTTGTCTGGATTTTTTTTTTTTTTCTTTTGTGAAGCTTTCTACAATATCTTCTTGTGCAGAACAGATGCAAGGCAAAAGTACAGCTGAAAAGATGCAATAGATAACTACTGGAGATCTGAAATGTGTAGTGAACTTCCTTACACATCCATATGCTTCATTGTACATTGAGAGAGAGGAAGGAGGCTGTTATGAGCAAAGAGGTATGTGATGTTATTTCCTAAAAGAAAAAAAAAAAAAAAAAAAAAGGAGGACCCAGGCAGCATGTCCAAGGAAGCATAAGCTGGAGTTCTCTCCTGGGGGGTCTGAGTGACTTTGGAGGGGCTTGGTGCTGGTGTCAAAGCCGGGTGTGGTTTCCTGTCAGCATCAGTGTTAGTTGTCTGTGAATACATGGACTCTGAAAAAGTATTTTGAGATCTGAGTTCCAGGTTGGCATCAGAGTTTTGATCCCTAATAAGTTACCTTTGCCAGCTACTGGAATTGCATTACTTCAAGCAGCTCATCACTGTTCATACCATGTTCAACATTAATAGTACTTTCTGTGATCGTCTAAACATGCAATAGAGAAAAGAGAAAGTATGTGCTACGAGATGGCCTTAAATGTGCATTGTAGGATTGATAAATCCTGGTGTTTCTGGCCAAAGAGGACAGTTGTTGCATCTAGTTGGTAGAAAAATGCCTGGTGCCCTGATCAGCCACAATCCTTTTCATAACTGTCAATCCTTTCAATCAGCTGTCAGTGCTCAAGACACCAGAAGTTTGCTAAAAATACCACACACCTAGTAATTTATTTGCTCTGCTGAAGTGGGCACCAAGAAAAACCACCTTGCAGGCCAGATTCAGACCTCATGCCACAGACTGGTCGGCCCCAGACCTTAGCATCACTGTGGGTGAAACATCTGTCACCCACACTTTGGGGAAGTACAAGCATCCATTTTGGCAACAAGGCTGCGGAATGTGCTACAGAAGCAAAGGCCTCTTGGTTTGAAACGGCTGGCAGGACTGTCCCGGAGGCACCTGATTCTGCAGGGTCTGACTGACAAGGCTAATTTCAGTAGGATTTCAGTGAGGAATCTTAAGGTAAACCTTTTTCAGTTTGTGTTAAATGCTGTATTGTAAGTTGCAGGGATCTTAGGAGGTGGTTGAGGTGCAGCACCAAAGGTGGTTCCAGTGTGGGACATGGCAAATGACCAAAAGTGGAAATGTTTTCAGCTCTTTGAAACCAAACTGGCCTCCCTTGTGTGTCAGTGTCCCAAAACCCCTCAATCCCTTATGTACTTCCCAAATTTTGCTTTCTGGGCCACTATCAGGGTATTCTGGAAAGTGTTTTCTGATATGAACAGCCTCCAGTTTTCCTCCATTGTTCAGGCTTCTTAAACAGCCCAATTAAAACAAAATGTAGTCACCAGCTTCTGACAAAAGTTTGTTAATGTTTGGGCATATAATGACATTCCCATTAGATATCTTCTTTAAAATAAAGTGTAACTACTGACTGTTTTTTCACTTTTGTACACTGTTATGTGGTAGATTTGTGTGGTTAGTGGTGGTAAATGCCAGTCTGATGTTGCCCATTTCAGGGCAGTGACTATTGATGTGACCTGGCAGGAACAGTAAACATTTCCAAAAATGTCTTTCAGTTTTGAGGTACCTGTCTGTGCAAAGGTCTGATGTTTAGAGATCTCATACTTGGCATTTTTCAAAACCTGGCTCCTTTATGTGTAATTGAGGCACTCTTATTTTTTTAACTTTTTCTGGAAACTGAGAAATAGGTGTTTGGGTTTGGTTTCATTTTGTTTTTTCCTCTCCTCTTTCTGTAACCGACAACCTGGAATTCCTGCCCCCCACCCCAGCCAGTAACCTTGTCTTCTGTAGTGCAGCCTGTATTTGACCTACTCAGGGCCTGGAAACCAATACTGGAGGTGAGAACCGCCACTCCTTACTCTTCCTGTGACCAGTTTCTCCTGCTCCTCTTCCACTTTCTGCTTCTCCTTCGCAGAGCAGAGCTAACTCACTGCTGCTTGTAGCAGGGTGCTTCTCTTGGAGGCCTGGAACTACAAACAAAACATTTAGTCTACATGTGGTTGTTTGCATTTCTAATCTGATGAAACCTTGCTCCAGAGTCTCCCTGGAGGAAATGAAGCAGGAAATGGCATTTTCTCCATTTCCTTTACCTCAGCATTAGCCCTGTGCATCATCTGATGAGATGACACTATGCTTGAGAAACACTTACGGGATTTTCTGCATCCCCCCCCCCCCCCCCAGTTTTTCTCCTGACAAATGTAGGCCCTGTCAGGCCTTGCATTTATTTCTCTTGAAAGTGTGAATTATAAGAACATTAAGCTTTTTTATCTAAGCAGATTGCAGACATGGGATGCACAGACATCAATTTATTATACTTCCACAGTATTGATTAATAGGAAACTATCCCCATTGTGTAGGTCTAGGTTCTGGAAAAGTCTATTTTATTCTCAGGAATTATGCACTCCAACTGTAAACATACAGCTACACTATCCTGGTGTGTATTATTCAAAGGGGATGGGAAGGAGGAAATTCTGGCTGCTTTTAACCTGAATGTTTTTTGCATATTTCCTTGAGTCAGATCTCAAAGATGGAAACAGTTCCGTCCTTTCAGATGTATAATTTTAAATTAAATAGTGAAATATGTTTTAAACAAGTAACAAGCATGCAATGTATTCCTTCAAGTAGATGAAATTTTAAAATTAGTAATAATTTCATCCTGATACGAAGAACTCCATGGGAGTTGATCTTCAATGGCCCTGTCTACACATCTGTTTTGTCACTGATGCCTGATCGATGTCAGAGAGCATGTGAGGCAGGGTCCAGGGCCATCTTGGTGCTCAAGGAGACTTGGGTGTGAAGGAACAAGCAAAAACTGGAAGTCTCTGAAGCAGGAGGAGAGCTGGGGGGCAGGCAGACCTTCAAGAAGCTGGAGGGACTACTGGGTCCCTTCCTTGGGTTTTGAAATATCTCCTTGGTGGTTCACCAGCAACAGATGGGAAGACACTGGGTGGAAGATCCTCTAGACATCATGCTAGAGTTAAAAGAGTGAAAATAATATGTAGGACACTGAGTTCTTTAAAAGCCTAGTCCATCTCTTAGGATGTAGCTCCCCATGCACCTCAAAGCTGAGGGTATGGCTTGTGTCAGGACTTGAAGCTTATCAGCTCAACAGCTTGGTGGGGTCAGGAGGCAGGAAAGCCTGTGTGGTGTTCAGGGATGAGTAATATATCAGGATGTAAAACAAGGAAGAGCCTCATCCCACACACAGGTGATTGTGAGAGCACAAAGCCCTTCTCTGACTGGAGCAAATGCTGATACTCCTTGTGGGATGCTGTGGCAGGAGCCTTCTGCAGGACTGTCTGCAACTTCCTATCACTGAATGCAAGCAAATGGGAAATCTACCTTCCCTGTCAATCAGAGCCTCCCCAAGTAACAGCAGAAGGACAAAATTGGCAGGATTTGTTTCAGTTTTGCTGCTGCCCATAGGGTACTGATTATCATTAATGAGTCTTATTGATTTCACTGTGTGGCTTCTTGGGAACAACAGGAGAAGCCTGTCTGAAGACTCAGAAACAGCACAGCAGTAGGGTCATATCTGGAAAGTTCTTTGTGCAGTCACAACGGCTGGATTTCTGTTGTTTTGTTTTCTTCAAATTAAAGGCTAGATTCTGCAGAGGCTGATGATTTCAAGAGCCACATCCTTCCCTAGTCTCATCAGGAAATAATTCCACTTACCACTGGTGAGTAGGTGAGTGGGTTTCTCCAGCCCTCAATAGAAGCCGTATTCTCAGCTTCGAGAGAGGGAAGGAGTTGCAATGTGACAAGAGCCCCTTGGGGAACTCTTGAGTCTGATGCTTTCAAGACAGCCTCTTTTTTGTTTGTTTTGGTATTGGTTAGCTCTGGCTGCTGCGTTGCTCCACCCACAAGGGCTGTGCTCTTTGCCCCTCTCTTAGCAGTGATCCTTATTGTAAGGTGTGGAAATTAAATCTCCAGATTCAAAGCCCTAACTGAAGGGCAGTATGTGTAAGGATTCCTCCTGTACCTAGACATTATGTCTCCAGCTCATCCTCCCTCCACCCCTCAGCCTCGGCAAGGAATGCCAGCAAAAACAAATGCTGTTTGTTTGTTTGGAGTTTGCTATAAAATTTTAAATAGAAAAGTTACCGTGAGTTATTTATTTATTTATATGGTAACAAAACAGATGTTTCCCAACCGTTTTTTTTTCCCTCTTGGGTGAAAGCCCCTAATTTCTGTCAAAACACCCATCAGGCAGTCATTCTTTTTCATCTAGCTGCACTCAGGCCGCCAGTGGTATCGTGTTGCCTCCACTGAGTTTTGAGGCCACAGGGGGTTTGCAGCTCCTAGAGTACCTCCAGAGCTCAGAGAAGGCTCTGGATTTACTCCATCCTCTCCTTGCAAGTTGCTCTCTTACGTTGGAAAAAACAAATGAGGGAATAATCCCTTGTAGCTAGTCCTTTTTAAAACTAGATGGTGCTTCCTGTCTCTGCCCTCCTCATTTCAGTGCTGCAAATGGGAGTGATGGCAGCCCAGTGACATTTATGCTTCAATAATCAGTTAATTGGCACAGCCCTTTACCTTTCAGCCTCCACATCTTAGGATCACACTGATTTCTGGCCTGTGAGAACTCTGCTTTGAAGGGACAGCCTGATCCTTAAGCTCATTAGCCAGATGACAGCCCTGGCTGGGGCGGTGATGCTCTGGGCATGGGGCAGTGCCAGCCACGTCCTTCCATGGGACAAACATGGCCCACAGGACTAGGGACTCGACCCTGAGGAGGGTGGGTTGCCCCTCAAACACATCTCCCCTGGTTCCCAGCACAATCCCTTCCCTGCAGTGTGGAGGTGAGAGGAGGATTTTAGCCCCCTCATCAGCTGGAGGTGTGGGATACAGCTAGGGGCATGATACCAAGCCTGCTGGTCTGATCTGGTGTGGCAAATACCCTTTTTCTAGGTTCTTGAGGGTAGCTGTGGCCATGGCAAGTGCCTTTGAAAACTTTCCACATTGTTTGCAAAGCTGTTTTCAGGGCAAGGCCATCTTACAGTCTGTTTAAAATTAAAGAAAAGAAAGTGTAAAATGGAAACATTCCCTTGCTCTGTCATCTCCTTATCTCTCACTTTCTCACTTAAAAGTAAAGGAAGAACATTCTAAAGCACCTTTGTTTTTATGGATTAAATGAATTGAAGTACAGCTTCTTCCACCCTTGATTTTCTGCCCTCAGCCAGGTGAAGAGCTGCTCCATTGAAATATTGACTATCATTAGTCTGCGATTTGGATTTTTTTCATCTCTCAATGAAGCACAGATCTTTTTTTGGTTACTACTGGCCCTCTATCATAGCTATTCCTGTGTAACACTTCCCCTTTGATATGACAATGACTTTGTACAGGGGAAGGACCTTTACCAGAAGAAGAATTGTTTCAAGACTTGATGAAGGGTGAAAAGAAATTGGCAGCATATCATTAAAAAAAGGGGGAGGCGAGGAGGGGAGAAGAAAAGACAGCACACCTTGGCATATAGAGGAAGGGGAGGGAGGCAGAGAGCAATGCTAACAGCCCAGCTTCAAGCCCTCTTAACAACGTGCAGTTGCTCTCCCCAGCTGGTCCATTGATTTCCTCCTGTCCTCCGTGGGCCTGGCTGCAGTTAAACCTTGTGTCCTCCACGTGATGCT
>NW_009952533.1:6849773-6859880 GCF_000747805.2 Chaetura pelagica | reverse complement strand
TCAGATTTTGCTTTTAGTTGTTCGATCAAATTTTCCTTCCTTGAGCTTAGAAGGCACACTTGGGACTTTATAGTAATTGCCTCCCCACGCTGAACTGCTGATACCTTTATTGGATTGGCATAGGGTTTCAGAGGACTGTGTTTAACATGCAGTGAGCCGCAGCAATGCAAACAGCTCCAGTGTTTAAACAAGCATCCATTAGGCCAGGAAACAAGACAGTGCCAGCCCATTTGGTGCTCTTTAGAGCTGGCAGCTTAAGGGAAACGGTGCAGCAGGGCTGGCTCGGGGCAGGGGGGGGGCACAGGATGGGGGAGACTCAAATGCAGTGTCAGGAAAACAAGCAAAGCATCTCTGTAGGTTTGTGAGAAATGAGCTGGGGGTGGGGGAACTTGCGACTGGGGACATGTGCAAAGCTCATTAATATCTCATTATGTTCGAATTGCAGTCTCCCAGCAGATTGGCATTAACATGTGATGTGCTGGAGGAAGGGGCTACAGGAGAGCAGCAGGGATATTTTCAGCAAGCTGCTGCTTTTTTTTTTCTTTTTATTTTTTTTCCTTTACATTGAAGAAGCGGAAAAAATAGTGTGTGCAGGGCAAGGTGCCAGCAAACCAGGGTGTTTTGTGCATCAGCCCGATACAGTACACTTCATCAAACAAGAACAGTGCTCAGCTGGGCTTATCATAGTACCCACTAGCACCTTTCAGTATTTCTAATAAACCTCCTTTCTTTTCAGGAGTGCTTAACTCATCTGTAAAATTTGGCTCAGTGTGAAACTTCCAGCATTCAGGATCTGAGCTCAGGATTCATTCCCCCTCCCCCAGCTGGCTGGATTGGGGAATGCCGGGGATACATTGACATTTTGCTCCCTTCTGTAAGTGTGTAGATAAAATGATATCTGAAATACTTTTTCTCATGCTCCTATACTGAAATAGCTTTTGTTTTATCCTCCGCTGGAGCATTGCAGTCATTAACTTATCAGCTGATAAGCTGCAGTCATTAGCTTATCAGCTGACATCAGTGCCCCTACTGGCTTCTGCAGGACCACATACATTTTTTCTGATAAAATCTTGGCTGCCATGTTACTGGGAAAATACCCATTAGTTTTAGGGCCAGTTATTCCATGACTTTCTATACGCGAACATATAAACCCTCAAGAAAATGAAAGTCAACTCCCCACAATGGCTTATCCAAAAAAGAACAAACAGTCAAGGACTTTCTGTAGCAGGATCTCCTCCCTGTGCTCCCAGTTGCTGACTTGCAAGATTTATCTCGCTAAGCTTTCATTGAGAAGACTGAAGTCACCAGAAGGGCAGCAAAGGTACCTCTCTTGAACTCTGCAGCGCTGGGCTTTCGTGCAGAGCTGTTTTACTGACATATACTAATGACAACTATGGGGTTTGCTTTTCTGCAGACACCTAGTCATTCTACTGTGGCATACAAAAATAATTGTAATAGGTGCTGTATTTGAGGAGATGTTTATAGCCAAACTGTGAGAAAATTATTCTTCCTCAATTCCTTTTGTGCTACAAGAGCAAAACAACAGTTAAATTAGCTCTGACTCTTACAAAATGCTTGCAAGCCCATAGGTCTTGGTTCAGACTGTGCATTATGTTTGAACTTTAATGCCCAGGCTATTTTTTAAGTGTTTATCCTTTCTGGTAAACTTTCTTTTGCTTTTATGGAACAATATTGGAGCCCTCCAGTGGCCAAACTAATCATTCTGAGGAATGGAGTTCAAGTTCTGCCAAGGAGGTTGATTTTTTCCTTCCCTATTAAAAAATTAATGTGGTGATCTTTTTATATTCAGAATTTATGTGGAGTTTATTTGAGTCACAGCATAAGATGTAAAAAGCTAGGAAAAAGAATAATAGTATCTTTCAATTTCTAGGCTCTCCATACATTTTTTCTTATATTTTTCAATAATTTAAAGAGTAGATTGTTTAAATAAATTCAGATTACATTATCTGTGAGGATCCCATTATGCATATGAAGCAGCAGAAACATTGAGTATCATGACAATTCACATTTTCTTAAGTGACTATCAGTGCTGTGACTGTTTATGATGTGGCTGGTCTGTTCACTAGCAAAGCCTTATTTTTGTACATGACACTAACTCATATCAGGGGCTTCAGCAGGTTAAAGATTTCAGTCTCAAAGCTCCCTTCTCTGCTGCTTCCACTGGTGTCTTTCACTTTCTGTGGCCTTTTACTGTGATACCCACTCTGTGTTTGAAATTAGGTATTTTATTTATATTGTGTGCCCTGGGTTTTAGTGAATGAGTTCTCCATAGAAAGAACGTTGAGATCCTCTAGAGAAACTAACAGCTAAAATCACTTACGCCTCCTCATATTTAGTGTGACAAATATCACAGCTCTTCCTTTTAGATACCAAACTGCCATAGTAGTCTATAGAAACCCCAAATCAGTTAGGTAAGTCATAATTATATTGAAGATGGAAGTTTTGGGAGGAGGTGGGGGATGACCAGGGGAAGAGGAGAAGGTGTTAGGATTTATGTTTTCACTGGATGGCTGCAGTGGGACATTCAGTCCACATTCAAAAAGCAGTTAAGCAAGTGCTTAGGGTTGTTGTTCCTGCACCAACTCTGCTTTATTTTCGGGTCACTGGAAATGAGTTTGTACCACTTTGTGTTGTATTGCTGCAGCTTTATAAAATCACATACCATCATCAAAGTGCTTCAGAACTAGAACATTCAAAAAACTGGTAGAAGGGGGGTTCTGTTTGTTTTATTTTAGTAAAAAGCTTCTGAGTAGCTTTTCTTCTGCAGGCACTGTGGATATAAGAACAATTGTACTGGGTCATCTAGCCCAGTGTTCTCTGTGCAGCAGAAGTCAGTAAGCAGAGTGTAAAAGCCCAGAGCAGGCACAGAGAGAGTCAGCCTTCCCAGGCATATCTTCCCATCTTCCAGCTTTGCAGGTGTAAGAACCACTTGCTAAGCCTGTAACTGTAAGCAGTTTGCTTATGCAGCTCCCTGCATACGTGAAGGTTTCTTCTTGTTCTTGAAGGGTTGGGTGAAAATGAGGAAAGCCAAGAAACAGTTGGAGCAGAAACTTCTTGCTTGCACTGCAAGATGGGGGCAAGTTATGCAAATTCCTCTCACCGGCAGTAGTTGGAATTCCTGGAGCAACCATAAGCAGTGTTTCCTTTCATGTTTTTTGTGTGAATCTGAGAATTGCTGGAGGAGATGGATGCCCAGCTCCAACTGACTTTGAGGAAACTGCTAATGAGGTCAGTTTTTCTCATGGCTTTTTCCAAGAAGTGTAAATACCAGCAGAGCTGGGAAGAAAGCAGTGAGATAGATGGGGAGAGGCTGATAACAGAATATGGATATGCACTGAGGGTAGGAGCAAGAAGAGGCCTTGGAACTGTCAGAAGGAAGGTTAATGCTTTGGAGCCACTTTCCCTTCTGCAGCCACATAACTTGTGTGTGAAGCTGTGCGATCTGAGCTGTGAAAATAAAGGAAACGGGGACAGGAGAGGAAAAAGGTGGGATTATACAAGAGGGGAGCAAATGTTCCCCACCTGCCTGATGCACATTTCATACCCAGCTCCCCAGTGCCTCCCATCACCACACAGAGCTGCTGCCACTGTTGCTGTCTTGCCACTTGTTGGTCAGGGCCTCCTCTGGTGGCTGCTGCCAGCCAGATGAGAGCTTCAGGGGTCTGGCAGAGCTATGGAAAAGCAAAGGAGGTGGGGACTAGTTGTAGCTCTTAGCCCCTCATGGGATAGCAGCGTGAGAGCAGCTTTACTGCCAGGGACTCCTGCCTGCGTGCCTTTACTAAGAGACTTTGGAGTGTAAGCCGGGAATGCCGGAGTGCAGGGGATGTCTGTAGCCCTGCTGTGCTGAGGCCAAGAGGCAAATCTTTATGGTTCTGTGGTTTAGCCCTGGATCTTTGTGGTTTGAACCTCTGCTAGACAGTAGCTGTGTGGGGAGACAGCGTTCCCAGGAAGGGCACTGTGCCCTTCTGTGTTCTCCCCACAGCTCCTTAGGGAGCCTTTCACCCAGTACTCATTTAGTATCTCATTGTCTGGTAACATTTTCTGGCCCTGTACGGGGAGAACATCCTTGGGTAGTTTATGCTGCTGTGCAGAGACACAGGGAACACTTGAGGGGAAAACGTCTGCTCTACTTTCAGGCATTGCTGCCCTTTCTCATTAGCAGCGAGAGGAGGAGGCTGCCACTACTTTACTGATGAGTCAGGAAAATTCTCTTATGTTTGCAGTGTCGAATGCTTCTAGTATGATTATTGTGGGTCCGAATTTGGAGTTTGGCAATACCAGACAGCTTTGGAATTGGCAAAAAAAAAAAAAAGAAAAAAAAAAAGAAAAAAAAAGTAGTGACTTATACTGAGACTATGGTCTCCTGCAAATCCTACAGTTCTAGGACCCACATTATTCAAGGTTGCTTCTTGGCCTCATGTCTTCCACCTGGCATTGAAAAAAGTCAGTCTTGGGCAGCTGTGCTTTTCAAAGCTGTGTCCTTAATGTAATTCTGAAATATGCTAATTGCTAGGCTTTTGTTTTCCTTTGCCAGCTTTGAAAAGCTTGGAAGAAAGGGGAGGGGGGAGAGTATTGTAAATAGCTCTAGGAAAAGCTTCAACCTGCTGCCCATATAATTTCCTTTAAAAACAAACTTTCAAACTGTGGAAAGCTTTATCACAGATTTGCACACAATCCTATATGCCCAATATCTACATGATTTTCTGTAATTTCTTAAGCATGCTTGCTCATCTTAAAGTTATGAAGGTTACTACAATTGTCCCTTAAGAAGGAACAAGTGTTTGCTTACCCCAAAACTTTTCTGTGTTTCCTGGCTATCTGTGTGTCTAATTAAAAATACTTTATTTTCTCTCTACAGACTTTGCTTAGACCATCATGGTTACAATGCTACTATTTATATGGAATTTAAACTCACAGTCCCTCCTGTTGCCTTCCCCCTTATCCTTGCTTCTTTTAAACAATCCAGAAGTGATTAAGCATGTTAGTAACTAAGCAAGAAGTTGGAGCTGCACAACTTTCTTTCCGTTGGCACTACAAGAAAGCAAGACTCCTTCCAAGAGCAAATGTAATATCATAATTATAGGCCAAACTATGAAAATTTCAAGCTTTTTTTCTTAGAGTTTAGTGGTACAAAACTGAAGCCTCTGGAAATGAAACTGGGGGAAGGACCTGACCCATGCAGCCAGAAATCTTTATTAAACACAGATGTCAAAGCAGTAGCATGTAATTAGTGCCCTAATTGTGACTGGGCAAATAATGGTGGCTTGGGGAGGGTCCAGATGCAGGCATCTGACTGTGGATGCCTCCCTTTGAGCTAGTTACCAAAGCTCCCTTTGAGGTCAGGGAAAAGAAAAAGACACTTCTAGAGCATGATTTATATCATTCCTATCTCAGCCTCTGGTGTAGGGGATGTGGATAGCATCCTTAAGACTGGAAGGAATCAACTTGTCCTTGCTTGCAACTGTCTTATGGTGCCTGCAGGGTTCCCAAGCTCTTTCTGTCCTGTTCATAGCTTCCCCTCTACTTTTCTTCCTGAATAAGAAAAAAAAGAGAAGCAAAAATTCGTATTTATCTGAGAAGATATAAGGTATTTTATATTTCTATTGGCTGGGCACAGGATTTGGGAGATTTAAGTCCAAATCTTACTCTACCACTGACTTCATATACAGCTTTAGGCAAGCTTCTTGTTCTTTTCTTAAGTGAAATGCAGAGGTTTAATATATGTTTTCATCTGAATAATAGACACCATTTAAGTGCTAAGAGATGGTTTGCCTTCTCCTGTCTTCTGTATTTTCTCTCAGACTGAAATCCACATAAATCTAGTAGGAGCTCAAGAATATTCTGTCTCCAGACTAGCAAATTAAAAGTGCCTTAGTTCTAGGTGGCTTGTTACTCCCTGCAACAGGAGAAAAAAGCGAGAATGCAAAGTCTTATGGTGCATTGCTATGGCTTATCTAACAGCTCTTGCGTCTCATACCTCGAAAGAGTTCAGGAAAGAACTGCAGTGTTTTCTGTGACTCAGTCTTACCTACAGCATCCAACATTAGCAAATGTTCTTTGGTCTTCATGGGATATTTGACACTGTTAAAGGCACAAAGTCTCAGTGGTGAATGGGACTTCTAATTTAGTCTAAGCATAGTTTGGATTAGCTGGTAATACATGCTTACTGTGCATAGATTGCTGAGATGAAAACCCGGGTGAGTATCATGGGCAGTAACTATATGTGCACGTGTGTGAAAAATACAGGGAATTATTTTATTATTTTTTTTTGCCAGCAAAGGAAAAAGTAAAAAAAAAGATGTTGTGCACAGACATGTAGCATTGTAAGTTGCAGTTCCTCCTCCCTTTACAGGGCTGTTTTCAAAACACATGAATAGATAAAAGTGCCTGATAGTATTCTGGTGAATGGCCATGGATAACTGGGACTAATTTCACCTGTTTAGCAGAGCTCTGACCACCTTTCTCCTGGTCATCTTTTCAGTTTGTATGGAGACTTATTGAAGCCTGACACACCTTTGGGATTTTGGCAAGCTTTTCCTGTCATTGCTATGATGAGTTCAAGCCCCCAACAGCTGGCAACTTGGGGAATTTGGCTGCTGCTGTACTCTGGGACATTGTGTTGGTTTAGACAAGCCATGAGTAGAACTGAGCACCCTTGTAAATAAATGGCTTAAGAAAAGGTAGAGATGTGGTTTTCTCCTAACAGTAGGTAACACTTTTCCAAAAGCATTCAATTATAAGAGACTCTGGTGATAAGGTGTCAGCAAACTTCATGCAACAGCTTTAGAAAGAGGGCAGCACAGGCCAGCGTGGGACTTCTCTTCGCAAGACTGGTTACTGCTGAGGTGGGTGTTTCCCTGCCTGTCGGGTTAGTACATTTAGGCATTTGCTCCTGGCATCCATCTTTTCTAGGTGCCTCGCAGCCCTTTCCGCAACACTGCACACATACCACAGCCATGACCACGCTGGGCATCTTTAGCAGGTGACAAGCAAATGTGCATTTACACTGTTGAGGAAGGTACAGGGAACACTGGGAGACATGGTCCACAGTGCCCACTGGAAGAGCATGAAAGCCAGGAACAAACACTGTGAATTACTTGGGCAAGTTTCCCATTGCTGCTGTCTTTCCGACGTGCTCCAGGTATGTGCAGGGAGTGAAGAGATTCACTGGATTGCAACAAAGTGCATCTTTTTAGGATCTGTCCTTTGAGGAAGCACGAAACCAGTGCACATGTGCAAGTCAACTACACTGCATATGTGCGCTCAGCCTAGTGACAGGAGAGAGGATGAGGTTTATCCTAGGCTGGAGACAGCTCCTGTAGATTAAGGAAGGTGAGACCTGAACAAAGGCTTTGGTCTAATGTGTTGTTGTTTTTTGTTGCAGAAGACATTTTTTGTAATTTAGGTTGCTTAGGGTACTCAAGGTAGAGCATGCGCTTAAATATTGTGCTGAATCAGGGAGTTGATGTGTTTAAATCTCTTTTCTTCTTCTTTATACTTCATCAGTAGACTTAAATATAGTACATTTGCAGTTCACCCAACACAGCAGGTTCAGCCTTGGGACTCTGTGACTCTGATAATTGCTGGGATCAGGGAGACCAGGCACATACTTTCCCATTAGTTGCTGTTGCGTGCCTTTGTGGGACCCAAGGTCATCTTGAGGTGAAGGTACCGAGGCAACAAAGAAGTGAAGTTCGTATAGTTTGCTTGGCCATGTTTAGGGCAAAACTGCTATTCAGTGCTGTCTGGCCTTTAGCCTGTGGCAAACAGTTCTCAAACTGTGCTCAGAATAATTCAGAACATGTCTGGGGTATTCGGTACAATCTTTTGGCTCCTTGAGTCTTCACAGATCTCCAGTGATCCTCTATTTTTTTTACAGTTCTGGCTATAACTTATATTGACAACAAAAAATAAATGTAAAGAAGTGTTGTTCTATCAAGAACTTACGGTCCATCTGAAAAAAATTCGACGAAGTGATTTTATCAATGGACCCCTAACTCCTAGTGAGCTTAACAGGAGCTGAGGGCTTCAGCACCTCTCACAGTTGGACTGTGTTTTGTGCAGGAGTCTTACAAAACTGCTGCATGCATTGTTTTAGATAGATATGCAAAGGCAAACAAGCAGTTCTGGCATTAGTCTTCTTTCCTTGAGATTGCTCAGGCTGATTGTGCTGATCAGGGATCTCTTTGGATGAAGGAAAAAGGCAGATTTTGGCTGCTTCTGACATATTTTCTATTTTTAAAATTTCAGTTAGTTGTTTGGGTTTTTTATGGCGTACAGCTTAGCACAATTCTACTTCCAAGCTAATCCGTTCCATATTTATTTTTTTTTCCTTTCCTCAAAAGACATGGCTCAGGAGCATCGTGAGAACTAGGACTTTTAAAAAATATTAGTATTAATTCATTAATATGCAAGAGATTAATATCCCTCCTCCTTCTCCCCCCCCCCACCTCCTGCCATGCTTGGGTCTCCTTTGCAATGTGTACTGCACTGTTAATTGTTCAACCTGTACTTAGATAACCTGCACTTCTTTAGGAGTATTTGTCCTTGCCAAGACATCTTCAGGTCACCTATATGCTCAGACATGCTGCACAGTCAGACACAAGGGACAGTTGGGGAAGAGGAGGCAGACTTACAGAGACAAGCTCAGGGATAAACTGACCATTTTGCAGCACAGTATAACTTGTCCTGTAGTTTGTTCACGAGATTTTTTTTTTATGTGTTAGTTGTGGAAATCTGTTAATTCTGATCTTTAAATTACTTTCAGGTGGAGGTTTCATTTATGATGATATTACCCCTAGAGGGTGACTAAAATGTGTGGACACTAACAGCTACAGGGTATTGAATATCTGGCTCTCATTTTCTTCCTTTTCTGATTGTATCAAACTTTTTGCTTTGGAAAGCATGAAGTTGAACTTAGTTGTGTGGAATAATCCCTCAAATTACTTACCCCACATTGATTTGAGGAACTGGAAGGTACTACTTCATGCAGCTGTGGAATAAGTAGCTTTATTGAGGTGAGGTGGTGTTTATTGGGAAGTAACACCAGTGAAATGAATGAGAGACAACCACACCATTTCTGAGTTCAGCCTTCTTACAGCTAGCTATGGGTCTTCTAGAGATCAAATACTAGACAGGCTGTGGTAATAAAAGAGGTTGAGTAAAAGCTTGTAGTCTGTGGAAACCAACGGTGTCATCAGGGGAGTACTGTCATGCCTCTACCATCACTTGTCTCTTCTGGTTCCTTCTTAGGAGTTTCTCCAAGAATATTCTAAAGTATTATATTATGCATGTAGATTATACCATGGCAGCATTTTGCATGCATCTGGAAAGTAATTTGCTTGCTCTAAGCATAGGAAGGGCTTTTCCCTTACAGAAGTTAGCCAAGGCTTGAGTCATAAACAGAGCTCATATCCTACCAGTGCCTCAATGATGAAGGGAAGCAGAGGCTGTGTCAGAGCGCTGCTGCTCTTTTGCAGAGCACAGGAACACACTCCTGTCCCAAGTGCCCCTTTGCTAGGCAGCACACTTCACTAGCTTGCTACAGCTTGTGCCCAACCAAGGATGAATCAGGGCAAGATTTTCCCCAGGAGGCCATTTCTAGTGTTGCATACACAGTTTAAAGAGCGCAATTGAGTTGTGAATGAGTAGCTATGGTGCGTGTGCAACAACACTGGATGTGTTACTTTGCTGCTGCTTAGTTTAAAACACAAAAAAAAGGTTCCTGCATTTCTTTTCTACCATGATTTGCAGGAGTTCTTCAGGAATTACAGCTTTAATAATCGACAGTGGCTGCTTTTTATTATTAGCTTCTCTCCTATCCAGATACAAAGCAGATTGGGAATGTTTTCAAAGGGTGAAGATTTATCAGCACAACTCCCAGACAAGTCAATTAGAGGCTGCCTGACTAAATCTTCATAACGTGCTTTGAAAAACGTAGCTCCTGCAGTCTGCAAGGACAGTTGCAGGGAGTATGTAGCTCAGCTGTTGGGTGTGAGAGACAGGGGTAGGCACTGCCAGCTAAGTAGTTTAGCTCTCAGTCTCTTTGCACCTTCCTTAAGACTTTTGCACAGACAGAGGAATGCC
>NW_009952533.1:6842939-6849733 GCF_000747805.2 Chaetura pelagica | reverse complement strand
TGCCGGCACTCCCGGAGTGATGAGGTTAGTGCTTTGGCAGTGTTTACCCTATTGGGCTAAAGCAGGATTAAATTGGATGGACCTGAAGAGGTGGATCATACGCTTGGGCAGGAAGGCAGTTTGACATGATGACAGCACTTCATCCATGAAATAATTTGTGCTTTAAAGTCCAGTTAAACTTACCAATAATTATATGTTGAGAAAATTAATTGCATCCGTTGCTTGTGTTTACTCAACAGCTTCCCCAGGGACCCTGCATGCCAAATCACCACAGAAGTGTGTCATTTAGTGTTTTTTGCATTCAAATTTAAGTTGGAATTGTGCAGAGGGAGAGACAGAAACTATGAAAGAAAAGTATTTTAAAAGCAAACTGGAATTGATATGATACATGCACTTTGCTTCAGAAGGATCAGGCTTTTTTCCCTGGTCTGATCTAGACACATACAATTTCAGCAGTGTAGTTGGTATTTTTTGTATTTTTCTGTTTTTATACAGATTTTTTTACTCCTGCATCTCTTTCTAGCTAGGCATTCTCCACAGTGTTCATTTTTACAGTAGAAAATGTGTTTCTGGCAGTAGTGCAACAGGGTGTTTTAAAAGACTGCAGTAAAGATCAGTGAAGATGTACATGCTTATCTTTTTTATTTTGATGGAATTAATGCATATAAAGCTGGAAGTCCTCTCATTTCAGGACCTAAGCAAAAGAAGTAAAGACTTCTTTCATCTGTGATGAAAATACATGTGGTCAAGCAGAGTTGAGCCATGGGAGAAGCTATCTCTATCTGTCTCTACAGAAATATGTCCCCTTCCCTTCTCCTATTCATTCCTCTCTCAAGGCTCTGATGAAAGCTCATGCCAGTTCTGGCTTTTCTTGAGCTGTTTTAGCACACATCAGCATCCTCACTCAGCTGACTGAGGGCAGGTGGAGTCATAGCGTTTGCCTGGTTTGACTTCACCAGGGCTGTGTCTGTTTTTCTCTCATCCAGTGCCTTTTTTGTTACCCTTCTTCACTGTTCTCAGCTTGACCTCCCAGCATGATTCAGTTCTCACTGGTGGCTGGGAGCCTGACAGCTGGCCGGGGCAGGCGGCTCTGGCAAGGGCTCTGCACTGCCTGCTTAGCATCCAGGCAGCAGCTACTCTTTGCTCTCTCTGCCCAAGAGAGCAACCCTTCCTGTCCAACAAGCACAGCTAAAATGCAACGAGGCAGATAGTTTTTTTTTTCGCTGTTGGCTCTTTCAGGTTTAACTGGTGCCTTGAGCATCTTTTACTTCTTAGAGTTGACGGGAGTCCATTTGTGCTTCTGAGGACCCCAACATAAGAAGGACATTGACCTGTTGGAGTGAGTCCAGAAGAGGGCCACAGAGGTGATCAGAGGGCTGGAGCATCTCTCCTCTGAAGACAGTCTGAGAGAGTTGGGGTTCTTCAGCCTGGAGAAGAAAAGGCTCTAGAGAGACCTCATAGCAGCCTTCCAGTACCTGAAGGGGCTGCAGGAAAGCTGGGGAGGGATTTTTTACAAGTGCATGTAGGGATAGGACAAGGGGGAATGGCTTTAAGATGAAGGAGGGTAGATTTGGATTAGATATTAGGAATAAATTATTTTCTGTGTGAGTGGTAGAGGTGAGACACTGGCACAGGTTGCCCAGGGGTGCTGTGGGTGCTGCATCCCTGGAAGTGTTCAAGGGCAGGTTGGATGGGGCTTTGAGCAACATGGCCTAGTGGGAGGTGTCCCTGCCCATGCATGAGGGCTGGGAATATATGATCTTTCTTGTCCCTTCCATCCCTTCTATGATTTTATGGCTAATTGCAAAAACAAGGGCAATGACAGTCTCCAGCAGCCCTTAGCAGCTTCAGTAAAAGCAAAGGTTCAACCTCCTTCATGAGGCAGAGGTTACTCTGTGAGCCTGCAGAACTGAACAGGTTACAGGTTAGGTTGGCAGATTGAGTTTTTACCAACTTCAAACAGATTTCATATGTGAATTTCCTGCATGTTTGAAACATTGCCCTGGCCAACAAGAACTGGCCAAGCAGACCCAGCATGGAAGAGCACAGCATGTGCTTTAAGTGAGCAGTTGTGATCCAAAATCAATTTGCTATGTCAGGCTTCATCCTGTGAGTTAGCAGGGTTGGTGCAGTGCTTTCAGCAGTGCAAAGAAATTTGAGTAGTAGGGGAATGGTTTTGATCCACAAAATTATTTCATTTGTTGGAAGCAGTGGTATGTAACCCACCTCAGCTTTGCTTGGCCACTTGTCTGAGATCATCTCTAACTCAGCTTTTGGAAGGCTGTCCTGCACTCCCTGCCACCTCTGTGTGACACCTGCCACTAGTGTCATTAAGAGGCTAGGGTGGGGCTGATGGGCTTCATACAGTGTTCACAGGATGTGATTGTACCTTAAGCAGTGATGCTCTTTGGCTCTGTTGGCTTTTGGATGGCAGCCTCAGAAATGCTACAGAAAGGACAGATGGACATGAAATGAGAAATCTTTTCAAATGTTGAAACTGAATTGCTGGCATGTAAATAGCAATACTGATTATTCCATATTGATCTAAGATGAAGTGGTTGTGGCCATTACATCTTTCCTTAGGAGAGCTGTCACATCAGATCAAATTGCTTGGTGTCACAGCAACCCCTGGGACACTCGCAAAGTTGTTGATAGGATCTGAGTGCAGACAAGAAGTTAAGGAGCAAACTTGACTCAGTCACTGGGGTGCAGGCTGGAAATGACTGAATTGGGGTGGTGAAGCCCACCTGAACACGGATGGCTGGTGGGCCAGACTGTGATTCAACATGAGGAATGGAAAAGATCAATTTATTATATTTTTTTTTAACAGAAAGAATCACAGGAGAGCAGTGTGCAGAATATGATAACTCAAGTGTTTTTTGTAAACATGCATGTTCTCTGAGGTAAATGAACTTTTGGCTTTGGCTGGTTTCTCTGCTTTCCCACGGGGAGCAAAGATGGCTATGAAACAAGGCACATCCTGGCACAGCTGGGTAGCAAGCGTGACCATCCTCCCACAGTCATCACCCTTGCCTCTTACTGAAGTGGCTGGAGCTGCCTTAGCAACAGAAAAGGCAGCAGCAATGTGTGTGCTGTGTATCTGGTGCATGACAGCACCTGGAAATGTGACCCCAGCCTCCTTGTCTGCGGGCTCATAGATCATCTGGCCAGAGTGGAAGCAGACCTGTGTTAGCCTGTGAATCGTGCTCAGCCTCTACAGGCAGAAAGAGAATTTAGCCTTTCAGCTTCCTTCCCCGCCTCCCCTCACCCTTATGTTTTGGTTTTGTTTTTTTAAAAGAGCAATGAAGGGACTAAGCTGCCACCACAGCCCTGGTCACTCCCCGTGGATGACTGGAGCAGCCACCCACCAATGGTGGAGGATGGGCTGGCGAGTGGCTCAGTGTTGCTATAACAACAGCATCTCAGTCTCATTTCTTTTGAAAAATGAATTGCTGCTGTTGGGATGAAGGGGAGCAGCTTCTCCCCGCAGATGAAAGCCCTGCTGGCAGCTTCAGTGCTCTCCTGTTTATGTATCTGGTCTGTCATAGCACGTCTGAGCAGCTCCACCAAAAATTTCAGGAGGGTTTGGATTAGACCATTTGGGTCCATGTGTATCTGCATGTTTGTGTGCACAGCCTGTCTCCCCCACTTCTCATCTAGTCAAGAGTCATTCAAAAGTCAGCCCACCAAAGTTTGGCCTTTTCTGGCTCTGCAACTACGGTTTCTCCAAAGGCATAGAAAGAAGAGCAAGTCCTGCTTCACCCTCTTCTGCTTTGGGGTAGAAGCCTGCTGTGAAATGCAGCAGGTCCATTGGCTGGATTTTTTTTGTGTGAATAAAACTAAAGACCTGTGAAACTGACAATGGTTTTATTTTCTTTTAATATTTTTGTTTTAATATTTTCCTTTTATTTTATGGATCAAGAGTCTTCTGGTCCTAGACATAAATGTCTAAGCTGCTGCTAATATCTTTATGATGCATACTGTAAATCACATGCACACAGTCTATACTGCTTAGAAGGAGAGGGAAGACATTTTACAGGAGAATACTATATTTCAGATATAGTTTTTACAGAAGGAAGGAGAAATGCTGGGATTTTAGTTCTAAGGCACTGAGAAGTCTTGGTGGTGGTGCTAAAGTTTGCCAGAGTATGGTCAGTGTATGGTGTTAAAGCCATCTAATAGTTGATGTGGTGATTGGGAATGAAAAACATATATAAAAATGAATGTTTGCATTGAAATAATTAGGTAAGAATATTTCGGTGTTGTACCTCAAAAAGAAGAAATGCATCTATTTTTACATCTCCTAACTCCTCCAAAATGCTAGAGCCAAGGTGCTTCCCCACCTGCAAAGTTGTGTCCAACACATTGCCTTCACATAAACCTTTCATGTTATGTTTCTGTCTATTTATTCCATAATCAAAGAGAAGAAAAATATTAGTTGTTGTTTGTTGGGGTTTTTTTCTAGTGCTGTTACCCTCCCCAAATCCTAAAACCTATGAAGGAGAATTAAGTGGAGCTACAAACTTAGAATAAGCTTGATTTTGTTTTCATTTGCAACAAGGCACAATTTATGTACATTTGATATTTGATGGAAAATAGTTTCCATATTAAAGCTATCTTTTGTTGTAATGCATGATAAACATTATTTTCAATATTTATGTACTGGGCCTGCTTTTGCTTTCACTAAAGTCACTGTATGCTTGTACAGGAGGACATCCAAGTTGCAGCATGTAACGAAATCTTTAGGAGCTGATGTTTCTAGGGCTGCTTTTTTGCCACAAGATAGTTTTGATTCTTTTGGTATATGTTCATGTACAAATAAGGTGATGGATTCAGGATAAATTAGTAAATGATGTGAAACCTGAAAGCGTGAAACTACGTGAAAGCCTATCACTCTTACCAAATTTCTGTAAGGGATACCTTCAAACTCCTGTGAAATGTCTGGAGCCAGTTCTTTTGCATTTCTCAGAAGATAACCACTCTTCCTAATCCCTGACTTGTCATTAAAACAAATTAAGGTTTTTTTTTCCCATCTCTTATATTAACTTTTCTGCACAGCTAGAAGACTATTGCCACATCCTTTGGTATGTCTATGAGGAGAGGCTAAGGGAATTGGAATTGTTTAGTTTGGAGGAGGCTGAGGGGAGACCTTATTGCTCTCTACAACTACCTGAAAAGAGGTTGTGGTGAGGTGGGTGTTGGCCTCTTCCCCCTGGTAAATAATGATAGGACTAGAGGAAACGGCCTGAAGTTGCTCCAGGGGAGTTTCAGACTAGATAGTAGGAAAAATTTCTTTACTGAAGGAATAGTCAGGCACTGGAACAGGCTGCTGTGGGAGGTGGTGGAGTCACCATCCCTGGAGGTATTAAAAAGCACTTCAGGACATACTCTAGTGGGCATGGTGGATCTTGCTGTGTTGTTTCGTGGTTTGGTGTGGTTGTTTGGGGGGGTTGTTTGGTTTGGTTTTGTTTGGGTTTTATTCTCCTGGGAGGCTGATTGGGCTCAGATCTTTTCAAAACATAATGATTCTGTGATTCTGTCTGTTCTTACTTTAGCCCAGCATTTGGCCAATATGAACTTGGGGCAAAGGGCCATTGCAAGTTTTGCACATTTCTTCCAACCATGCTTTTGTGTGTGTGTGTGCCCATTGAACTTGATTTCGAGTCACTTGTCGTTCAGTGATTATTTCTCTGATGTGGAAGGCAAAGAGGGATCGTGACTTTGTACTGAAGGAGCTTTGGAGTTGACATGGGTGATTCCAGCTGTAAATTGCGTGAGTGGCCCATGAGGGGCACTATTTAAATACGCTATTTTAAGTCATTATATCAACTATGTTACTGACAACTTGCCCTTGAGGCCAGATAGGCTTGCTCTTTTCTTGCTCTGAAGAAAGAAAGGAAACTTGGAAGCAACTGCTTCCGTACTTGTGAAGTGGTGCCATTACCACATCCGTATTGTCCTTTCCTCGTCTCTGGGATCTGAACCAGGGTTATATAAAGAGCAGTGACACAAGCTCGGTGTCTCAGCTGTAGTCTTTTGCCACATGCCAGTTGCACTGGTCAAAAAGCAGCAGGGAGCTGTAATGCCATACAGTGGTGTTAAGCTTAGCATAGGTTTTTAGTGGAGGGAAGCAGGGGAGGTGAGAGCCATATCATAAGCCTCCTTGTGGGATCTGATTTTTCTCTTTTACACTGGTCCTGGATGTTGACTTACCTTCCACGTCACTGTTAACTGGCACAGATAAGGCAGTTACCACCCCTGTGCAAGCACCTCTTCCTGCTGCAGAGAGATGAAAGGCCATGCATGTGCTGCGGGGCTCCGAGCTCCACCACCCAGTCTGCTCCTGAGCATGGCTGATTAATGTGACTGTGCAAGGCTGTTACCCAGACAGTGGCAGTGTGATGTGTGCTGCCACGTGCAGGACCTCATCCCTGGCCATCTGTGGAACTCATGGGGGCAAGAGCTGCTGTGCAGTTCTGTGAGGGGAGAGGAGTGGGCATCGAGGAACAGGGACTCCACGCAAGCATTGGAGGGGCCCAAAACATGCTCACAGCCTTTGTGATCCCTGCCTTGCTGCAGGTGGGGTCCCCGTCACAACCTGTGGCACAGGGAGAGGAACTTCCCAGTGTAAACCACTGGCATTGCTGTTCCCTGACCCCCAACCAGGGGTGGAGGAGGACATGGGCCAAGGAGCTGTCTGAGTATCTGACACCAGTGGAGGAGACTGGCTAAGTAGTGGTTGACACGGCAGAGGCTGCGGGCGTGGAAGCAGCACTCTCCCCGGCGCACCTCAT
>NW_009952533.1:6834451-6842404 GCF_000747805.2 Chaetura pelagica | reverse complement strand
CCCCCAAGCCACTCTCCATGCAGCACTACAGAAGCCAAGAATTTCAGCCTGTGGGAGGCTTGGCATGCACTGACTTTGTGCAGGGGGAACAGGCAGCAAAGTCTCAGGCACTTGTGCCAACTGGGACCACTGGTGACTCTTAGCCATGGGTTAATAATTTTCTCGTTTAAAAAAGCGCTTCTGCTCCAGCACAAGTCAAGGAGTTGATGGTCTGCTTAGAGGACTCATAGACTGGCCTTTCTGCTTTGCTGTAGAAGTCACATCTCGGCAGAGGAAAGTCATGTCTCTGCAATGGACCAGCACGTAGCTTAGGGTCCCACCATGTTCAGCTGGGACTGCAGCAATGAGTGCGTGCCATGTCCTTCTGTGTCCTGTGCTGAAGAGCCCCACAGGCCTGAAGGGCCAGAGGAGGGCACAGCCTGCTCAGAACCCCTCTGAAATGGGGATGAGATACGGATTTGCTTGCCTGTCTTGTATACGGGATGAAAGGGGAACTCGCCCTCTGGGATGGGAGAAATAAATGGGATCTGGATTGTGGGAAGAAAGAAGGTTGAGGACCTCTAGGTTAGGGAAGGGGTGGGAGCTGTGATTCTGGGATTTTTCATACCAGTTAAAATGCTTTAAAAATTGATAAAATCTTTCAGTATTTTGTCTTCTATTGTTCTAGTATCAAGGATGCAAGTATGTCCTGAAGGCGTTTGCTAGAGCTGTGACCTCTTTGCTTCCTCCCCTCCCCACTATTGTTTTTTGCCTTAGCTGAAGAAGGCTGCTTTTTTTAGCCTGGTACATAAGCAGAGGACTTAACATTGGGTGTGATAGGAGAGAACTGTGGGTTGATAACAGTGCTTTGCTATGTCTCTTTTAATCCGAATTAAAACTTATATTAATGCACTGTTTTTTATAGCATTCTTATACTAATTTAATTGCTTTCCTGGAGACTTGTCTTGCTATCATTTCTGTCAGTTACTTATCTTTTAAGTTAGTTCCTAGCACGCAAGTTTTTTTCATTAGCACACATTTTTTTTCATTATTTGATTGAGTTAACATTATGCAAAGTGCCTTCTGTTTTTTAAGGTGGATGTCTTTTTTCCCTCACTCAAAAACTGATTCTCAATATGTTTTGAAGCTGAGAATAGAGGGCTAAGCAAATGAAACTGTGTTAATTAATTTTTCAAAAAAAAATTAGTTCCTATACAAGTAGTCTATCAGTTGTATTGCAGGTATTTTTCAAGAAGCTTCTAGAAACCTAAAAAAAAAATGTTTAGAGTAAATAGTAAATTTAGTGATTCAATTTTTTTCATACAGTTTAAGACTTTTCACTGTGTTAGGCACCAAAAAGTTGAATTATTCAACTTTCTCTGTAAAACTCTGTTAGCTTGGAGAGCACAGACATATTTTACAGTCCTGCTCTCCTATTCAGGGGCACATTTGGTTTGAGGGTTTTTTGGTATGTATTTCGTTTTATTTTAAACTGTCTTCTCAAATTGATCAAGGCTTAAGAATGAAAGAAGAGAAACTTCCCAGTCAGGGTTTTTAAAAATTGTCACTGATAGACTTGATGAGGAGTATCTGTCACAAGACTCATCAGCACTTTGGTTTTGTCTCTGCAGCTGGTTAATTTTTTTTTTCCTCTTCTTTTTCTTTAAGCTTCAAGAGACAGTGAAAAGGAAGTTGGAAGGTGCACGTTCACCTCTCAATGGAGAACAGCAGAATGGAGTTTGTGATGGGAGCTTTTCTCCAACCAGCAAGCGGATACGGAAGGATGTACCAGGCATTGAGGCAATCAACAGCTTGTCCAATAACTTGCCTTTGCCCGCTGTTTCTCCTCTTCACCAGCTGGATATGAAAGCTCCCCTGCAGAACAGTGGAACTCATAATAGTGGTCTAGAAGACTTGGGTAAAAACGGTGGGCTTTCTGAGATAAAGCTCCCCGTTAATGGCTGCAACGAGCTAGATGATAGCTTTAATATCCTGCAGAACAAGGAGCTAAAGCAGGAGCCTTTGGATGACCCCAGCTGCATAGACACTTCGGAAACATCTCTTTCAAATCAAAACAAGCTCTTCTCAGACATTAACCTGAACGATCAAGAGTGGCAGGAGCTAATAGATGAACTAGCAAACACTGTTCCAGAAGATGATATACAAGATTTGTTCAATGAAGACTTTGAAGAGAAGAAGGAGCCAGAATTTCCCAGGCCTGCCACAGAGGCTCAAGAGAGTGCAAGTGTGAAGAGCGACCCATCTCATTCTCCATTTGCTCACGTCCCATTAGGGTCTCCCCAGGTGAGACCTTCTTCTTCCGGTCCTCCCTTTTCAAACGTCTCCACAGCCTCCAGCATAGCTTCTGTGTCCAGTGCCCCGCCAGCCCCAATCCCTGCCGGGTCACCAGGGAACTGTGTTGTTCAATCACCTCAAACTCCCGGGCAGGTCCACACCCCGGGGCAGACGCAGGCACGGCCTGGAAATGGCTATCTCATGAATCCAGCAGCTGCTGTGGCGGGGTCAGGACCTGGGCCTGTGAATATGCCAAGTGCTGACTTGTCTCCAGCTGAACAGCTCAAGCAAATGGCCGCCCAGCAGCAGCAGAGAGCGAAGCTCATGCAGCAGAAGCAGCAGCAGCAGCAGCATCCAAATCAAGCCTCGAGCTGGTCGCCTGCAGGGCCTCCATCCAGTCCGTATGGAGGACCCTTCAGTGCCGACAAACCAAATAGTCCAATGATGTATCCCCAAGCCTTTAACAACCAAAACCCAATAGTGCCTCCTATGGCAAACAATCCACAGAAGACCACAATTAATAACTACCTCCCTCAAAATCACATGAATATGATCAGTCAGCAGCCAAATAACTTGGGCACAAACTCCTTAAGCAAACAGCCCAATATGCTTTCTTATGGCAACACCAAACCTCTGACCCACTTCAATGCTGAGCTGAGTCAGAGGATGACCCCACCAATGCCAAATCCCAGCAAGAACCCTATGATGCCCTACATCCAGCAGCAGCAGTCCCAGCAGCCCCAGCTGCAAGCTCAGATGGCACACCTGAGCGAGGAACAGAAACGCATGCTCATCATGAAGCAGAAAGGAATGATGAATCAGTCCATGGCATATGCAACACTTCCTTCCCTTGGCCAGGTAAGTGCGAGTGCACGTCACGGGGGCAACAAAAATAAACAGGCTTGTAAAAAGGCTTAGTAACTCTTTGCATGGTCTCCTCCTTCCTTCTCTTTGTTCTGGAAAGCATGGAATATTGTTGTGGACAGTTTTGGGGCTTTTCCTGTGATATTGGAGCTTGATCTTTTTAAGAAATGACCAAAATGATATTGTGTTATGCTTTAGAAATGTTGGTAAATGGCTATTTTTCCTGAACTAGCGCTCTTGCCCTGTGCATCTGCTGATGAGTGCTTGGGGCCACTCGGGGAAGTTTCAGGTCAGCAGTCACTGCTCCTTGGAGAGTTTGTTTCCTTTTTTCATAATGTAAGACTTGATCCTTCTGGACTCCAAACCATTTCTAGGGTGTAGTTAGCATTGTAACAAAAAGATAGAGTGGTTGGCCCCTTCTTCTTGGGGCAGGGATCCAGCCAGCTTTAAGCAGCATATTTAGCATTTTGGCTCAGGGAACAAAGAAATGACATTTTGGGTTCTGAGGGCCTTTGGTTTCCACTGGAAGAAGCAAGGACAGCTGAATGCTTTTAGTGGTGCTTGAACCACGCATGAAATGAGATGGTTTATTCTCAGACTTTCAGTCTTTGGCTATTTCAAATACTTTATTGTAATGAATCTGAAGACTCTTTCAGTAAGAGGCTAAAGCCACATTGGCTTGAGTGACTTGGCAGCACTGCCTCACATGTATTCCATGCTAACCTTTGGAGTGAACAGGAGTGAACAAGTGCCAGGCTTGGGGAATGCTTTGGAATGAATTAATAACTGATTTTAATAATGGTTATAGTAATGTCCTGTTGCCTCCTAGGTTCAGCTGGGTATTTTTAGTTGCACAGCCCTCCTAAAGATCTGCACACTGGTGTCATGTAGAGGCTTCAGAATATATTTCTGAATGTTGTTTTAAGGGCTATGAAAAGAATTAACATTAATAATTAGTTCACAAAGTAGGTGATGCCTTCAGAGAAACTACGTGCCACCACAACGTGTCAGAAATTCTGATACAATAGTACACTAATCAAATGGTTGGTTGATAGATTTAGCATAATAGCTTTTAACCAAATTAGCTGTTTTCTCACCACCTACAAGGAGCACTTCCTTCTGAGCATGGTTTAACTATGAGTCAGACTGTAATGCATATAAAAATACAGCAAAATTTGTAATTTCTTCAGCCTGTGGAGTTTGGGGATCTACCAATAGGAGGAGTAGGAGCTTTGCCAGGTCAGAGCCCATCACATTATTCAAAATTAATTGCAAAACAAAAATAAATGTTCATGTGTTTTTGGTTCAGGATGTATGGTGACAGCTCAAAGGTTCGTATCTCAATTTTAATTCTGCTTGCCTATTGCATTAGAAATAGCTGGTCTAAAGGTGCCTCTTTTTGTGAAGACTTACCTAGAGAAATACTGCAGTAATGACATAAAACTCGGGCTGTAATCAGAGCTACAGAATTTTTCAGGTTGTTACTGAGAGGCAGAGAATATTTGGTCAGGCTGTCTAATGCTTTATAATTTCTTTGTTTTTTTGTTAAATTTGTTGAACTCAAAGACCCATAAGACAGTTGAGAGGACAAACTGCATATGTGAAAGAGTTAATGTCATCTCCTCCGTTTCCTAAGCTGAGAAATTAGTGTTGATATCTCACTGCAGTTCTCCAGTGTGAACAGGAAGCCAACATTTCATATATCTAATCTCATTCAATTACTTTTTTTTGATGTAGGAAAAAGTAGATATTTGGATACAACTAAACATTCTTCCAAAGTCAAGTCCTGATATTTAGTAATTTCTTTATCTTAAAAGAAGGCAAAGCTTTGTTATAATATGTTTGAGTCACATTTATTGACCCAGTCAGGACAAGAGACTTCTTGCTTGTGTGTAGATGTATAAATGTCCTTTCACTACTTTTGAAGCCCACTTGCCTACACCTAAGGGATTTTTTTTGATGAGGAAAGTTGAAATAATAGATTTTTAAGTGAAAAATATGTTTTTATTCTTTCCCTTCCTGCTTCCCTGAGAAGCATTTTTCTGTGGAAAATTGGAAAGCTTATTATTATGAGATGTGTTTGCTGGAAATGGATTGTTTTTGCAAAGGTGGTAAGAATGATTTGTTGATGTTGTTGAGTTAAATCCAGACTGATGCAAATTATCAATTTCTGCTACTTGCTGCACAAAGCAGATGGTCAGGTTTCCAGATCATATATGGAAAATAAGGAGATTGCACTCTTCAGTTTGGAACACATTTCTGAATGTAAAATGAATGTATCTTTCAGTCAGCTTATAGCTTCTACTTTCATTATAATTTTGGGTTTTGATACAGAACTGTAAAAGTGTATGTGTGTTAAATAATCATGAGTGTTTAACAAATGGCATGTAGGGGAAAACCAATTCTAGATATTGCATCTCATGATTAGCACTAACGATCTATTTCTCTCAGGTGACTATGACAAGGGAGTTACTATTCAAGAGTCAAATACAATTTAGGGAACGTCAGACATACAGAAATGCCTTATTTCCTGTGTAGTGCTGTAAAATTCAAGTATGGCTAGTTGTGTGCATGTGTGTATACATGCACTACACACACTAATTAAGCCTATGTCCTGTTCAGCCTAAGGTACTTTTGTTAATACCAAGAATTTTTACATGCAGTCATCTCTTCAGTCATTGAGTGTACTATATAGAGAGACACATTTTTTCAGTCCAACCTGGTCCTTGCAAATGCTCTGAGGAGGGCAGTTGCCCATAACTGTTCTGTTCATGTGTTGCTGCTGATGCCCTGGGCTTGTGTCCTGCGTTTGCTGAACATCACTCTTGTAAGGAGAGGTGAGCAGTGAGAGAGGAAGCTGTGCAGCTCAATATCCAGGTTGGACAGGCAGAATGCTAAATTAGCAGCTTAGCTAGCAAAACTAGTATCCAACAAAAGCAGGATTTCTCTACAGGCTTTATACACTGTCAGCATTGAAATGCTTCCTGACAGACACGTTAGTCCTTTGCTTTGCTGTGCAGATCCAGGTCTGATCCTGGCACTGTGGTTGTAACCCCCATCACACTGTTGCCAGCTGACCCATACGCCTTCAACCACGGACCCCTGTTTATACTATAGCTTGTTCTGTTCAAAGAGGTGCTGGATGGGATACTTCTCTGTTTTTCCACAAAGGAGATACTGTTTTGGATTGTTGAGTTGGAGAGTTTTCCCAGGTTAGCCTGAAGGTAATTCAGTTCGCTTTTTGTGGAACTGACTTCTAAAATCATGGTCAGATCCATCTATGTTCAGCAAAAACCATGGTGGGATCCTGACCCATCTATCTTCAGCAAGGCTCTGTCCTGCTAGTAGTGTTCCCTCGTGCCTGGCTGTTCTCTTTGCCTTGCGACACGTACCCTGATCTGCCCTGAACCCAGTTCTTAGTCAGATACTGCCCTTTAGCCTCTTGATTCTACTGGGTGGCTCTTTCATTCTTGCTTATCTGCATTTATAGGCTAAAACAGCAAGTACAGATTTTCACTGGGGCTGATAACTTGTTAGGTGCTTGATGGCTAGAGGTCCTCAGCTATTCTGGTTCCCATGTGGTAATAAAAGAAATTGGTTTCAAACCAAGATGCAACAGAGGCCTTGCATGGGCTTTTTGTGTGATTTAAGATCACATAAATTAATCTTTTATTAAGAAATAAAAACAAGCAAGCCTTAAACCAACCTTCTCTCTAAAAAATTAGGGCTTTCTTTAATCTAAAATATTCCATTCAGTTTTTGAGGTGTATGTAAGGTTTTACAGGATGCACTTTTTTTTTTTTTTTTAAGCCAAAAATTAATTTCAAAATGGGGAAAAGTGAAGATATTTGCTTTGGAAAATGTCAGTATCGTTAGTTGTGCCTTTTCTTGGTTCCAGCTGTTTAATATGTACGTGTAATGGTAAGAGCAGCCCAATGGAATAGATTTTGAATGGCAGAGATGGAATTGGATGTTTGGAGCCAAGTGAGTGAGGGAGAGGTCAAAACAGAATTCTCCATGAGTGTAAGAAAAATAAAACTGGACTGCAGCTCTGCCTGCATGGGACAGATGCTGCATGAGGATGCTGCAATTATAGTTCTTATAGAAACCACTAGTTATGTTGTTTGAAATTGGAGGAATCTGAATGGAGAAATTACACCATACTAGAAGAATATCTTAAAATTGAATTTTCTGTCTTTTGTTTCAATCTTATCAATTCAAGATGTGTCAATTGCTCAGTCTGGTTTTGCATGTGACAGGGGGAAATCTGTGTCCAGAGAACATTTCCAAAATGTAATTGTCCTTTCTAAGTAAAAATGTATTTCTCTCACTGGAGTTGTAAAAGAGATTTTATACTTTTATGAAGGTTATCTTTGGGAGAAACGAGAAAAAGAGATTGTTGATGTTCTGGGATTTGGCCTTTTTTAAAAGCCTACCTGAAAGTAAAGGACAAAGTCTCCAGATTTGTATTCACCTCATGAAAGTGTGGCAGAAACACAACTGTCTTACCAGATTTTCAAGGAGACAAGCTGGAATGGATATGACTGAGACTGTGAGGATCACTTGCTGAACAGCTGATAGAGTTGTAGTGAGTGCCCATCTATGCTATTTCACTCATAGCCACTGTTTTCCACAGAAGGTTTGCCATGAAGTTCAGAGGCAATGCCTGTCTTTTACAAATGCCAAAATTTGCTCCCCAGAAGTCAGTCTCCCATAGACTCTTGAGGACAGATGGGCAATCAGAATGTGTTTGGTGAATTCTGACCATCTTGCCAGGCAATTTGTAAACAGTAGCCTGGCTGTCTTACCATTCCT
>NW_009952533.1:6831771-6834416 GCF_000747805.2 Chaetura pelagica | reverse complement strand
CCTGCTATCATCTGCCCATTTTGTTGAGAAAGAGCTCATGTTAGTATAAAATCACTAGAAACATATGTTAGACAGCACTTGGCTAAGACCAGATCTCCATGGCATAATCCTAAAAACTGAATTTTGGCTTGTTGTTATTTCCTCATTTTGTGACACGTGGGTGTGTACTTTTTAACCTCGTACGTACTTGGTTAATTTCACATGGTAAAGAATTTTCTGCAATACTAATTTTTTTCTCTAGTGTAAGCCTTGCAAACCCAATGTGTAAGAGCAGTACTCCCATGCCCTGACTGAACCAGTCATCATAAGAAAACAATAGATGTCTGGTGAAACCTGCTTTCCTGAAACCACGCTGACCGGTATTCCTGTTTTATTCTCTGAGTCATTGCTGGTAGAGAACTGAAACCAATTGTTCCATTGTTTTGCTGGAGAGTGTGTCAGAATAACCAGTCTTTTCCTCTTTTTAAGTATCACAGTTGTAGTGGTAAATCCTTTGTTCTTAGGAACTTCTCCAAGACTTGTTAAAATACATTGTTTTGTAATTTGCTTCTTGTCTCTTTCCTTGAAGACTCAGAATGTGAGTTATTCTCATCTGTAAAGAAATTGTCCTACATTTCTTTTAGAAGCAGAGAATTTGTATTACTGACTGCACAAAGTGTATGTTAAATGTCCCCTATTTTGAAGTCACCACGACAGCACCCTTTTCGTTCTACATGATCTGGATTGCTATGTTAAGAGCAGTTTGTCCTGTTATTTAGTGATGCCTGCTAGTCTGATGATATAACGTGCCAACTAGCCAGTTTTATTAGTTACAACTGCAGTTGTGAAGCACTGATATTTTTTCTGTTTATAGCCAGTAGCAGCATATTTTTACATAAAATGCTACCTTTTTCTGTTGTTTTTTTTGGCCATTTTCTCCTTAAAGTGCAAGTTATGATAATCAGTTTTAGTTTTCCAGTCTTATGACCCATTCCACCTGCTTTCAGCTATACTAGCCATAATCCATTTCTTGTTGTTCATGAGCCTCTCTAACTCTTCTTGTTTATTGTATATGCTCTTAATGTTAATATACAGATGGTGTAAAACTGTGTTCTTTCTACCTGCTTTTATGGTTGGATCTGTCATGAGCTGGTAATGCAGCATCTCTGGACATACTGGGATGTTTATACCATGCTCTTCCCAGTAATGTTCTCGTCCACAGGCTAGTTTGCTGCCCTCTGAGTGTCAGCCTAACTAAACTAGCACAAAAAGACCAATGCTTTTGGTGCTAGATGGTGACTGAAAGATCCACGTAGCCTTTTATTCATATTATCAGTGTTCTAGTGTTCTCTGGAAGATCAAAAGCCCTCCTTCCTATCCTGCTTCCTCCACGCTGGTGGTCGCCTCTGAGAATCAGTGTATTTGCTGCTACAGAGCTACAGGGGTAAAGTGGGTCGTCCATTGATGCCTTTACTCTTTGTGGGTCAGGAAAGATGTTTATTGTGAAACGGCACCTGCCATGTTTTGGTGTGGACAGTGGGTTCATGAGTTGGATTCTGTTGTTGGCCGTTTTTATTTTCAGAGAAGATTTAATCCAAAGACTAAGACTGAGGTTCCCATCCTTGGCAGCACACTTTGCCTCTTTACCATTTAGTGCCTTACAGCTGGCTGCCAGAGCCTGCAGGGTGCTTATCTGATAATTTTGACATGACTTGATCAGTTTCCTTTCTCTCCAGTCTGTGATCTTGCATGGCCCAGCCAGGATGCAGATTTGTTCACAGCTTGCACTTAGATAATATTTTTGAGTTTTAAATTTGTCTTTGTGTAATTTCTCTAAGGCATTGGCTATCCTTAACCTTTTTCTGGAGTTTAGACACTTAAGGGTACTTGCTGCCCTTGTATTTTAATTGCCTTTCCATAATTCCCAGGTTTGCCAGTTTCCTTCTCAACATGTCAGAAACATTAAGTAGACCTGAATTGTAGAGGAATATCTGTTTCTGTGTTTAATTTCATAAATATGTAAGTCTGAATGGCTCAGAAAAGTACGCTCATGCCTCATAACAGTGCTGGTTGTAAATATTCAGAAATTCTAAAATTGCCTTCAAATCACAAGCTCATAAAAATACTGCGTATTGGGGATGGTGGCAGTAGCTGTGTCCCTGATTTCTGAACTGCTAGGATTCTTGTTTTCCGGTTCTGCTTTATCCATCTGGGACAGAAGTTCACTTTTTGAAGTGAAGCTTTGATTCCCCATCATTCTCTTGATGCTAGAAAATGTTAACTCAAAAGACAACATGTCAAGTTGTAAGATAATGTAATATTAAGGCTTTTCCTTACACCCTCCTCCCCTCACCCCCCCATTTCAGTATCATCTATTTTTGTGTTACCCAGCTGGATAATTAAGGTTATGTTGCAACTTCAAGCATCTTTCTTGGAAGCTTGTCTTTGGTCATGTTTGTATTTCTAATGTATCACGTAGCCCTTTTAGAAGAGATACCTCACAGAAACAAATGACATTGTTTCCAAGTTGCTGTCTGGACTGAGGACATGGCTGAAGCCATTGCTCAGCGTTTACTGAAGTTTCTTCATTTGCCACCAACAAGGAGGTTGCCTGTGTGTTTTCTGAATGGAGTGGATTGACTAGAGCTTGCAGCTAACAGCAGGAA
>NW_009952533.1:6813630-6831360 GCF_000747805.2 Chaetura pelagica | reverse complement strand
GAATAAAATCAGAAGATTTGACAGCACAGATCCAGGGCTTGAGAGGCCTGTATTTCATCTCTGTTTCAGAGGAATGGAGATAATCTCTTTTTTCTCCACCTGACCTTCCAGATCTCACTACTAACTCATGCCAAGGACAGTGGTCAGCTTTCCCTTGCTGGTAAAGGGAGCTTAGCAAGCCTGGTAACTAATTTTGGAAGAGGAGAGGCTTTGCTGGGAAGGCCAGGGAAGGCTTTGCAGATACCCACCCGTTTACCTGTTTCCTGTGCTGCGGGCAGTTCTGCAGGGAACACCTTCCAGGTCAGCCAGCCATCAGGAACAGGCTGTGGGGCACTGGCCTTCTGCTAGTGCCTGCCCTTGTTGCTACATGTTGCTACCGAGGAATAATTTACAGTGTCCTTTTTGCCTGTGATTTTTAAAGGTCCATTTATAAACAAGTTGTTGTTAGTCTTCGTCAGGCATATAACACTGCACTTGAGATGAAGGAGAGCTGGGCCCTTAGCGCTTCCTGATCTGATTGTTAGAAATGGATCAGACTGTCCCCTTCCAGGCTGCATTTCCACCCTGAGCCTGTTGTTCATTGTGTAGCTCTGTTGACACTAGATTTAAAATTGCCTTTTGACTGTTCTGTTCTGCAGGGAACAAACTGTAAGCAAATGACTTTGCTAGGGAAGCCTATGCCAGGTAGTCTGAGTTTTTCTCCAATTTAAGTGTAGTCTCATCTTTCCCAACCTCTGCAAAGAAAACTGGAGACTGGATTAAAAATTAACTGCCTTGCCATCTCTTCTTCTATCTCCCTCCCATAGTAGAGGCTTATACAGAGTGAGATTTAATTCCAAGCAAACTTACACTCTTTTTTTTTAGTGGTATTTGCAGAAAATACTCATTTTACAATAGAAATATTCTTGCAACAGTATTTTTTCTTTAATAAACATTACCCTTCCCTGGTGCTGACTTTACTGTGGGACAGATGGAATGACTGCTGCTTAACTCGGTTGCTTCCACCACAGGCTTATGGTGATCACCCAGCCTGTGCCATCAAGGGCCCCCTTTCCTTTCCTGCATTCTCGCTCTGCTCTGATTTATGTCTATGAAGGAGCTTGCAGCAAGCAAAACTGCCTATCAAATAATCAGTTGATAAGGGTAAAGGTTATAGGGCATTCTGTAATTAAGAAACCTATTTTGAACTATTAATAGATTGTGGTTATTTTAAAAGCAAGCTCTGTCCTTCTTTTCTCCATCCTTTCAAGCTTCTCTTTTTCCTCAGTCTTCCAGTTTTCTTTCCTGTGACATGGAGGTGGCTCCTTCCCTTCCCATAGCTCTACACACAGGTAAACAGAAGAAGAGACACCATTGTGGGGGGCAAATTATGGAAAGTCAGCATGGAGTCTGCCTTCCCCCCCACAGGGCTGTATGCTGGGGGGCAGGAGTATGGGCAGCACCCCATGCTGCACCCATCCACTTTTGCTTTCTCCTCCACCAGCTCCTGTTTCCTGTTCGCAGGCTAATGGGGAAAGGCACTGAGTTTTGCTGGCGCTGGGCCAAAAGGGCTGCTGTGTTTTGGAGGCTGAGCTTTGGTGCTTGCAGAGAACCAGACTGGGAAACAAGGGAGAGGAGAGCAGGGCAAACCACCATGTTTCTCTCCTGCTGTACTCATCACCGGAATTACCAGTGGAATGGGGAAGTGGGCTCCTCTGCTACAGGGAGGGGGAGGTGGAGGCATAAGTAGCAGTCCTTTCCAACTGCTCCTGAAGGCAGTCATGTCCATCTGATCAAGCTGATAAAAGAAGTATTGCAAGGGAAGAAAATCTTAGTATTTCTGCTGTGGTGGTGCTCAGTCTGGGCTTATGTGTGAGGTGTGGGAGCCACATGTCAGAAAGAGGTAGTGCCCACCTCAGGGATCTTGCACCTAATAAAGAATACACATGGTGACAGATTCATTTTGGGTAGCGTTGTGAAGAGCTCAAAAAAATTAGAAATGTCACAACTGAAGTTGTCCACAATTATCTATGCTATTCTGTAAGGGGCAAGAAATGGCAGAAAAGGAAAAAGGACTTTGGGAGAGAAGCTAAAACATACAAACACCTTAATTGAGGCTGAGCACTGCCAGAAAGAGGAAACTCCCTGCCCCGAAACATCTTCCCCTACTCAGCTGCATTTCAGTGACACTGAAAGAAGCTGCTTGTTTATCCCAAGAGCATGAATACAGGTCAGCTGTTTTGCTCAAGAAGGGAGCAGCAGTAAGTACTGATTAATGTTCCAACAGGGAACTTAGGGCCAAATAACACTCATCTTTTCAGAGGAAAAGTAATAGTCCCATTTTTAGTGGCTTATTTTCACTCACCTTTGTTTACTGCAGTTCATGCTTTGTAGCTCAGAAGCCTTCTGGAGCTGTGAGCAGACAATGTCACTGTGTTTTGTGGAGTTACATGTAGAGCCCAACAGCTCTTTTAAAATCTATGTGTACATACTCCTTTGTGGGTAACATGTATTTTTAGACATACATTACCAGGAGTTTTTCCATCCCTTTTCTAAAGCAGTGTGACTTACAGCCTGTGTCTGAGCCATCAGCAGAGGGCTTGGCCACCTGATCCCAAACTGGTGTTGGCGTGTGTTCAGTGCCTCGAGCTTAACTTCTGCTCTCCCTGTCTCCGCCTAAGCTGTGTCTGTGTGAAGGAGTGCTCTTTGATCAGCAATCTAAGCTACCCAGCTGGCTATGATGCTCCAGCTCAACAGTGAGGTGTACCTTGCACTTCTGAATTCCTATTTTGTCCTTCATGGACATGGATCCCCAATCTGGTGCTTTCCACAGCATTCTTGGATATTTGAGCCCAGTGCTACCTAGAAGCATTATGCTGTTGGCATTCGTGCTCATTGTGTGATTTCCTAACGTTTGCTATGTGCTTGTGTCCATAGTAGGAACGCTTAATACCTCTTGAAAGACTGTCCCAGTAAGTGGTTAAGTGCAGATTTGGAGTTCTGCATTCAGGAGGTTCTGCTAAATCCCAGTTGATGCATCTAATTTGCTAAAGAATGCAGCTTCTGCTCTCTCAGCAAAGATTTCATTCCTCATGGGCAGTGGGAAACTTGCCCTTTTTATGTTTTTGTTCAGCAGCTTAGTATTAAGTCTGAGACAGCCAACTTTGTCACTAAGGAGAGAAATGAGTATGTTGGTCCCTCATGTAGTGCATGCATACATGTATTTGTGAGTCCTCCCACCCTTATTTAGCTCCTTTTTGTGTCTGTGAGGAACACTTTGCATGCATTAGCCTGCAAGCATATTTTACACGTTGGGAGGAAACCACCCATTCTGTGTCAACACATCTTCCAAAACAGGTGGCTTCCTCATTTACACCCAGTGGGAGCTTGTTAGCAGTTCTTGCTCTACAGTAAGAGTGGGAGCTGTCTAGACAGGGTCAAGTATCTCATAAGAAAAGAAGCCCAAGTCCAGTAGCACTGTCACAGAATCATGTTTTAATGTTTTCTGTGTCTCTTTGCTACTTCTTTTTTACGCTTGTGCAATATTAAAGCCTATTCCTCACTTCAGAAGCTCAGTCTTTGGCTGTTCATGCTACTATCCTTCAGTAGAATCTGTTTTGCCAAGTTCCTTGCTGCTAGCTAAAAGTCTTTTTTTAAAAAAACAGAGGCATACCTGTAAGCTGTCCTTTGTTTCCTTATGCTGTTTGGAAAAACTGAAGGAAAAGCAGTATCTTTTAAAAACAGAAAGAAAAAGAGTTTGAAAGGGTCAGCCTGGAAAGAGTATAAGGTCTGCTCTGAGAAGATGACTCCTTTTCTGACGTGATGTTCCTTACAGACATGAGAGTTAATACCCTCAAAAGAATCTGCATTTACAATTATTTTTATTGTACGTAGTATTCCCTAGAGAAAGTAAAATTCTTGACATTGCCCAGCGTGCACTTTCCAGGGAATTGTTTTTCCAGTGTGTACTTCTTTCCCTCTGAGTCCAGCAGGTTAGGGTTTTTATTTTTTTGAAATCTGTCCTATGTTATTTGTCTCTTCCTTTCCTCTCCCCTGCTACTCCATAGGCTATTTTTCTTTCTTCCCCTCTCCTGCTCAAGTTTACCCTCTGTCTCCCTTTATCTAGCTTTTATTTTTCTGCCTCCCCTTCTTATGCATTTTAATAGCACAAGGCTGGTTCTTGGTGTTGTCACAGTGTGCAGGAAATCACTGTAGACACCACGGCTTTATGCGGTCTGTATAGCTCCGGCAGATGGAAATAGTATGAAATATTTGTTGTCGTATTAAATGTTTGTTTAACCAGTCATGAGACAGATGAAGGACTGGGGGAATCTTAGCTATAATCTCACTAATGTAGTGGCACCATCCATGTGATAAATTTCACCACTCCACCTTCAGTCTGCCCACTAATCCATCTCAACCAGGACTTCAGTGTTCCAAACTGTGGAGCAGCTTCACTGGAACAAGATTGTTTGCAGTGTACCCTTGTCACAGAGGACTAAAACCAGCCAAACAAACAAAAGTAGGAGTTTTCTACTGCTAAATTGCCAGTGACATGTAGTTTCCCACACCTTGAGGATTTGTCTCTGGCAGTAAAATGCAGTATATTAGTCTGATAAGCCCTTTCACTCTTATGGATGGAAAAGCAATTTTAAGAGATTTTTGGGGTGACTTTTAAGCTGTATTAATGATACCTTTGTTTGCCCTTCAATGGCATGTGAAAATGGTCTCATCATTTGAAGACAGCTTCACTGTTCCTACAGAGAGATGCATACAACAAAAATTCTTACAGCCTTTTAAGATGGTTCTGGAATAGTTACTACGTATGTTACAAACTACACAATGCACACAGATACATAGTAAAATGTAATGTATGTGGTTGCTCTGAGGCAGCATTTACCTCATTCATCTTAGTAGATGCGGGTTGCTAGTCCAGGATCAGGAAGAAACGTTTCTGGGAGGTACCAGTGGCTTCACCAAGTTCCTGCTCACATCCAACCCCATGCTGTGCAGTAAAAGAGATCATGGTGGGGCAAATTTATGGGACAGCACCAAGAATCTTGTATGTCTGAAGCAGATGCAGCTCTGAGTTTCAATGGGAGATGTCAGAGATTTTGCACTGTGACACAAGACAAGTTACTGGCTGTGCTGCTGCAGAAGTTTCCATTTGCACTTGCCTGGTTCTTGCACCTGCTTTGCAGAGTGCACAGGGAGTAAGAATTACATCCTCAGTCGTTCTCAAGCCACAGAGAAGAGCGAAAACCGCTACCAAAAAAAAAATAATAATCCTTGACTCCAGTTACATAAAGGATGGGCTGTTTTCCAAGGGCCCTGCTGAAAGGGACACAGGTGTCACCTGCAGACATGCTCACAGCTTGCGGGAGGCTGTGTTGGCTGGGCATGGCCGGCAGGCCAGGTGCACTGCCAGCCCGGGCTTTTAATGCTAATGAAGCGGGGGAAAAGGCTCCAGTTTGTCCAAATACAGCGGTGGCAATGCCTAGTGGTGGGGGAGGGGTAAAAACAAGGGTAGCAGTGCAGCCCTTCCAGAGAAAGGAGCTCATGAAAAGAGCAGGGGCCCTAAACTCAGCTTTGAGTAAAAGCTGCACTGCTCACACCCCTGTATACACGTGTGTATGCCTTGCTTGGAGTGGGATGTTCTTCCCACTGCAGCTGGGCAGGGGAAGCCGGATAAAGACCAGTAGAACCCAAACCTCTTCTGGCTCATTATCCACTCATCTATCCCAAGCATCCTGGTTACCCACTCTGCTTCCCAGGCACCCTGCAAAGCCCTGTGTCGGAGAGGGCTCCTGTGCTTTGGCCCTGGGCAATGTAGGTCGAAGCAGAGTGGAGCCAGGTTCTCCTCAGGTCCTCTGTGCCAAAACCCCCGAAGCATTCATGTAGGTAAATGAGCTGTCTTGTACTCCTGAGAAGCAGGTTTCTCTGCAAAAAAGCATAGAATTTTGGAAAATCTGCATGGGTAGGTCTGAAATCCATGGACTTGCAGAGGACACTGAATGACAGGGCGCTTTTTGTTTTTAAGGTGGTCTTTTATCACCTCTCAGATTTTTCAAAGAAAAAAAAAAGTGGGTTATTGTGATCGATTTTCAATGAATTGAGAATCACGTGGTCTCTCTCGCCTCCATTTTCCTTACCTATTCCACCACTTTTATTTTCCTATTAATAGACTGTGCTTTGCCTTTTCAGCTTAGCGAGCTCTCTCACCTTCACAGCCCTAGTCGATGGGAGCACTTAAGGACTGCAGAGTCTGCCCCCTGTGCATCTTAATGAAACTGGAGAAATGTGTTGGGGTTTTTTTCCTGGCTCTTTAGGATTAGATTCTTCTTTCTCACAGGGCTTTTTTGGCCTCACAAAATTAGATCACCACTATGCCAAAAGCAACCCACTGAGATCACAGCTTAATTGCACAATGCCTGCACTTTCTTGAATGTTGTTCCCATCTCTTCAAGATTAGGTAAGATCCAGTGGGTTGGACCTTTGATCTGCATAATAAAGGGCAAGAAGGCAGTTTGTAAATCCTTCCTTTCCGTCTTTATTCTTTGCAGTTTGGGACCTGAAGGCTTGAAATAATTTTTGCTTGCAAAGAGGAAACTTTATGTAATATATGTGGAGATGGTATTATGCTAATTAGTGTTGTTAGGAAAAATCAATGGCTGTGTGTCATCCAACAGCAAGCAATGATCTTCTCACAATCAGCAATTTATCATGGATTGCCAATGCAGTAGGGCTAGGACTATTTTATTCAGATAAATTTCTCATTCATTTAGTCAGTAAATCATGGTGCACTTCATGATAGTCATTTTTAATGTGATTGCATTTTGTTAAGTTTTAATCATGCATAATAGATTTTATCCGACAATGAGGTCAACTTGTAGTCTCTTCCTCTGTAATTCGTATCTTACCGTCCCAGCATGGACAAGATCACAGCCATACCCAGGTGCTCCAGACTATGAGGGGACAGGAAAATACAGAAGGCACGGGAATACAGGCTGTTAAGATTGGTTTTAAGCATTTGATGCTTAGGTGAAATTTTACCCTAAGTGGAGATTTACCCTTGGTGGAACAACGACACATTATACTTGATGTATCTTTGCCTTTGAGTTTAACTGAATTTTCTTGAAAGCTGTTTGTGTGAGGTTTCCAATGACACTTTTAACCTGATGAGTTTCAGTCTGGGCTGTGGGAGCACCTTTATTCTGCTGCATACCCTGACAGGGACACAGCCAGTGCTGCTCTTTTATCTGCAGTCCATGCTGAGCTTTCTCATCAGAAAAGCAGTGGAAGATGAGGTGTGGAAGTGAGGCAGGGAGCCATGGTAGTTTTCAGTGACATATGGGCTCCTTTCTTTGGTGTCTTCATCTTGAGTCCAAACTGCTGTGACTTGCTCGTTCTTCAGCTGGTAGAAAAAGTTCTGTTGTCTTCAGCCACAAGAGGAATGTGCCCTAGATCTCCCTTTGCAGCTTCAATTCTGCTGTTCTTGCTTACGTTTCTGAATGTCTGTGAAGTGTTTCCATTTGCTTTTCATATATGTGTTTGACTTTATGTTCTTCCCCACTGAAGCAAGCCATAACTGTCTTTTTTCTTTCCTTTTCTGGTGGCTTCCCGATGTTTTGGTCATCTTTCCTCCCTACACACCCTTGCAATCTTTGTCCATTGTCCTTTAAGTCTTACCTTCACACTTCCCCCCCTACCCCCTACCTTTCTGTCAACCAGAGAGACTTTTTCTTCATTCACCTCTCCCTGTAAAGCATAGATAACTCTCTTGTCGATGTGTGGGTCAAGCAGCCTCTGATGAGCTGCATGGGTTGGACTGCTTGTCCAAGCATGGGGAGGAACACTTGGTCCTCACTGGCTGCATCAACAGTCTCCCTGTGACAGAGAGGACATCATATCTCCCATCTCCTGGGATTCACAAGTCTGTGGTTACACTTGTGGGCCCAGGCTTGTTAAAGCCCTGGACAGACTCCTGAGACAGAGTCCTGAATCTCCCACAGGTGCTTTTCAGTGCTCCTCGCAGTACTGCAGCTGCCCCTTGCTGTCACATTGTCACCTGTATGGATGTATTTTTCTCTGCTTCCTTTCAAGGAATGGATGTAGTCTTCATGTGAGATCAGTATATAATTTAGAAAGTTGTTTGAGTTTCTTTGGGATGAAAGTAACTATATGAGTATAAAATCCTCTTTAATGTCCCAGGAAGCTGGCCATCAATCTTGGAACAGCCATTTAATTCTCTTTCCAGATTCCCTGTTTTCTTTCTTTTCTTGTTCTACTGAGAAAGTGACAATCTGGAGACAGATGACCTTTTTCTCTTACCACAGTACCAGAGTGGGGAGAGGGAGAATTAATTGTCCATTAATTTTGTGGGAGGTTTATCTGGCTGTATTAAACAATCAGGACACCTTGTGTGTACTGATGCTGTGACTCCCCACCCTGCTAAGACTTCCATGCAGAGCCTGACCTGCTCTGTCTAGATGGGACTCTCTAGTTACACTGGTGCAAGTCAGGAATATTCACTGAAGTTAGCAAAGCTATGCTGAAGCCATTTTAGAAAAGAACTGGGTCCTTTGTTTGGTAAATGGAAATTGAGTAAACCTCTGTTGTTTGTTAATATTTAAGAGAAGAGCACCCTGAAGACATTTTGTATCTTAACAGGTTTTTAGTATCTCTCTTTCTCTGTCTCTCTAATGCAACTTTGCCTACAGCTCTGTGCATTAGCAATGCAAAGCAGATTTTGAAAGTCAAGGGAATCCAGGCTCTTCCAGATAAACACCGTGATTTAAAAAATAAAAAATAAAAAAATTAAATCTTGAAAGAATAAAGGTTGTCCAAGTGGCATATGGCATGACAGTGACCCTGCTGTAAGGACAGACGTACAGAGCTAATGGTAATCCTGTAGTAGAGCCAGATGACATCCTGAGGTTAGGAAATCAAAGCCCCATGCTTTGGCTTAGCAGAGAATTAGCATGTGGAGCTTGTGTTAGCTCTGGAAACAGGGCAGTTCAGTTCTTAATCATGTTGCACTCGGGGCTTGCAACCTTGGTAGCAGCAAGATCCCACCTCATCCTGTGCAGGAAAATCAACCCCACGTAGTTTGACCAGGGAACAGAATATGTTTAGAAAAGCTTCAGTGTTTAGAGGGATTAGTGGAGAAAGTGTATACTGTTTCTGAAAAATAGTTCAGGGAAGGTAGTGTCTATTGCTGCAGAAACAGGTCACAAGTTGCCTGGTCATACTCTGCTTGAAAGCTGTGTGAAGTTGAGGAGATAACTCAGAGGGAAGTACAATAGCTGTCTGGGGCAGAGGTTAAAAACGTTGGTTCCCAAGGGACGTTTTCAGTCCTTTTCCACATGGGGACCCCAGGAAGTAACCTACAGCAAGGTAAGCCTCAGGCTTGTCCAGGTGCCACCTCCGCACACAGGAGTTTAACGCCCTGCAAGGACGCACCCGGTCCCAGCGCTCGTCGGCGCAGCCGGAGTTCCTGCCGGAGAGTCCCAGCCCAGGCGATGCTCCTGTGGTGCAGCCAGGGCCTGCAGCTCACCTGGGCTGGTGTGACCCCAGGGAGGAGTTTTGTGGGGCAATTTCAGGTGGCACTGCTCAAAGGCACGTTTTTTCTTCCACAGAGAAAGGGGAGCACACGTGATGTAATTATTTCACTTCCCGGTAGCAATGCAGGCATGGCTTGGCATCAAATGAGTGACTCCCTGGGTACATAAGCACTCTGTGCCCTTGTTTAAAAAAAACTATGGTCAAACAGTAATGAAAACCAAGAATCTTTGCATTCCCTAGCAAACTGCCTCTGCCTCACCCAAGCCCACCTCCCTCTGCCCCACTGCTTGTGATTTCCCCCTCTTTCTTCTGCTTTTTAAATATATTTAGCAATGAGATTTTCTTTATGGATATATTCTGAAAGAAAGTAGGTCATGTCTTCCAATACACAATATCAACAGCAATTATTGGAAAACAGAAACAGATATTCATGGGGCAGGACCATAATTTTTTGGTGCAGTTTTGGATGTTTTAGCAGCATTCAGTTAGGCTTGACTTTTGGAATGGCAAAATGTTCCCTGTTGTCCCTGCCAATAAACAAGATGATCAGCACTGAGGCATTTTGACCATATTCATAACATTTCTTTTTATATTTACTTTTATTTTGTCACAAAGGAAGAATTCAGGTACTGGAGAAGAGCACAAATCTTGGTCTAAAAGCAACATTTTATTTTTTTTACATGTTTTTGGGCTTATTTTGGACGGAAATTTTCTGGCTCAGTTGCAGAAGGTAGAGAAGGATTTAAAGAACTTTTGTTGTTCTTGAAATGGCATGCACATGTATTGTATTGGATCATTATCAGTCAGGATTTTTCCTGTTTCATATAAAATTATTTCTAATGAGCTTGTCATCATAGTATCTGGATCCAGTTAAGGTTATGACAAAGTTCAAGTATCTCCTTCACTTTAAAGTGGAATTGCTCTATCTATTTAAAAAGCACTCATAGATATATATATTTTTAATATACGCTTTTTAAAGTAATTTTGGGCTTATTACTTCATTTAGAAACAAACTTAGCTTATTTTTTTTGTTTGTCTTTGTGTTTCTTATTCAAATGGTGGTGTTATTTAAAATATATGTATGTTTGTTTTTTAATTGGCCTCTGTGCGTATCTGTCTCTGCTTTCCTGTGGTATCATCTGCTACTTTTTCTATCTGCAAGTAGAGTTAGATTCTCTTGCTTAGAATAATGCATGATAGGGGAAAAGATGAAACTCATTAAAATACTGAAGCAGTAAATGCTTATACAATCCCCTCCTGTTGTTGACGGTGTCTCTGGAAGCCAAGTACAGTTAGCCATTTCTTTATGTTACAGGCAAACAGCCACAGTGAATGTTTAAAATCTGGTCTGTTAACAGAGTAGTTATGTTGTTTTTCGTTGAAAGTGATTGATCGCTAATAGTTTAAAACTTGGGTATTGGGAGCTTCTTTTTTAAATTGAAGAGGATTATTTTATGCTGTTGAGTGTCCCTGCCAGAATACAAAAGCCCATTAGCAGAGATGGGACTGCACACCCAAGGGTTGTCTGCAGTATGTAATTTACTAAAGCAAAATCAGTGAAAATCAGACCCAACAGCCAGGATTTTAGCTTTGTGCTGCTACTTTTGGATCAAGCCCGTGAACAGAAAACACTACATAATATTTGCCTTGCAACTGTGGTCTCTGGTCAGGTTTTTGCATTGTGAAATATAGTTTGGCTCAGCACCTGGTAAAGTTGTTTGAAATGCAAGCAGCTTGCTCAGTAATGGCACTGTGAAAACGTTTAACTATTATATGTAAGTGATTACCCATTTTGATGTCAAATAAGGTCTTCTGAAGTTTATGGTATTTCTGCTTGGAGTCCTAAAAATTAATTTGGTAGAGTCACAAGAACTGAGCCAGTGCATCTGTTCTTGTTCCATACTCTTGATTGTAAGTGCAGTATCTTGGTACACGTGACTGCTCTTCACATGCACACGGAAGTTTTCAAAAGAGCAGTGATGCCCCCAAGTCCCATAGAAAGTGAGTGTAGGTTGGACTTAGAATTCTCATTTCTTCTTTTAAAAATTTCTGTCTGCATCTTGATAATTTTCCTCTGACAAGAATGCCCACACATCTTCCTGGGGCTGGTCAATCTCATCAGAAACACTGGTAGATGAATATCATCCATGCTACCCTTCCCATGTTCCTGGTTTCATAGACATTGGCTGTTAGCCCCTAAGGTTACCTGACCCAACATCAGAATATGAGAAGAAAACATAATAGATCTTGGGCTTCACCTGTTTGTGACCTTGTTTCTATCAGAATTGTGCTAAAGAGGCCTTTGCTGCCCATACCACTTCTCCATAGCTTGCATCAGGACTCGATGTAGCACTGGCGAATTGGGAAATCCCTGTAGTTCTGGGAACTTAAAGACTGGGCCTAGGAATCATAGCACTCTTTCTTACATCAGTGATCTTAATAGAGAAACCTAGATACTCTTGGAAATGAGGATGTAGTTTTTTAGAGAAAGAGGGACAGCCAGCTGCAGAACATGTTTTTTACCTGAAACAGATAAACACTTATCAGAGTAGAGTAAAAAGGCTCCTGAGTGGAAATACTGTCTTGGCAAATGCGTTGTCCATCACAGAACAGAAGTGCTGAGGATGCCTCCAAAATAGGTCAAGTGTTCATAGAAACTCAGTCTTTGACATACTGAAATCTTATCCTACTTTTGTGCATGTGCCCTCCTATTTCTTTAAACATCTCACTGTTTCTTAGAAACCTTGAAAGGGTAAAGGAATCTACTGCTAAATGTTACTTTCTGCTGAATGATGCCCTTGAGCATCTTGTGATAGAGGGAGAGACAACAATTCTCAGGCATATCTCCTTATGTGTTTGGAAGGCTCTTTTGTTCCCCTCTAGGTTAGTTAGGGAGGTATGAATGTCCTTGGGCCTCTTGCCTTGCAGTCCAGGACAAACCTTTGCTCTGTTCCTCTGCCTGACAAAAGCATGGAGAGGAAACTGACATAGGAGCCTTATGAAAGATTGAAGCTTCCTTGAATATGGAGTGACTGGGTTCTCCGCAGTTCTCACACTAATGAAGCGTGGGAATCAATTGCCCTCTTGTTGAGCAGATAGATGGTTACTGAGAAGTGTGCCTTGCTACGGTACCTCTTGGGTTCCCTAGGCCTAACTCCCAATACAACTGCTTTGAGCCATTCTTAAACCATAGAGAGATTCCTTCCCCTACACACAGTAGGTCATTTTTGCAAAGAATTAAACAAAGATGAGGTAGATAAATGAGCTGAGGACCAGACATCATCATCTTCCAAGGTGGCAAATGGTTCACTGCTCATCAAACCCCAGCTGAGAAAAAAGATGCCTTTTCCTGCCTTATCTGTGGATTTCCAAAGCCTGATGCCTCCTATGTCCTTGACCTCACCTATGATGAATGCACATCTTTTTTTGTTTCCAGGATCATACCACTTTACAGAAGAGAAGATTTTGTCCTGATTAACTTGGAGATGAACAAATAGTAGAGAGCACATAAGGGGTACAGACACAGGGAACTTCTTTTAAGCTTTCTTATTTGTGAGCTAGGATGTCAATGACAACTTCATATAAAAATGTATTAAGATGTAGAGCTTCCTATTGGTCTTGCATTGACCCACACCCCCACAAAAAACAGCTACCCACAAAGAAAGCAACAGCAGCTTCAGCTGCACACTTTTAAATTCAGCAAAAATCTTTTGAGAAAAATTCCAGGAGAGTGTACGCATGGATTCCATTTTTCTGTGTAAGGAGGAGAGGCTGCTCTGTGCAGCCCAAACAGCAGCAGCAACAGGAATTAGAGTGAATTTCTCCCCATCAGTAGAGAGATTGCATTTAGAGTTCCACCTTGTTAAATGGCTGGCTGAAATCGTGCATGATTAATGGACAAAATGAAAATTAGATTATGTGTCTTTACACTTCCTATGACCTCTACTTTCTCCTGTATCTATTGTAAAGAGTCTGGGGGGAGGGGAGGTGGCGGGGAAAGAAGAAAAAAAACCCCTAAAATCCTGTATAAATACCCTGAAGAGGAGGGAGAGAGGAGAGGAGAGGAAAGGTGCAGAGCCCTGCTGCAAATCGTATGCTGTCCCCAGAACTCCCAACTTCCCAGGCCTGAATCCTACAACACTGAAGTTTGAGGAATTAAAATGTGGAACAAACATCAAGTTTCAGCCTGCCTGTCAATAGTCACCATGTGTGTCAATCACCCATGTGGAACTGCATCCTATGGGGATTTTGATTTCCCTGCTGCAGCTGCACACAGGAGATGACCTGTAGTTCAGACACAGTCAGGCTGTTGGAACAAATGCTTTCCACCTCCCAGAGGGAAGTGTTCACGTGCGACCCATCTTTGGACTGCTTTTTGGGTGATAAATTTGAAGATACATCTTAAAGGCAAATCAGTGCTTACCTGCAGACATGGGGTTCAGCAGTTTTGACACTTCCAAGCATGGATCTGTTCACCTGTCCAAGGGCACCTGCATATGTGGAGGCACCAATAGCCCTGTTCTCCTTTCAGCCCACAAAGTGCTTCAGCCTTCAGTAAGGCAAAGGGGTTTCATTTTTGTTACAGACCTCTTTGACAGAACAAAATGTGCCTTGCTGTACCCTTCATCTGCACTCTTGGAGGGAAAAATGCACATATAAATCCTGCATTCCCTTACAATAACTACAAATCAACACCCTACATGAATTGTTACCCCAAGTACCTCAACAAGATAGGCTAGAAGAGGTTTATGTCTTCTTGCTACCAACACAGTAATATTAAGAGCAGGAGTATAATACCAAACTGTATGAAATTGCCAATTCCCCTCTCTTTTTTTTCCATGTGTGGCCATTGGCCTTGGGAACTCAGGCAACATGGTTTCATTTGAAGTAACCTAGGTGCAGCATGGCTTCTGCCTGTTCCTGAGGCTCAGAAGGGTTGATGAGTGAGTACCATGCATTGAGTTACAGGGGACAATCCATGTTTTCCAGCTCATGTTTTAGCATGGAGTTGATGTCTGGTGTCGTCTTTGGAAGGCATCATATCCCGGGGCCCCAGCTTATGCAATAGTCTTATTTTTTGTGTTTTGAAAAAAAGCCTCATCTGGGAAAGGAAAGCTTGAACCTGGTACCTGCAACAATGGGCAGATGGAGAAAAAAACCCAAAACTTAGTTATGCTAAGAGGAAATGTGAAGGCCAGTGTCATGATTTCAGGGATTTGCTTCCTGATTTTTAAACATTCAGAGCTGGCTCCTCCGCTATCATCCTGCAGTCTCCCTAGAGTAAGAAAAATGCTGTAAGAGACCTCGGGGCTTCCCATGGGAAACTATAACTAGGTCAGGAGTATGCTTGCTGGTGAGGTACATACGGTTTCCTTTAAATTGATCTGAAAATCAGAGGCATAAAAGAAGAGGAGATGGTCCTAAGCAAAAGCTCTTTTTCAGGATTGGTGTGTTTTCCCCTTTAATCTGATTGTTTGTCCAGTTTGAAGATAAATTAGTTGTTTTTGCTGAGTCTGTTCCTTTTTGGTTATCACTGGGCAGGATCCAAAGTCAGGCAGTACAAAATCAAGATTGGTAATGATACCCTTAATGAGGACCTTACTTTACCTCCTCATGCCTAACATTACATGATTCTCAACAGGTTTGTTTGGCCCCCTTCTGCCTAGTTAATAAATACAAGATTTGCTGCAGCTCTGCTCGGCCATGGCAGGAGGTCCCCTCTTCATGGTTCTGTGCTGCAGGGCTTCAGGAGCACATTTGTTCTTTGTCTTGTTCATGCCAATTTTTTTCTCGACTTCCATGTCAGAGTTTTCTGTGTGTATTTTGTCATCTTCCAGTGGTTCCTTTTGTAAAGGCAGATTAGGACCCTCTGAGAGTGTGTTGTCTCTGCTAGGGCTGTCTATTTCTACAGGGAGGGATGTAACTGAAAAGACCCACCACTGCAAAATCTTAGAGGGAGACCAAGTGCTGTAGCTTTTATCTTGACATTGCTCATCAAGGTCAGCCTGCTTCCTGAGAAATCTACCTGTCTCTTGTTTCTGCTTCAGTTTTACAGTGAGCTTGGAACCTGTAGTTCACTTTGCTCTCCATAAAAAACAGTGCCTTGTTTAAAAGGGTAAGGAAGAGCCGTGGAGAACTGCAGAAAACAGTGGCCCACATCTTAAATGAGAGTTTTTTAGCCCTTTGGAAAGGCTACCATTTTCTTATGAAACCCCACTGACTCACATGCTTTAAGCAGTAAGTTAAAGACCATGTTCTTTGCAGAGATGCAGGCGGTCTTGATAAGTGAATGTGAGTTGAATACATGTATAGTTGGGCATACATTTCTGCACAGGTATTTTGACCAGACAGTCAGCTAATAGTTCCAAATAAGATACTCCATCCTCTTTTATCAGTTCATCTGCCACTCAGACAGGCTTAGCAAGATACATGCTGCTTTTTATGCATATAACTCTTGTTAATGCTAAGGATCATTATGAGTATGTGTAAAGAAGTGTCCTTGCTACATCCTTTCAGGGTATTATCGCTGAGAAGGAGTTACTGTTCATATTACATGGCTGTGCAGAAATGCTTGCAAATCAAATGCTTTCATTTGCTTTTATGCAGAGGGGGAGGGGGGGGGAGGCTGCACACCTTAAAAAATTCTCTCACCCTGCAATCTCACTTTAAACAACAGATTCCTTTCAGATTTGCAGGAGCTCAAAAAGGCATTCAGTCACATCCACTTTGAATAATTTGGCATAAACCTGTCTTGTCAGTTAGATATCTCTCTGCAAAGTCTATTAAAAAAAATAAATTGTTTTGGTTTGACACTATCTCTTGTGTCAAAAAGGGAGGGAGGGGATGGCAGGAAACCCTTGGTTTGTTTCCAGCCTCTAACACAGCTGGCTGCATGACATACAGTGAGTCACTTAACTTCTCTCTTTTTTCTTCTCTTACTGGTAGAACAGTTTCCCAGTGTATCTTGTCTTTTATGTTGCCCATCTGTTCAGTTCTGTGCTTTTTTGGACAAGGATTTCTATTATTCTTCCAGCAAGACACATAGTTGGGGCATAAGGCGTCGCAAGTGGTGATTGCCAGTTCAACACAGAGCACATGTGAGCGAAGAAAAGCAGAGCTTTATTTACACAACAGTTGCAGCCTGTGCAGGAGGCACCGCGCAGGAGGCGCGCAGTGGCGCGGCTACACGTGTTCCCTGCTATGCACGCTCCGTGTGTTGTGTTTCAGCCTCCTGGGAGAGCTTGCCTGCTGAAGTTCTGCAATCTGGATTTGCTGTGCAGTGTTATTTTGGTACCAGCTGATAGCATAAAGGCTGAATAAATTTCCTTCATGTTAGACGTGGCCGACTGCAAGTAAACGTGCACGTTAAGAAACCCCTCCATGCCATAATTAGTTGTCTGCGAGTCATGGTGTCATTGTGTGGAGTAATTAGTTCTGTTTATTTAAAGGAGCCCCCAAAAGCTATTAGCAAGTTGCCTGTGGACCAACAACGAGAAAAAGAAAAGATAAAAACCCATGTGTGGTGGTTATTAGTCTCTTCATCACGCTAATGGACAGCTTGTAAGGAAGTGCACTTGCTATCAGTGGCACCGAGTAACAGCGGCCGTGCAGGGACATTGTTTCTTCTCCCCGGCGATAAGGGCGGCTTGTGGCAGGCTTGGATAGGATGCTCATTTTTATCTGCTAAGTGCACAATGCTTTGAAAAACAGCACTGGTCTTGTTACCACTTGACATGACACTAGTTTTAGCTGTTTATGTTGACACACCACTACACTCTTCTGAAGCTTCAGCCTGGGGTCAGATTCATTAGACTGCTTCAGAACTGATCCTGCTCCAACATCTGGCCTGATTTCTTTATGCTCCCTGCTCCAAGCAAGACTGAGAGAGTCAGTGTAACCCAGTGGATGGTCTTCACTTGCTTGTCAGATTTAGTTTCTGTGGTGAAGTAGTCCAAGGCTTTTGGAAAAGCAGATGAGGTATTTCATTTGTCTGTAGGTGTGCTTACGTGAGGAGAGGGAAGGAAATCCTGTTTGTAGAAACCCTAAGGGAAGAGAGGAAAACAGGATCCAGCACGGGTAGTGTGCACCTGGCCAGTGGCCCCAGCTCCCAGCAGGAGTATTTCTGAGAGAAGAGCTCTGGCTATGGTTAGGCTCAAATAGATCTTGCAGAGATCTAGGCCTGCTGAA
>NW_009952533.1:6800186-6813334 GCF_000747805.2 Chaetura pelagica | reverse complement strand
TGAACTCGATAGGGTTAAAAAGACAGGCAACTACAGCAGTTAATTCTGAAACCTGTGGCATTTAATATATTGGAGTTCTTTCCTACAAGATTTCTAAACCTCCTTATGTAGGCTATTAGTGAATTATTTCCCTATTCTGTAATTCTCTAACTTGGCTTATAAATTTTACAGAGAGGTTATTAGCTATAAAGGGTTGTGACAAATGACCTGGAAGAAGGAAGGAAACTTAGTTAAACTTTTCGTCCCAAGCCCTAGATTTGCCAGCTGTGCTGAGTCTAGGCATGCTCTCAGTCTTTGTAAATATGGGTACCTGTGAGGGTGACTGTGAGGAGATCAGGAAGTGACCCCAGCCTGCAAGGAAAGGCTCTCTCCCTTGAAAGGAAGAAAATCTTCTTTAGTCCCCCATTGAGGCTGTAGTAACCCTTAACCTGGTGAGACACCCCAGGCAGCTTACACACAGACTGTAGGTGATAGTAGGAGCCCTGGCCTGAGCCTCTGTCCATTTGTAAGTCCACTTGAAGTTCAAACAGTTTTGATGGAAGCAAAGTGGCATGTCTTAAATGTCAGCTTTTGCAAGATGACATTGCTGCCTGCAAAAAGGGACAGTCCTCAAAAAGTGTTAAGAAACCTCTGGCAGTGGTGCATGACTATAATCCATCTAGTATCTGTCAGGGCTCCTTTGTCTGAGCTTCTGCAGAAGCTTGTTTTCAGATCTCTGCTCTTCAAGGTGTCCTGGGTGATTTCTGTGTATAAACCAAACCCCCGTTAAATAAACAAGTAAGTTCCATCTTCTCAGTACCCATAGATTTAGGTATATAGGTCACATTATGTATTAGGGGCTGTCCCTTAGATTTTCTTTTACTTCTGGATGCTGTCCCTTCTACATATCGTGTGATATAAATAATACTGCTGGGAGCCTGAAAGCTGCAGCTTTTTTATGGCCAAATCGCTTTATTATTCTCTGAATTCACACTGCTGATTTCACTACTTGTGGCTTGCATCCTGCCCACCTTTACATATGGCCATACTGTCCTGTTCCACAATCAGCCCTGCTCTAGGACTGCTGCGTGTGTAATGCATCCGTAATCATTCAACCCGAAGCTGTGGGGGAAGGTAGCCAGCAAAACATATGAGTGAGATTTTTGCAAGTGTATTTGAGTCATTTGTCATGAGTTGCTTGTTTCCATGGGAATTACTGAGTGAGAGAAGACATAAGGGAATCTTAGTCCTTGCTTTAGCCTCCTCTCGCCTCGTGTCTGGCTGCATCAACCTGCAGGACCTATAATTTAGACCCAGGGGTGACTGGGAGAGCTTGTTTTCCTTTTTAATTATTATTGCAGTGAATAGATGGTGACCTATCAAAGGGGGAGAGGAATTGCGTGCCTACTTGTTAGAGTAGCCCAGCACTGCAGTCCAAACTTCCTTGCGTGGCTGTAAATACGCCAGGCCTGCCTTTGTGGCAAACCACAAATGCTCTCAGACTTTCGAGGAGCCTGGGGAGACGATTCCAGATTCTAAGGAAGAACAATTCATCTCTTTCCCCATCCCCCTATACACACATACACCATCCCCTTGTCTCTTTTTAGGTCATTTATAATCAGCAGTCATGGAGCACTGGCCTCATTAGTGATATAGCCATTCCTTCAGTGCTTCAGAAATAATCATTTAGAAAAAATGCGCGGTTTTCTTCCCTTGAGAGCTCGTGAGTGATGAATTTATTTCAGTCTGGCTGTCTTGCTCAGCCTTATTTCCATATTTATTTCAACAAATAATGTACTATGGGAACAACAAAACGCACTCTGCGAGGCAGTCAGGCTGGCCTGGGCAGGGAGGGGTTAACCAGAGAGATGGCATTTGAAAGCTGGGGCTGAGGGGGAGACGTTTTTATTCTGGATCGGTTTTTAATGTATATACTTTCTGAGTGTGTTTGTAGAGGTTTAGAAGCCCTGGGATTTGGACATTGATTTATTCATAGGGCACCATTTAGAGAGCAGACATTGTCCCCTGAGTGGTCCCAGCCACTGACCTTTCTCCTGAAGGGACCATCCCTTTTGTAATGGCGGACAGGTGATTAACTTTCTTTGCCAGTTAATGACCCGGGTCTCTGGAAAGCCAGCTCTGCTAATTGTGACCGGATGGGAGGGCCATGGGCTGGGGCCGATGCACTCGCCCAAAGAGGGGCGAGCAGCCCCTGCACACCTGGGGTTCACCTGCATATTTGCTCCATCTTCAGGAACCAGCACTTGCAGCTACTGTAAACCAGCCTCATGGATGGACTTAAACTCATGATTTTTATTCTGCCAGCAAACGATTCAGTAACTGAGTGTTACTCTCTGGAAGTCTAAGCACCAAGGTCAGTGGCCAAGGACTGGGGGGCAGAGCTCTCATCTCCTCCTCCCCTTGCTTCTTCAGACATCCTGGGCAGCCCAGCTGGGTCACTGCTTCCCAGTGTGCACATCAGACACAGCCCCCCCTTTCCTCCAAGCTACCACAGTCACACTGGGTTTATTTGAATAACACTAAACACTATGAATTCATTGGAATGTGTTTTCCGAGGAATTACCTTTCCAACGGGTAAGTTCTTCCCATTAGACCACCTAGCACCCCTGTTCTGCCCTTCTGCTGGCCAAATAAATCTAAGGATGTGGCATCATTTTGTGCCATATGGTTGCAGGCACAAGTCAGATCTGCATGCTGTGTGTCATATGTGCAGTTGGGTTTCCTGAGTCCGTAGGAAAAAGGAAGACTGAGCCTGTCCTCTGTCAAAATATGGCCCCTCTACTGCCCTCCTCCCCTCTCCCCTGCTCAGAACACAGAGGTTCACATCTGAAGTGGTGTTTCTGCTATGGCTTGTGTCTGCATTTCATTTGTTTCCTGGGATGGCTTTTCTGAAGTATCTGGAACTTGTCACTTTTGCATTCATCTGTAAAGTACGTGTAGTTTGCCTTGTTCTACATTTTCCAAAGCAGCTGATATTCAGCAGCTTCTGAGGTTTACTTACAGGTAGCATCTGTGCACAGAAGATCTAGCATTTGATTGCAGTGTTCCAAGTAATTACGGGTGTAGCAGCCCTGTATATTTTGTGTACATGCCCATGTATACTTCCTCTTCATGTATACTGCCTCTTCCAGGTTTGGTTTTCCTTAGTTTGTATGGCATTAATTTACCTAAAACTCTTCCTCTGTTAGCTTGTTAATTAATAGACATTACCAAAGTTTTCTTCTGTCTCTTTTATACAGAGCTAAGCCCGAGCTAACCAGTTTTTTAGCAACATAACTGCTAGGTGAAGGACTAATATTTCAAAGCTAGTTCAAATGCTGCTTGTGTCAACCTTCAAATTTAGAGACAAAAATTTCCCTCCAGTATTTTCCTTTAAGATAAATGGTTGTTTCCTTTTTTTCTTCTGGTTTCTTAATGCATTGCTGTCTACTCACCTCGGTAGCAAGACTGTTACCAGGTAATGGGGGAATAAGTAGCAGTTGGCTTGCTGTCTTCTTCCCTAAGAAAATTCAGTGCATGCATCTGCCCTACTTTAGGGATGAGCATCATCAGCTCAGGAAATCTGAGAGGGTGTCTAACCAGAAAGGTGCGTAATGGTGGCATCTCTCTGTGAACAGGGAAGGTTCTCAGGGGAGGTTTTTAGCATTTTACTCTTTCCTGCTGCTGGCTCAGAGTGCTTTCAGCTTTTGCAAAGTCATACCTCTATTGCCTTTGAAGAATTTATCTAAGAGGAAGCACAGAGCCGTATCTTTGAAACCCTGTACCACTCACCTTTACTTTAGAGCTGGGGAAAAAGGCTTAGAAAGGCTTCCATATCAGGCAACAGTAGGGGTAAAAGGAACAGATTCTGAAAGAGAGCAGGTGGATTGCACTTTGCTGTATAGGCCTCAAGGATATTTCTGCTTTCTGACAGTGAAACTCCTGAAAGTCTCCGAAATACATTTTTTTCATTTTTATTGAAGAGCTGGAAGCTTTGCATTTACAGAACAGATGTCCTTTGTTACAAATTTTTCATTCCTTATTGAAATAGATATGAGCAAGAATTCACACCACACAAACTCAGGGGGAAGCAGCATTTTAAATGGAATTATTAAGAAACTCTGCCTTCTCCCATTGCTTTATTTTTTACTTTTGACTCCTGTGATGTCACCCATTTGCTGTTCTCCAGTTGTCATAGCTTTTGCTGGAGAAGAGAGGAGAAATTCACCTTAGGTGTCCATATAACATGTAAAAGGCGAGTGAAAATAAAATAGAGGAGGGGGAACATATCTTACAAGCTTTTCAGATCAGAATGAACTCAGGATCAACCCTGGGCCCTGGACCTGATATGTTTTCTTGAGTCTCATTGAAGTTGAACTTGATAACCTACTGTAAAACATTTAGGCTTCAGACACAAGAGCAGGCTAAGATGCTGTGCAAACCATCACACCCAGATGATTAATCAGAAGTGATGGGTCAATACTTACAACAAAAACATGTCTGAAACTAAGTTCATCATTAAGGCAATGTGGGGAGGAGGTTCCCTCTGCACAGGCAGGGAATGAAGAGCATAATTGAGGTTGCTGGATCTTACACCTAATGTGTTAGCCAGCTAAGTCACAGTTTACACTGAAAGATTGTGAGCTTCTGTGAACTATATGGTTGCTATATCGTGATATTAATTTACTACAAATCCTTCCTGTAAGCTCTTTGTAGAGTTACAACCGTGAGCTTCTTCTGTTAATCTTTTCTTCTGTGAGGCTGAGTTTAGTGCTGTTGAGGAAAGGCAGCCTGATGTCCATGGAAAATGAAATCCTGTATTTATCCATAGACTAAGCACCAACAGTTCCAGCAGAGGAATCCACCACAAGATTGAATTCAGCTCACTCAGCCCTCTCCTTCCCCTTGTTTTGCTTGTTCTGCAGTGAAATTGGTAAAATAGATGTATCATCCATTCTGAGTTAGACTGACACCATTCAGTTGCCCAGATGTTTTTCAGCTTCTGTCAAGTACAGTGATATTGAGCCCCTTGCTTTAAGTCTGTCAGTCAAAGCGGGTACTTCTAAAGAGCTGTTCTTTACCTCTGAGTTTCGCAAACATGGTAGGGATCTACCATGAAAACTCCCTCCAAAACCCTTGCCAGTCGCCCTCTCCATTATGAAAACTCTCTATCCCATACAGAGCTAAGGTGCTGCTGCTGCCTTTACACAGGAGGGTGAGGTTGGCCTGGAGACACCTCTCTTCCAGCATCTTCAGGTGCCAGCAGCAGGCCCACAGCTGGAGCTGCCCCAAACAGAGCACAGGGCTCTCTGCAAGGAGGATCCCTGCTTGACCACAAGCAGACATTACAGGCACCAGGCATAGGTTACTGCCATAGAGCCAGTCACCTGTCCCTCATGAGCAAAGTAACTGTAAATACTCACTCTGGCCTTAAGATGTGTTGAAACGTTTTGTCAGGAAAGGAGGTTTAAAACAAACCATAGAATGTCAACCAAAAGTTGGAGGAATTGGTAAAGATTTTAATGAAAAATCCATTAAATTTTCCAGCTACTTTTACTCCCAACCTGGCAGTAACACTAGATCCCAGTCCTTTTTTCCCCATGTTATATTGTTTTGCCAACAGCTACAGAGCCTGGTTTTAAAATTGGAGCAAAACCATCACACTCACACTACTTTTCCCGATGCTTCAACCTCAGGTGGTTTTGCTTTAAAGCTGTGAACACAAACCAGCTGCCTACAGCACTTCCCTTTTTCTGCATCTGTTGGTGTATCATGTAAGTGAACATAGATTAATTGTATTTTCCTTCCCCTCTAGATCTGACCATCTTAAATGGCCATAACACCTGCAGGATATGGTACAGTCAGGGATTCAGATGGATTAATATGTCCCTTTAGCTCATAGCCAAATGCAAGAAGAAATCCCACCCCAAAGTATCCAAGCTTTCTTTAGTTTGGCTGTTGCAATACTGGTTTTAGATTATATGAGCAATCCTCCTTACCCTCTTTGCTTGTGCACTGGGTTTTGCATATATTTTGGGAGTGAGCAGCTCATCACACTGAGCAAATTCTGCCTAAATCCACAAGCTGTGGATTGCATTATGGAATGCATGATTGCATTCACCCAGAAATCCTAGAACAAAAGCTCCCACTTACAGAGCTGGTCAGTTGTCACTGAGCAGCCAGTCTGTTTCGAGTCTGTCCCCCCTGCTCTTAACCACATAGCCTTTTTTTTTTTTTTTTTTTTTTTTTTTTTTTTAAATGCCACCCTAACAGTTTGACCAGCCACTTACACCCAGTGCTCTGTTCTCTAGAGTCACTGAGACTTAACATTTTGCAGAAGTGTGAACAGGCAGGATTGTGGCTGGACACGGGATCAGATGTCACCAGCTGATAGCTACTGGTGGTGTGGCTGCCATGAGAGCTCTGCAGTAGCATCAAGCAAAGCCACTATTGCCCTACCAAAGGTTACATCAAGTCTTTGCAGCCTTTGGCTCATTTGATGTTTAACCCAGCTTTACTGAAAGGTTTGCTTTTTTTTTGACAGACTCATGAAGTTCAGGGTTTAACTCTTGTTAGCCAGTGTGGTGCTGAATGCCACACCTAGATCTGAAAATACTATTTGCCTTGTGTTACCTGACTCAGTGGCTTGCAGTCACTTGAATGCAAGTACCATTTTGTCATGTAGAAAAGTGAAGGGGAAATTCATTTTATTGCAGTTTCCTTCAGATTCCTAACAGTCCGTGGGAGGCAGTGGGAGATGAGAAGTCTTTTGTTTTAATTCATCCAAGTCTAACATTAAATTTGTGTATAGAAGAACAGCCTCTAACAAAGCCATAAGAGCAGCAGGCAAGGAAGATACAAGCAGCAATGGCATAAATGCTGTAGAAATCTGCATGGACTGGTGCAGGTCTGGTGTAATTTCTGCTGCTGGCTCCATCCCACTCCCCTTGCCCAGGCAAAGAGTGAGGAGCTTTGGGTTAAAGCAAGCATTGCAACTCTGCATCAAAATGGCAGCGCTTTGTTAGGGCCTTTCTTCCACAGTGCCTTGCTTTCTCTTGCCATTCCCCGACTCTGACGCGCAACTGGTCGGAGAGACCTGGTGTGTTTTCCTGGAGCTTCGCCTGCGCTGTTCTCCCTTTCTCCCCCTCCCCTACTCCCCTGCCCTCCTCTTACTCCCCACTGCCCACATCGAACATGCACAGATTTTACGGTTCACTGGAGAATAAGTGGCTGTCATTTCACAGACGGGCCAGGATGTAATTAGCCACAATGCATCGAAGTAATGGAACAGATGTCTCTTTGTAAACTGAGTTTGCTGTTGCACACTCTGTGTGTGTGACCTGCCGACTGCTCCGGGCGATTCCTCCCAGCCCCCTCAGCCCCCTCCTCTCTCTGTCGCTGAGCCAAGTGCTTAGCTCACATCAAGTGTTTGTGTGTTTGTGGGTTTGTTTTTCTCTCTTTCTCATACACTCGTCTCTCCTGCTGTAAGGGCCCTGATTATGTGATGGAGTGTTAGCAAGCAGAACCTGCATTTATCGATGGAGTCATTCAAAATAGAAAAGGTGATACCCCTCTTATGAGATAATTGGCAGTTTCAAGTTGCTCCTATTACCCGATGATAATACACCAGTAAAATCATAAATTACTGTTCCGATGCCAAACCTCCTCCTCTCCTTTTTTTTTTTTTCCCCCTAACAGAAAGTAAAATAGCTGTGTTCCCCCTGAGCCCTCAGATTGGTATTTACGTTTTAGATAAGAGATGAGCTATTGGACCGATTACAGTGTGATAATGCACACAAGCTAACAACACACTCAGCACTCTCAGAAAGATATCTGTCTGACTCAGCTAGGAACTGCAATCCAAACATCAGTCCGAACTTAAAAGGAGCAAAAACAGGAGCTGGCTTCCATATTCTCATTTTGTAGAGCAAGCTTGTCTCTGTTGGGTACAGAAACTGGGTAACTCCATGGAATTTTCCCCAGTAATATTCTTGAAATGTGTTTTCAAGCTCTATCTATGGAGGTTTTCCATTCCTTTAGTTCATTGTGTCCATGCAGCTCCTGAATCCTGTACATCTTAGCACCTCTAGCTGTGCTGCTTTAGCTGCTTCTTCTGAGGGTTCCTTCCAGCGCCCCACACAACGGGTGGGAGCAAAGGCAGCTGTTGGGGCAGGCTAGCCCTTGGCCACCAATACTGAATTTGGCACTGCTCACAGGTCAGCCAGGCCACAGAGGACCTAAACGCCATGACTAGGCACCCGCTACTAGTGGCATAAACCTAATGGTGGCACAAACAGGGAGAATATTTAAAGAAAAGAGATGCTTGTGTTCTTGGTGTCTCTGGGTGTTCTCATTGTACCAACAAGTTTGTGTGTGTCAGGGCACTTGTAGTCAAATTGTATATGCAGTCCCTCTGTGTGTGTTTGTATGCATTTATGGTTTATTCTCACACAAATTTCCTGTAGAGCCGCATTGTTTCCCCAGGGAAGATTTGATGACAAGGTTCCCATTAGTTCCCCCAGTTTTGACCCAGCAAGCTTAACTTCAGAGAGTGTATCTTCTGCATGTTAATGGTGGTGAGATCCATTCAATAATGATGGTAAAAAGCAGGTATTTTGTGTAGGGAGGAGTAAGTTTTTACCTTGAGCAAAAATGATAAAGAGGCTAAGCAGCATGGTATCAGAAAGCAGAGTGTAAATACACTGGATATCATAGAATCATAGAATGTTAAACCTCAGAGAACAGTATCATACCTCAGAATAATCCTCTGCAATGTTTGACACTATGGACAAGGCATTGGTCTGGTGCTGTCTTCAGCTCTTCTCTTCAACCCATGGAGTGGTTGATTAAAGATTTCAAAGGGTACAGGCATTTTGAATTGGTCTTCAGCTCCACGTGCACTTCTTAGGAGGAAAAGCCACAGCTAAACTTGAGAGAGAAATAGCGATCTGGTTGGTGCCAGCTCTCAGAAGCAAATTCCTCGTGCAGTGGGTTTCTCTAACCTACCCTGTGCTCATAAATCTTTCATTGGCATGGACATGTGCACTGAGCAACTCCCATGCTGGCTTGAAAGTCAGGAACCACAGAATCTACCAGCTTTGCAAGCACTCATCATGGAGGGCACCAGAGATTATTTTGGTAGTCTTTACATTCAGGTCACCTGAGTATATGCACAGGATTGACAGTGTTAGAGAAGTCTTCTGAGACGTATCAAACTGGCAGCAAGTTTTACAAACATGGCACTGTGTGGATTCCTCTGTGTCACGAACCATGTTATGAAGCATGAGAAGTAGCCTGTATGTTAAGAATATCTGTGCATTTCCAAGGAAAAACAAATTTTGTTAGAGAGTTCAGAATGTTCCTTTTTGTTTCCCCTGACAGTTTAAGCAATAGGTATTTTGTGCAACAAGGAATAAGGGGTTTTGACACTGTAGCCTTCATCTCACAACTGAAATGGAGGCTGAAGGTGGCACCAGAAAGAGAAACGGTAGTTGAGAGACTCGTCACTAAACACAGGTTCTCCGTGGAGGAGGCCCAGTGATTCCCAAGACTTCCCAGCACATACAGTGCAGCATATTTCATAATCTGTAATGACACTGTAAAATTCCATAAAACCATTTCCATTCTTGTATACAGTGCTTAGGAAAGTGGGGAGCAAGCATGGCTCTGAGTGGCTAAACTGCGAGCTGCCACTTGGTCTCCTTCACCCCCAGCTCTGGGATTGCAGCAAACCTGAGTGGCCCAGCAGCAGACACTGAGGTCTGCTTTTAGCCAGGGGCCCTCAGAAGGATGCCAGCCCCAGCTGGGACTAATTCTGGGGTCTTCTCACAGAACTGTCATAGGAGGGTTTGCGTTGGAAGGGACCTAGAAGATCATCTAGTTCCAACCCTGTGCATGGACAGGGACACCTCCCACTAGGCCAGGTTGCTTAGGGCCTCATCCAGCCTGGCCCCTGAACACTTCCAGGGATTAGGGTATCCTTAACTTCCCTGGGCAACCTGTGCCAGTGTCTCACCACCCTCAAAGGACAGAATTTCTTCCTAATACCTAAATCTACTCTCTTCCAGTTTATAACCATCCCATGTCCTATCCCTACATGCCATTGTAAAAAGTCCCATCTCAGCTGTACTGGAAGGCCACTATGAGGTCTCTCCGGAGCCTTCTCTTCTCCAGGCTGGACAGCCCCAACACCCTCAGCCTGTCTTCACAGGAGAGGTGCTCCAGCCCTCTAATCACCTTCATGGCCCTCCTCTGGACTCCCTCCAAGAGCTTCATGTCCTTCCTGTACTGGGGGGTCCAGAACTGGACACAGTACACAAGACTGAAATAACGCAGTAGCTTTCATTCCACTTGTGGCTCAACCCACATTTGAACTGGTCTCCCAAGGAGAAAGATTTGTGCAGTTACCATAGATGACTTGTCTGATGCCACATTGATTTTGTTGTGCTGCTCTTTTCGGTCACTGCTTATTTCTGGGTAGCAAACAAGACAGTTATGAGAGGAAGGCACAGGAGTGCAGCCCAGGCCTGCCACCTCACTAAACTGACTGCCCCAAAGATCTGCAAACAGGATTTGGGTGGGTGGGTGTCACTCTGCAGCAGAGCTGCTGATTCTATGGGTGGGTTTCCATGAAGTGGTGTCAGGGCTGGTTCTCTGCAAACCTCACGTCTTCTAGGGAGGACCCTGCACCACCTGCTTCCAGCCACTTTGGGTTTGGGTTGTGGAGTTTTTTCCATTTTTGACACTCAAATCTACACATTGATCTCACCTGCATTGATGGAAATTACTATTTGCCTACATTTGTGGGAGAGAAAAATTTGTCATTTGTTACGATTTTTTAAACTTGTTTGAAAAAGGATCTTTTGGGTTCCTTGCTGTCACAGTTTGACTCAGGTCCGACAACAATGCTCTCAATCCCCCCCTCCCCCCAACCCAGGTAGGGAAGGAGAGAGAGAAAAAGAGAGAGAGACTTGGCTGGATTGAAAACTAAACTACACAGGTTTAATTAAAACACTAATGAATCATACAAGAAAATATATACAATTATATACAGATATATATATATTCAGGTATGGGCAAAAGCCTCTCGCCTCCCCCCACCCCAGCAACTCCCACAGCACTTCCCTGAACTGGGAAGAGTCCCGAGGAATCCCGGAGCTGCTGCTGGAGAAAGCAGAGAGTTATGGGGGTCAGGAGATCTCGAGCCTAAGGGTTGATGGTGATGGATGAACAGGGTCCTCAACGGACGCCAGCCATGGACGGAAGAGAAGGGAAGAAGAAGAAGGAAGGAAGTTGTCTTCTGTGATCTCTGACCTTCCTCTGAGCTTACGTAGATATATGGAATGGAATATCTTTGGCCAATTTTGCTGTCTGTCTAACTCAGCCTCCTACGGGGGGGTCACAGATCTCCCCATAGTGTCTGAGCCGGCAGAGTGCAGGTGCGGCCTTGAAGCCTCAGTAGTTAGAAAAACATTCCTCTGTCTTATCAGCCTAGCAGAACACACTGTTGCTAGTTACAAGAAAGCTTACTGAAGGAAAAAAAATCAGTAAAAAGAAAAATTGGCTTCATCCTTGCTCAAACCAGGACACTTGCATTTCAGTCAACAGGGTTGGTCTGTAATGAGGTTGACACGTGCATGGTATTTTTGTCTGATTTCGTCTGGCCCCTGCCTTTCAAGAGACAAAACTTGAGTCTTTCCAATACAGTAAGATGTCAAAGCAGGTAGAATAGATCAAGTGAGCTTTTTCTTTGCCTTGTTTCAGAAGAACAAGGATAGTGCTGCAAATGCATGATGGTCTAGAGTTAGGGAGCAAGAGGGATTTTCTCTTTGGGTCAAAATGAAGGCAGTCTCGGGCAGCCTAAATTGAAAGTGGCTTGTCAGTCCCTGAGCAGGAGGCAATTGCACAATACTTGGGAAGATACTGTAAAGCAGCAAGAGCTTTCAACAATGAGGTATCCCTAGTAAGCTCTTTTAAAAATATGTTTAGTTTATTTGACAGGAGTAGTTTTTTATGGCATAAACAATAGCTTTCTTGCTCCTGAAGTCCTTTCTCAGGCAAAGCTTCTGCTGACCCAGCAGAATGAAGACTGAGTTTAAACTGTGACAACAGCTATGACTCATAGCACATAATACCTAAGCATATGTTACTTGATTTGAAACGAACAGCGGGCTGTCACCAATGTGCACGGATGTCTTTGCAAACCCCTATGCCTTGGGTCACATGCCATCCCATGATGGTGGGTTTGCTGTGTATGATGTTGGTGTACTGTTTATGTGCAGGGGTAAATTGAGGCAGGGGGCAACTAAGGGCCGAATTCTGTCCCCAGCACGTACCAGTGAGGGTCACAAAGCGCGGTTCTGAATGTGAGGATGTGCGTTAAATGCGAAGGATCGTGGCTTGTCACTGCTACGTTGTATGTGGCTCGTGTTAGTGGGAAAAGCTTGCTTGCATGTCCCTGTGCTGCCAGGCTGGGAGTGTGTGTGTTTATATACAGAGCCCCTCCGGCTTCTGTTAATTCGTGGTGGGGTCCCTGGCACTGCAGTGTTGGGGACTGCTGCTGCAAACCGGCACAGGTACTGTGAGACAAAACACCCCTGACAAGAGGAGTGCAGCCTTACTTTGGTGTGATCAGTGACCCGGGAGAAAACATGCTCAAGTGCTCTTACATTGCTGCTCAAGTGTCACTGAAGGCCAGCACGACGTGGCTGCCTGTGTAGCTTTGACACATTTAAAAGTGTGCCCTGGCTCTGAGGGCAGCTTTACATCCCTTTGAAAAAGGAGGCCTGACCCTTTAGGGCAATGGAATGGCTTGGCTAAGATGGGGTTAATGTGAATCTGAACTCTGGAGGCTTCATGCCAAAGCAGAGGTCCTGCTTGCTGTGCTGTGCTGCACTGGCAGCAGGGAGAAGGGTTTGTGTGCCAGGAGGAGGCAGCTCAGGAGGTGGCCGAGCACCAGCAGGTATGGAGGAGGCCTGTGTTGGCTGGGTGGATGAACGCTGGGCACAGGATAATGGTCCATTAGGACAGTTATCTGAGAACATGGATTTCTCTCTCAGTTTCTTCACATCTGACTGGTTACCTATTGCTCCTCTTTCCTGCAGTCTGCTCGTAGGGCTTCATAGCTTCTGAAGGTATATGAATAGGGCTTTTTTTTTTCTTCTTCCCCC
>NW_009952533.1:6792406-6799908 GCF_000747805.2 Chaetura pelagica | reverse complement strand
GAAGTTTTTTTTTTTCTGTTCTTCCCCCCCCCCCCCCATTACCTTGAAGTAATCATCTATATTTAGGTCAGTGACATGATGAAAGATGTTTATGTGTTTTTACCTAAAGCTGGAAATTGCCTTTCCGGATATCACTGAATGGAAAAAGCTAATGGAGCCTTCTTGTGCTTTCATTGCTTTTGCAGTGGTGTTCTTGTTTTAGGACTACGGCATGCAAAGCATCCTTTCCCACCACATGGCTCTCGGCTTTCAGCTCCCTCTGCATCCTCTGCTGGCTTCCCTGCATGGAGCAGACTTACAGAAGGGCAAGGGGAAGGTCACAACAAGTTGTTTTATTCTCCGACTACCTGGAGCAGGCATTGTCAGCTCTGCCCTATCAAGTAGAAAATGTGGCACTGATAAATCCTGTCCACTAAGGAGCCAAGCCTTTTTAATATGCAAGTGCTCAGTCAAAGAAAGTAAACAGACATCTCCTTCTGCAGGGAATTACTAGACAAGCATCTCCCTCCCCTTACCCTCCTTCCTTCCTCCTCCCTTCCATTTAAGTGTAGGAAATTCTGCTTGCTTTATTTGATAAAGAGGAGGAGGGGAAAAGGTATGTACTGAATCATGGTTAAGCTGCTGTCTTCTACCCCAAGACCTTTCAGTCTAGCTGTGCTTCATTAGTTTGATAAGCAGACACCAAAAAGGGGGAGGGGTGTGGGGTTTGCATGAGGGGATCTGCCTAGGGGCTGCCCGGAGGTTTAAGAAGATGAACTGCTAATGATGTTGAAGCTGTACCTTTTTGGGACCTTGGCTCCTGGAGGAAAAATGGGCCTTTTTCGCTAATTGTGTCGTGCTCAGTAGTGTGATGGAAAGGGACTCACAGGGGAGTGAAACGGAATGAGTATCAGCTGGGCTCTTCCCCTGAGCAGCCCCCTCTCTGCTCCTCCCCCAACCCAACTCTCATCTCTTTAGCAGGGTATCTGGCATGAAGTCATCCTAAATATCAGGAGATAACATTAGGAAAAGAGATTAATTCGGTGGGTCATTTATTTGGACAGTCTGGAATGATCCTTGCAAACTAAACATAGATTTTAACGAATGTTGTCCAAATTGGCAATGCAAATGTTTTGATGAATAGCTAGCAGAAAGACTGTGAACCTTGGATGTGGCCCCATGCATGTGCAAACACAGGATCTAAGGACTTTTGAACTTTACTTGCTCTAATCCTATGCCAGCCCCTTTCCTTTCTGGCAGGTTCAAGTCTCAGAAGGGGATAACCTATCCCCGCCGTGCAGCAGGACATGCAGTTTTTCACTCGAGGTGCTATTGCGTGTTTCCAGGTGCACTAATTTTCCTTTCAGCAGCTCACTTTCACTCAGATGCCGCCCCAGTTGAGAAAGTAAAGTGCAATTCCCAGGTGCCCTTGTTGGCATTTCCTTTCCCCTGCACCAGCATCAAGCCCAGCTCAGCTAAGTGGTGCTAAACTGTCAGCATTTCAGCTCATAAAGCCTGGCATGCTCTTTGTGTGCTTTGGGGTGGGAGTGGTTGGTGGTGGACAGGCTGTGCCATGCTAGGAATTGGAGAACCTTTCCAGACTGCTGCCCAATGCCACCCCAGTCAAGCCCACATTTGCTGGGCACCTCCTCCCCTTGGAGAAGGAAAAAAAGGCAGCTGGAGGTGTTGCTTGGCACTTTGCTTTCTCAAATGCCAGTGGGCACACCAAGTCTGGACCTTGCAAATTAATGGGCCTCCAATCTCAGAAGGGACCTTTTTAACCTAAGCATAGCATTGTCTTAAAATTGCGTATCACTGCCGCAATTGATGGCTGGCTAGTCAGCTACAGACAGGCAGGAATCCCTGGAAAAGCCATTCAGCAAAGGGAACACAGGTGAAACTTCAGGAGGCAGCTAGGTACCCAAGGAACTGTCCCAAATGTGAGATGTCCCTACTGTCAAAGAAAAAGAGCAAGAGATATGTAGTGTCTCTGGAGCACTCCAGCAGCACAGGAGCAGGCAGCAGGTTTAAAGCAATAAGATGCTTTGGTTTGGTTTGGTTTTCTTCACATCTACTCAAGCTGCAGAATCCCCTGCTGCACGCTGTTGCAAAGGCTGCATGTAAAAGGAATTAGATAAATGCATGAAGGAGAGGTTTGTGGTTGAGAATGAGATTCTGCTAGTTCAACACAGGCTTTAGCACAGGATGCTCCTAATCCTCTGATTGCTGGAAGCTGGGAAGGATCCCAGGGGAAGGCTCGCTCTGTATTCATCCTTGTTCCTTTCACACATTCCCTAAGCATTCATGGCTGGCTACTCTCAGAGATGGGACACTGGCCTAAGGAAACCTTTACATGTAAGACCATAATGTTACACTGACAGGACAAGAGTAGGGTGAACACCTGCACTGGGGTATGGTGGGATAACCTGGGCAGCCCAGGCTGTGGACCACAGCTTTATGGAACTGCTGCTGGTTGTAAGCAGTTCCATACGTGACTTCCTCAGCATCCCTTTGATGGGGATGGTCAAAGGGGAAGCACTGCCAGACAGTGCAATAAATGCTGATGTTATATGTGTTGTAAACCACTTCACAGGGAGAGGTGAACATTTCCCAGGGCGTGGTGTGGCAAGGTGGAGAGGCAGACTGTTTGAAGTTGTGATGAACTGCTTCTCTTCTTTTCTTTTCAGAAACAACTTTAGGTAGTGGGTGACACAGACAACCACAACAGTAATTTCTTAGTCCAAAGGTCATTCAAGAGTTTTTGCCTACCTCTCCTCCCATATCACTGCTGGTTCACCCCCTTGCTCAGCACATGTTGCTTTTGCACCTCTGCCTTGACCAAAATGCCTTCTCTGTCAGCTCCCAGCAGCAGTAATGGTCTGGGGAGGGTGTAGGATCTCCCCCACTCATGGGGAGTGTGGGGCAGCCTATTCCTGTAGAGAAAATGTGCATTGCATGGTGTGGTGGAGAGGGGACTGTGCCTTGGTCCCTGTAATTACACCCATCTGTTACTTCCCTGTCTCTGCTGCTGCTGAAGAAATAGACAAAGCATCACAAGTGTGATTTAAGCCCCTGGAGAATACAATGGCTTCATTTGAACAAGCTGAGCTGGCCTCTAATGCCCCCCTTTTACTGCCCCACTGCTGCACGCTGGGCTGTTGAGGGCTGCGCTTTCACCCAGCCATCGGCTCTCGCTGCTCGGTCATTATTAACTCTTTGCCTTTTTGTTATTTCTGCTGCTGTTGTCAGACTTGTAGGAGGGAACAACATCAGAGCTGTTCCTCCTTTCCCTATCAAAGTGGCTGGTTTGGGAGTTTAGTGCCTTCCACATTAATGGGACTGATAAACTGGTTTTGCATTGCAGTCGCTCTTGTGTTTTGTGCCCTCTTGTCATTGCTGTTGACTCATCAGGCTGAAGTGTCTGAGCCTAATTGAAGCAGTAACAATGCAATCAACATTTCTCTCTATTTTTGTCTGCATCTCCCCCTCCCCTCTGTTTTTTATGCTGCCTGACATGCTATTTCTGGGGATGAGAACTTGGCACCCTTACGAAGGGTTGCACTGGGAGGGGACTGAGCCACAAATGGAGCAAAGCTCACCAAAGGTAACAGGGCTTCGTTCTCTCTCTTGGTAATGCCAGACTCCCAACATTATACCCATCATCCTCGGTGTGCTTCCCTTGTCACCTCTCCCTGACATCCTTCCTGCTGCATGGAAAATGCTTGGGGAGAGGGAAGTAATTCTACAGCAGGACCGTATGGATGCACCTAATTACCATAAAATTATCATAACCCTCTTTGTTTAAGAGTACCCAGCTCTCCTCCTTTATCCAAACAATGGGTCCAGGGGCAGGGAGAAGTGACTGTTCTTGGTGAGATCTTTTAAGAGATCAGTGATGAAGATGCTAGCTTGATCTTTGAATGCCAAAGTGTTCATCCCTGACTTCAAGAGTAGAACTGAGCCCTGCCAACTGCATGCTTAGGTGGCAACTATTCTGCAGCAGGTGAATGACACATTTTCAAACGCAGATCCCCAGCATGAGGTAGCTGTCTATATATAAGTAGCCTGATTTCTCAAGGATGCAAGTCCTGGAAGTAGCAACACCTTTATCAGTCAGAAATCCTAAGACCTCAGAAAAGTCCCCCACTTTTCCTCAGGTACTTAATTGGAGGCTTTGAGATGTGACTGCTTTTGTGTTAGTTTTGAGAGCAGGGCCAGGATTCAGGCACCACTTCTGAATGTGCTGATTTGACCAGGATAAATGTGCTCCATCTCCTCACACGGCCAACTAAAGGGCTTGGTGTGGCAAATGTATTAAATGAGAGTGCAACAAGGGACAGATCTACAGCAGTCAAATTCCAATGGCTTCTTATGCTGATTTTATTTTCCTCTTTGCTCTACAAGTGCAAAGAATGTCCTGCTTGTGTCAGCCTTTTTTTGCCCCCAGCAACAGCTGAAGAAGATGCATCTGCACATCACCCAGTGTACCATAGAGCTGTAGCTGCATCGTTCTCTACCATTCCATTGGGAAGCTAGAGAAGCCAGTGCAGCTGAGTCAGGGACTTAAGAAAGGCACATTCCCACTTTGCTGTATTCTCTTCTGCTTTCTCGGTTCTTTTTCATACCACTTCTCCAGCGCCAAATTTGCCTGGGGACAGGCAGAATGCCTGTAGCTGGGAGAGTGATGCCAGGGCATGCAAACTGGAAGCTCTTAAGCTTCTGTAAACATGCCCACCTAGGGAAAAAGTAGTGTGGGAAGCACAATGGAATAAGAAAGAATATGTGGCCATTTTGTGGAAGATTTCTTATCCATGGCCACTTTCATTGCACATAAGGGCATTTGCAGGGGCTTTAATGTGCTTTGCTCCTCTATGAGCATTGAAATACAAAATTAGTTTTGTCTGGGTGTGCCTGAGTGTCCCTAAGTAGGCAGATCCCAGCCAAGTAGACCCAGCAAGACAGTTTGTATTGCAGTGTGTGGCAATAGCAGTCTGGTTATCTCTGCTAGAAGCCAAAGAGCTAAAAAGGTCTCTTGAGTGGAGGGACAGTCTTGAATCACTCTAGCCCTGTCCAGCTGGGCCATGCTTCTGACGCCTGTCCTGGAGGGTGCACAGCACCTTGTGTGGGCAGAGTAGTGAGAAACAAATGGATCTTAAAGGTTTGGTATCTCAAAGGTATGCCAACTGGCTTTGCTATGTCTTTTCTTCTGAAGTAGATTAGGGTTGCTATTGTTGATGGCAAAACTTAAGGTGTCAAGAGGAGAAAGAATGAGGGAAAACAGTGTGTTTCCTTTTTCTCCTGTCTAATGTCTTGGTGCATTTAGCAGTGCACGTGTGTAGTTGGTGTCTGTGTTTTTTCTGTGTGGTTGGTTCCTTCCCCCAAATGCATGTTTAACTCTTCCTTGAAGTGATGGCAGGCAGAGGATCATCTGAAAGTATGGACATGTCAGCAGAAAAAAACAAACTACTGCAGGCACCTGGGTAGGTGAATTTATTGAAAATACTTTAGACCGGTGTCTGGCAAATGCCTGGATTTTAGATTGACAGAGTCCTTTGCAGGGAGACACGCCTCTCCTTTGTGTGAACTATACCGCCCTGCATCATCCTTCTGTCACCTTTCTAGTGTTGTTATTGGACTGCTCATCTCTATTTTGTGATCTGTTTAACTTTTTTTTACACAAAATTAACATAGTCCTCTCCTCCTCCCTCCCCCCTCTGCAGTACAGAGAAAGACTGCTGCTTTGTATCAAAACCAGAACTGGTTTTAAGGCAATACACACAGATCTAGACCTCTAAGCACTGATGCTGTAATCTCTGCTGGCATCTTCAATAATTTTATGTCCTCGTGGTAGACTTCGCCTCACAAATATACATACAAAGCTCAAATTGTGTTATTGAGAGAACAAATGCTTTGAAATACGTTCAAAGAACCAGCCACTGAGCGAAGGAAGGCGAGAAGCAGCTGACTTTGCTAAATACTCGTTAATACCTCTCGCTGTTGGCACAGCCTGAAGTTCTAATCAGCTCTGTCTGTGTGTCTGTCTCTGCCCTCCACATTTGCATTTGTTGGCGTGTTTTCCTGCCGTGCAGTTTTGTCTGTAGCTGCGTGTGCCCCTCGCCTGGGCTGCTCTGGGTGGGCCCTGCTCCAGTGTGTCCCAGCATGTCTGCCTGTGCCTCCTTCCCTGCACAGCCCTGCTCCAGTGTGTCCCAGTGTGTCTGCCTGTGCCTCCCTCCCTGCACAGCCCTGCTCCAGTGTGTCCCAGCGTGTCTGCCTGTGCCTCCCTCCCTGCACAGCCCTGCCTTCCAGTGTGTCCCAGCGTGTCTGCCTGTGCCTCCCTCCCTGCACAGCCCTGCCTTCCAGTATGTGCAGCTCCCAGCTGCTTGCATCTCTCCCAGTGCATCCGTGTCCCTCCCTGTGCTTGCCTTGCCTGGTGGCAGGACGGGACGTGGGAGGCTTTGAGTGCGGCGGGGGTGGCAGCGTTTTACACTGAAGTGGGTGACTGTGCTTTTGCTGAGATGGAGACTCCATCGTTTCCCTCTGTCAACCTAACAGGCGCTTGTACCGGGGAGGAAAAGCTGTTGCCTTGGTGGCTTCAGTGAAGTGAAATAAAATGCTGCTTCAAACCGCTGGGAGTGGGGGATCATTCTCAGATGTCAGCTCCTTAAAAATGGCCTCACTTAAAATTTATATGGAGGGAGGAAAATGGATTTTTTTTTTCTCTTACAGAAGGAGCTTGTACCCTTTGCATGGTGTTGGGTTTCTCCTCCCCCGCCCCCCAAGACCCAGGCAGAATGCTGCGCTCCAAGGGGAAAGGCCTTTAAAAACAAAACAAAAGGCAGCTGTCAATTTAATCCGAGCTCACTGATAAAATTCCAGCAGAGTTCGTTTTTTTTTCAGAGATGAAATAAGAACCCTGGCAGGCCCTCTTGACTGGCCACATAAATCATTCGTGGTAATTGCTCTGAGAAAGATGAGCGCAGGGAGGGGGAAGGCGCCTGCGCATCCCCACCCGGGTACCCCCGCTGGTGGGGACCACCAGGCCTGAGGGGCAGCGACCTGCAGCAGGGGTGGGTGCTGCAGCCTCAAGGGGAGAGTGTGCTGCAGAGGATAAATAATAGGGTGTCTTGTCGCCTGCTCTTTGTTGGTCCTGCTTTAATCGCCCTGGAGGGATTAGGAGTCAGACAGGGGATTTTGGGAGAAGGGGAGGGGGGTGGGCTGAGATGGAGGAGAGGGGGGAGGGAAGGATGGAGGTGCAGGGAAGGTGGAGAGAATGAGATGGAGGTGAGAGGAAGAAGTAAGAGATTGATTTAAGTGGCTAGCATTTAGTGCACCGGCGGCACAATTTCAATTAGCTAATGCCTCCTTCGGTCGGTGCGTGACTCTGCATGCTCCTTGTCACTCCGATTAGAAGTGGAATGGCCATAAAAGCATCATGCTGGGGTCTGGTGTCAGCTTGCTGGCTGCAGCAGTGCAGGAGGACAGCTGCTCTGGGAAGCCGCAATGCTGCCCTTGCCATTTCCCTT
>NW_009952533.1:6763056-6791887 GCF_000747805.2 Chaetura pelagica | reverse complement strand
GACAGTCATAAAGGCACTGATACTAAAATAGCAGGGCTCCAGAGCAGCCACCAGCCACAAGCCAAATGAACAGGGCCCTTCGTAATTCACCCCTTCGCTTTCACTGTAGAAGCAGTGGGGTGGAGTTGTTATTTTATGGGATATATATCTGCGACTGCTGCTATCAAAATGATCTCTTCTTAATGGTTCGTTGAATCCCAGTGGTCCGGGTAGTTTTGGGGACATAGCTGCAACTAAGAATAAATAAGTAAATTATATATAAAGCAGAACCAGTACCAATGAGCAAGGGGTCTAAAGGCAAGGGGCGTGGGGAACCAGAGTAGGAGCCTGGAGGTCCAGCTTAAGTTCGGCTCTGCCACTGGACCGCAGTGGGCCAGGCTCCTCTCTCCTGAGCCCACCATTCCTCAGAGCCTGGCCAGAGCAGACTGCAACCTGGTTTATGTGCGGGGGGATATGAGAGCTGGGTGGCCAAGCTGCATGGTGGTATGAGAGCTGCTGCTGCGGGACCCAATGACATGCTGGCTGTCAGCATCTCACAGGGGTGCTGCTGGCTCCCCTATAACCCTGTGTCTGCTGTCTTGCTGCCAAGTCATGTGTTGCTGTTAAGAGCTGTTCAGTAGTGATACCTGTTAGTTTTGAAATACAGTCTGCACCTTTTGATTCTGTGGCACCCATTTATTTCGCTGGATTCCATAGGTGAAGCCCACTTTTATTGCTAGTGCAATGTCAGGGCTGACATTGCCTGTTTTCCTTGCTACAAGCAAGCTGCCCTGCCAGTATTTAAGACATCTCCTTCCCTTCTTTGTAGGCATGGAGCCCAGCTGCTGAGCACACACTTCAGTCTCCCTCTGTGCAGGGCCCTGAGAGAAAGACTGAGTAACAAAGGAGTGCAGCCAGCATGGCTAACTGGCAGCTGGAGTCTCCCAGACAAGTTGCTTGCATCATTTCCAGCAGAGTCTCTGGGCTGAGAAAAAGGGGATAAATGAAATGTGTGCCCACCATGTACTCTTCTGCTCAAGGCTCCCAGGTGCCAAAGTGCCAGGCCTTGGGCATGGCACTCAGAGCCAGCAGCATCCTTCCCGGTTTACCTTTTCTATGCTCCCTCTCTCTAAAAAGTTGTGGTGAACATACATGCATTTGCAACTGAGGAAAAAGTAGTTTATGGGCTGCAAGCCCTGTATGTGGGTGGGAATGGTGTGCAGCAGCAAAACCTCAAAGAGGTGGCACATATGTATGTCCATACACGCGTGTGTACCTGACGGGATCTGTATTAAAACAGATCGTGACCTGTGATGTACCTTGGTGACCCTCCTTCCTTCTCAGGGTCTTGGCCCACTGATGTTTGTGAGTTACCATGCAGCAAAGGAGGAGGTTGCTGCGCCCAGCTGTCATCTGCCCTTGATCCTGAAGTAGCTCCCCTTGCAACCAGAGCAGCTTCATCATTTTTGAATCAGCTCCTGCACTGCCATAGCTCACAGCCCAGCACATTAAGGTGAGCTGGCACAGACTGCAGTTTGCCTTAATGGACTGTGGCCATGCAAGGGAGGCTTTTCCAGCAGCTAAGCTCTCCCTGCCACACAGGTAGCCTGCTGTGGAAGTGCAGTGGGATGGACACAGCCCCAGCTTCATCTGTCAGTGCCTGAAAGCTGGCTGTCAATCTGAGGTCAGTGAGCTGGCGTGCTGCAGGGAAGCACAAGGATTTCCACGTGCTTCCTGCAGAGCAGGGCCAAGCTTGAGGAGCCCCTTGGCCCAGGTCCCCACCATGGTCAGCACAGGGTGTGTCGACAGCACCAGTCAGCGATGAGGGCTGTCCTCCCAGTTGTTAGGAAGGAAGCAGTTGTGATTTCCTTTTTGGGAAAACTGGGACATAAAAAGGTAAAGGGCTACAGGTCAGGAAGAAGGGACTTGAAGTGCTAGGGATAAAGACCTTTGTGTCATCAATGGCATCCTGCTCCTTCTCTCTGGGACCATACTTCTTGTTTTCTTAAACCTTCTGGTTCATGCTTATCAGCTCTGCATGAAAAGTACATACCTTTTTGCAGATATAGCATTCAGTTTCCTCTTCCATTTATTCTCCCAATTGCCTATATTTTTCCCTTTCTGTTCTTACCACTTTTGAAAAACACGATAAACTACATTTCCTGCTGTTTAAAAATGCGCTGGAGTTAAAAAGTACCTTGCCTTTGAGGTGAAGATGTTAAGAATAATAAAATGGAATTAGAATATCTACATCTGCACCCTATTTCACAGCGGGTCTTAGTTCTAAGGAAGCTGCTGACTTGGTGAAAAAAAGGCAGTTCCTGTGTGGAGTGATAGGGGAGGGACGATTTCCTGCACTGAAGCACTTGCCAGAGGAGGTGATGAAGCCCTTGTGTCGTTCAGCAAGGACTGTCATCTTGAGAGCTGCACTCCCACACTGCAAAGTGGATCATTGATCTTGTGGGCTGAAACAGGCAAGCAGCCCCTGTGAAAGAAGGGCAAGGTGAGCTGTCCCCACTCCCTGACACAGCCCCTCAAATGGCCTCCCTGAGTGCCAAATTGTGCCTTGTAGTCACTGGCATCCCACGCTGCTCTGACTGATGGTGTGGGAGTGCTTCTGATTTCACTGGAGGGAAAGCCAGAGGGTGAAGGACCAAGGGAGTCCCCAGTGAGAAAGGAAAGGAGGATGGCCTGGAGCAAGGGTCCAGCACTTCCTCCTGACAGTTCCAAACAGCAACCCAGGGCCAGCTGCAGGTGTTTCTGTTTTTAATTTGTTACATCTGCTGAACACAGGGATACTGCTTCTTAGGATGGCTGTCCAGAAAATTGAACCAGATTCCCCCTGAGACCCTGGCTGCTCAGGTCAGTCTTCCCAGTACCTCCCAGAGAGTGAAACAAATAGTCCTTTGTGAATGCAACTCTGGGAAACCTTTACTGAAAGTATAGGTGAATCTGCATCTTTTTTGCAGTCAAATGTTTGGTTATTTTCCTGTTAACTTTCTAGCCTCTGGAAGTGCTTCTGAACCATGACAAAGTTGTTTCATTAATTGCTTGACTTTAAATTAATCTTCTTTGTATCTTCCTGTAGAATTTACTAGGGGTCTAGTTTGCTAATCAACCCCTCTGTGAGGGATGCACTAGGAAATGTATGGGTAGAGAGATTTCAGTGAAATATTAACAGGTAACAGCAGTGTTGTAGATGTGATGGATGGCACTGAATGGGTTAACGTAATGTTGTACACATGTCACTTATGATCGATAGTCCTGTGTGAGCAGTGCTATTTCTGAGGTATCAGAAATAATTCCCTTTCTGCTTTTGTTTCTTTTGGGGAAGAGAAGCAGGGATTGATCATTGCCTTGTGTGGTTTTCAATGCTGCTTTTGCCTGAGAAATAACTCAGAAGAGGTGCTGCTGGTTTCTCTTCTCTGTCAAAGATGCTCCAGACTATTAGAAATAGCCAAAATGTTCTCATTTCCACTCCTCTTATTCTACCTAAGATCTAAAATTAAGCTAAGCTCTCTTTCTAGTGTATTATAACTAGACATCAAGGTTCAGATGGTTCAGTCTAGCTGAATGCTACTGCTTTGGGGATGGGTGCAGATCAGGCTGCCAGTGACTATGCTGTGGATACTGAAAGATTTCATTGCTCCTCTCTCCTTAAGTGTGCCAGCATTGCTGCTTTTGTGAATATTCCCTGACCTGCTTCAGTTAAAAGGAGCAGGTTAGGGAAAACCTGCTGTTTGTACTATTTAACCCTTTTGATTTGGACTAGAGTGGAACAGAAAGCACTTACACAAGTTTCTGCTCTGGATTATTTCACTGAGCTGTCACTTCTTGTTAGAAGGCAATATAAAACAGCATACGGACCATGTGGGGGAGAGGAAGCTTTTCACTCAGAGCATCTGGATTTGCATGAAGGTGGTGCCTGCCAGCAGAGAGGGCAGGATGTGTGTCCCAAGCTCAGAAGGAAGCAAAATCTGCACCAGTGCCAGCTGCATTTCAGTAGCTCCTTGCCTGTTTCTAGAGCCACATCAGAAATGGGCACATCCCTCTAACTCGCCTGGGAAGCTGGGTCTTCAGTACTTTGAGAATAGCCTTTCTTATCCATTACCCAGATGTTGCAGGCCTTTTGGGATGGCCCAGCTGGGGCGTGTTTGAGAAACACATTTGTTTCTACGTAGCTGGAATGTCTACTGCTATCTTTTCAGGTGAAATGTACAGAGATGATATCTGTTCCTGAGTCCTAGAGGTAAAGATTTGCAAGGGTTGGTAGGATCCCATAGGATGCTTAGCTACCTGTGTAGACATTAATAGCAGTTGTCAACATGCAAGCTAATGTAATATAAAGGTGAGCAAGTGTATGCTCTCAGGCAGAAGCTGGAAGCTGCCCACAGAGAATAGGATAGGATTTTTCATAGTAAAAGCTGACTCCTTTGGAGCTACAAGCTGTGCAGGTGAGTCCCAGTTGTAGTAGGGCCCCTCCCTTATTTTTCATGCACAGTATAGAAGATGGAACTGAGAGGAGAGATTACTAAAGGCAACCTTTTCATGTGCTTGAGGTCAGACAGAAACATTGTACTGGCATTAACCCGAACCTCCAGTCTCATTTTTAACCTCTGCTGTGTGAAATGCATAATCCAGGGTTATCTTTTACTTAAATGTAAGCATTTGCTAAGCTAAGTTTCCAGCTGTGAATACAGCTTACCCTGTGACTGCAGCACTTGGATGCTGACAGATATGTGTGTTACCAGCTGACACTTGGAGAGCTGGATTGATTGGCTCAAATAGAAATTCAGAGATTTATTTGAGGGGTCATGTAAGTTCTTCAGAGCATCTCCTCTGTTCAGGCTGTCAGTTCTGCCTTATGAGCACGTCTGAGAGGTGGCTGTACAGGTACTGTTTAGGTGCAACATGGCAGAATACAGTTTGTCTCTAATTTTTTTTAAAGATGTATTAAAGTTTAAGATTTGATTCAGTTTATTATATCAGGTCATCTGGAAGCTACAGATCTGAGAACAGCTTGGTTAGTTCAGGGTGATAAACTGGCACTTCTAGCCCCTCCTCTGAGGCTGTGCAAGGTATTAAAGCAGAAAGCCTCAGAATCTAAATGGTATTTTAGTGCAATATATTTCATTCTGTTTTCACTGGAATGTCTTTTTAATGACAGTACAGAAATCTCTGTAAGGTATACTTCCACCCCTATCTCCACACTCAGGTCTCATACATTTGTACTCATGAGGTACATCTCACTTTGTTCTTCCTAGCTTAGATCAAGCAGATTTTATTTGAGCACTTCTCTGGCTGTGTTATGCCTTATACCTGAATAATCATGAACTGAATTCCCAATTAGCTTGCCTTTTGCAACTAAAATCCTGTTGATTTCAACAGTATAGTCTGGTTTAAAGCACACAGTGAAACCGCTCTCCCAGTACCTCCCAGGGGGACCTTGTAATCTTATTAGATGCACCTGCTGCCATTTTATTTTAACCTCTCAGTTTTTCCCTGCAGTATAATGAATTCAATATTCCTCTGCCACAGAGAGCTTTCCTGAACGCGCTTTACTGTCTGTCACTGTTAGGAGAAATGGCCCTGCCTCCAAGGAGCCGCCGGCAGCACCTCCATCCTCTGCTGCCCAGCGCAGGGCAGCCGGGAATCGCCTCCCCCTCCTGCAGCTCCCGGCAGACCCTGGCCAGACCCTGCACATGCCAGAGCTCGCAGGAGCATCCCTGGTGCCTGCCCCAGCCTGGGACAGCAGTGACAAAGCTCCCTGTGGCTGGGGCCAGCAGCTGGCACTGCAGGTGGTTCTGCGGCCCTCACAGGCTGCAGAAACTTGGCTCTAAATCTTTTCCTGTGGCTGTTAAATCAGTAATGAAGCAGGATATAAAGTGCTTTTGCAGCTTCTGGGATATCAGGCCTCTTCACTGCTGCCTTCACAGCTGTTACTTCTAATCAGCTGGGCAGGCACCATAGAAATGTCAATTTTAATAAACAGTCTTTCATTTCAAATTCAGTTTAGATTTTACCAGTGAAGAGAGGGGCTGGTGACCTCGTGATCTCTGGTGTCAGAGCTGCTCACTAAACACATGTAACTCACTCCCTCACCGCCCTCCTGTATGCACTGCTAGAAATGGGGGGAAGGGGGTGGGCACGATGACATTAAGGATCTCATGGTGACCAGCTTGAGTCCGTGGGCCTGGTATCCCATCCTGGACAGTGAGTGTGAGCCGATGCCTTAGGAGGAGTGTGAGAGCAGGAGAGGGTTGTGTTTTTTGCCCCTATGAGATTCTTCGAGTTTTCAGCAGCCTGTGGCTCAGGGACTTCCAGAACCACTGGTCATGTCTCTGTGTTTAATTAGAGGTGTTTAATTAGCAGTGGCTCTGTTTGGATCACACTCTGAGCCTGGACTGTGCCAAACTTGATAAGGCTCAGTGCTGTAGTGCAGCCACTCTAAAGTCTTTGAATAAATAAACAGTGGAATTGGCATCTTGGCTTGAATCCTTGCTGGGAGCCTGACATGGTGGGACTGAGGTGGGCTGAGACCTGGGTCTTGCCTTCAGGGCTTTAGGTACCTCTCTTGCAGTTCCAGGTCTGTGCTGGGTCATGAGCTCTGTACCCCCATGACTGCTGGGGCCTTGCTGCCCACCTCCCACCCTTCTTCCTGCCATCTCTGGCACCCATGTTCCCCGCCCTTACCATCTCCAGCCAGGTCCCCCCATCCCTGCTCTGTTTGCAAGAAAACCACAGGTCTCCCCATAACAATGTATTGCTCTTTGTTGCTCTCGCGAGGTCCAGCAAAAGTAATTTTTATTTTCTTTGTTAGTCTTGCTAGGTGCAGGAAAAGTGTTAGGTGTTGTCTTGGGGGAGAGTAGCTTCTTGCAGGTGCTGTTTTTTGTCAAAGCCATGTGGGTTAGGGGAAGAAAAAGAAGAGGAAGAGTACTGATTTTTATATTCCTCAGTCACTGCTGTGGACTTACAGGCATGGGCATGAATCCGTTCCCAGGAAGCCACCAGCAGAATTTGTTAAAGGGCACAAGATGAAGTATTTGCAGCACGGGGAAGTAAATCACACTGGGAAGGAGACAGGGAGAGAGGGAAGGCCCCCTGAGCTTCACTGCAGACACTGCCTGCTCAGCCCAGGAGCAGTCGCAGCATCCCAGGGTGGATGCTGATGTGGTTCGGCTCTGCTGGGGCAGCTCACGAGGCTGCAGGGGACCCAGGCACCATGCCTCCTGACACTGCCTCAGACCCAGGAAAAATGTGCCCCTCTCCATGTGCTATCAGACCACCCGTGTCTGTGTGCATGTTCGTGCACGGACACCTCTGCGTGGAGGGAGAGCGGGGAGCATTTCAAGCTGATCCCAGGGAATTTGGCTTCCTTTTAACTGAGGATCTCTGCTTGAATGCATTTTTTTTCCCCTAGCAATCCCTCATTGTCAGGGCTTCAATATTTTCTGGAAACATGTAATATGTCTGGCCATTTCTGTCTGTTGAGGAGAATTGACGTGTGGGTTGTAATATATATAAATTCCCTGGAGGGACATTGAACTGTTTCCTCTGCCCAGGTGGAAGGGGATAAACACAGCCACTGACATGCTGTTTAGTCTGAAAATAGCCCACAGAATGCATAATGAAGAGCCTCCTGAGGAGTTACTCTGCATGTTAAAATGGTGTTCAGCAGCCTGTGCTGTCACACAACATAATTTGAAGATGAATGTGCATCCAATCAGCCTACCAATAGCTGACTGTCACCGTCTGGCCATTAGTATTACCTGTCTGTTCAACGGCAGCCGTGTCTCCAGGAACCAAGAAGTTCTTGGGTCCCAAAATATGTCTTATGTGTGAATGAGACAAATGAGAAACTCTGTCTTGGCTTTGTGTTCAGTGCCCGTTTCACACTGAACAGCCACTTGGCTTTAGCTGGTGAGGACAAAGGAAAATGAACATTTTTCTTCAGTGGGAGGATTTTTGAATGATCAGGGGAAAGAGCACACTGCATCCTTTGTAAGCCTAATGGAGGCAGAGCGGCTGAGGGTCCTTCAGTGAAAGATGCTGCGCCTTGTGCTGCACGCGGTCCCTGCCTGCACTGAAATAAAAATTGACAACCTTGATCCTTTAAAATGCGAGCCAGCGTTTGAGCAAAAAGGCTCACGTTGGAGTCAATTGACAAGTGGTTGCTGCTGTTTAATTCACACCCTGGTAACAACACTTGCATGAATGATATGTAGACACCACTTTTGTCTCTGAACGTTTGACAGCAATTAGGGCTTCACTCCAGGGGGAGAACATGATACTAACACTGGAGTGCTGTAGGAGGAGGTTAGGGTAAAGAAATTAGCCATCTGTCTGGTGGAGACTGTATCCTCCAGGAGGCAGTTAGATGTCAACAACAGGCAAAATGTTTCCATTCTCATTGTCCTGCACTTCAGTTGTACACAATGGCGTGAAAGGCACACAGAAGCCCCATTCACTTCCAGTAACACAGAGGTCTGCCATCAGCCACCCTGACAAGCACTCCCTGGCTATTGTACCCAGTGGCAGCTGAGAGCTGCTCCCCTCTGCGCTGCTTGCAGAGATGCCTGTCAATTTTGGAAGTCCCACCATGAAAAGCCAGGAGACAGGCACCTAGGTGTTCAGGAGTGGAAAGCAGAGCCTGACTGCAAATGAGGAGGCAAAGTGATTTTTACAGCCCTTTGCTTCAGGCAAGAGGAAACCAGTGCAGGTACAGGCTTAGGCTCTGCAGCATGTTCCTGGGCTGTGAACCTTGAATGCGACACAGTGTCCTGAGAGGGAAAGGATTGGGGAGATCTAATCAGCTCCCCGTGGCTGTTTATCAGCTGGCCCAGCACGGCCGTGCTCAACACCGCTCAGAGTGGCACATCCATCAAGTTACTGCTTGGAACTTTAGATTTAAGAAACTCCCTGTCACTAGGGACAGTTACTGCTAGATTACTCCAAGCAAGGGTTTAGGGAGTATGTGTTGACATTTGGCCGTGTAAGTTGCACTGAGCTACACAGCCAGAAAGAACTGCCAGGTCTCTCACTGTCTGCTCCAAAGGGGACTGCCTTTATAATTTATACTGCACAGGCATGGTGTTGGGGTTTTGTGGGGGTTTTTTGTTTTTGTTTTTTGTTTTGTTTTGTTTTAATAAAACCCAAAAAGCTACAGCATTTTCCTGTCAGAAATCTAGATCTGATACACAAAGTGCCCTTTGACAAGTCTCCTAGCATTGATGCTTAAAATAATTCAAGCTTAAGAGCATATTTTTGCTTTAGTTTTACACACGTGTCTATAGAGAAAAGTGCTTGTGGGAGAGTAATGGGTAGTGTAACGTTTTCATTGTCTGCACTTATTGGCTTCAAAAGATATACTGTCAATTCCATAACTTGATTCCAGACTACTGTCACTGTAAAAAAATACAGTTCAGAAATAATGCTGGTTTGGATCTAGAAAAGGAACCACCTTGATGAGCCTTTCTAGTGTGCAAAAAGTGCCATATGTGATGCCAAAGGTAGGACTCTGGTCCCCGATGTGCCCTAGAAGGTGGCTGATGTCTCCCTTCCTCCAGGTCCTTCAGACTAATTCTGTTTGTTTATTAAGTGGAAGACTGTCATGAAATTCAACTCTTTGAAACTTCCAAATCTCAAGTGAGACTTGGCACAGCAAGAGATCTAGTAACTCCTCTGTTCCCTTCCTGGACTTTCCCAAGTCTGTCTTGCAAGGCTTGAGCTTTTCTCTTTCCCAAGACTTCTGCCTGAAACCCTTCTACTCTTAAGCTGGGCTGGAGACTATATGCTACCCTGTGGTCAACTGGGCTGAGTTTGGACAAAACTGGTTCTTCTTCATAGGAGCATATGGCTAGTAGCAAACAAAGTTTTCTTTATTTAACAATAGGGAGACCCTATGCATAAAACATATTTTAAATCAGTGGTGTACATGCACATGGACCTGCCCAGCAGATGATAACTTAGGTAGACCTTTTCAGTCATCCCAGCAGATGTCCTTCCCACTCTTCTTCCTCCAGCAAGTCCATTTCTCTTTCGTAGAGTCCCTTTCTGAACTTACTTGGTTTCTGTTCTTCTTCTTCCTTATTTGTGTGGAGTTGTTTGTAAACAATGTATTAGCTGACTAGAGGCAGGAGATAGGATCTTCAGCACTGATAGTGCCAGTTTTGTCTCCCAGCAGACCCAGGATGACTAACAGGTGGCTTGTCAGGACTACTTGTTTCCTTCCTGGTTGCTTTTTTTTATAGCCTTTAATGAAATTGAGTACATTTCTATATCAAGCATTGCAATAACCAGGTCAACTTCTGGCATTCATAAGTTGTTGCAGAACAGATACACTTCTGTTGCAAAAAGAATCAACTTCTGCAAAGAAGCTGTACCTTCTAGAAGTGGTCAGCACGTGCTGTTCAGTTTGTGCAGGGGTATTTTGTTTGGTTGGTTTTGTATGCAGTGATCTATCAAGTTATATGCTGAGCCATCCACAAAAACATCCATCTGACCCTGGTCAGAAGGTTGCCTTCAAGGGAGTGTCTCTGGACAAAAATTGGCATTGTGTAGTCCTGGATTGAGTGTAGGTTTTTTCTTCTGTAGAAACTAGTGATCCTTCTTGAAAAATGTGGAAGTGTTTTGCTGGAAATTGGAAGATTTTTCTGAAGTGTTCTGTTTTCTAAGCACTTTTTTCCCCAGTGTTTGGCAAAACTTATTAATTTTTCCCCTGAAAACAGGAACGTGTTGTGATGAGTGTTATGCAGTTGAAATGGTAATTTTCCAAGGAAAAGAAGTCTCAAAAGAAACTTTTTGCCCAGTCCCAGTATTTAAGTAAAACTCTGTGTTCAGGTTCTGCCCATCTGTGAAAGCACTTTATGAGGCCGCAGTTAAGAAATAATGTCAGTGTTTTCCCAGCCAACAAGATTGCACATTGCCTTCTTAGTGCCACAAGCAGCGTCCATTTAGTGGTCAGAGTGAATCACCCATTTTCCTCCAGGATGTCAGCTCTGCAGCACTCCTCACCGTGCAGGGAGCAAAGATCCGGTAATCAGCCAGGTGTACGGGTCGCATAGGACTGTTCCTGCATCTTGTATGAAAGTCACAGATTCAGTATTGCAGTCACTAAAAGCCCCTGCTGAGCTATTCTCATGAAACTCGCTTTTTAAGTCAAATTTGGAGAGAGGGCAAGCAGATAGATGGCTGTTTTTCAGGGCTGGAGCAGCCTCTGATCGCAGACAGATACATCTTTCTTATGCTCTACTTTGCTCTTTCTCTGCTGTTTTCAGATCTATTAAGTATTTTGTCTTGCCTCCATAGGCTGTAATTCTCTCTTGAAGCTCCAACGTGCATGTACATGGGGTTTTTTATTAGCTTGGCAGGAGCCATTCAGTCCTATCATGGTGTGAGGGATAAGTCAGCCAGAAGAGACCACAGTGCAACCTTGGTGGTTTCCTGCGTGACTAGCCAAGGAAAAGTGACTTGTCAGCAGACCAGGTACTTTGGAGAACAGACCCAGGGCTCATGGGAGGAGGAATCTCATGGCATTGTGTGTGTTCATCCTTCGAGCACTGTTTTTCTTGTGCTTTCCCTTCAGCAGTGTCCAAGGTGATAGAGGGAAGAATAATAAACTACACTTGTGTCCAGTGGGGGTAGGTATGCTGACTAATATTTATCTGAGCAGACAGTTATCAATCTTGTCCTGGATGGGTCGAAAAGGCATAAGATCTATGGAAAAGAAAGCAAAGGTTGGTAGGGGCACTTTCTTCTTATCCAGAATTTAATTATGTATTTCAGTAACAGTCAGTACCCTAAAATCAGTGGAGGGCTGATGTTGTGAAATCCTCCAGTCTCTTGGAGACCTCCACATTCCTTAGTAGAAATAAGCAGGGGAAGCAAAAAACAATAATGGACAATAATGACAGCAGAATCCATGGTAATAAATGGAAAAATAAATTTAAAAAGAAGGAGGGAAGTAGATATGACTTATTACCTTTTCTAGTATGGATTAGGTTTGGATGTCTCACTGCTGCTGCTATTGCTGCTGCTGCCACTATTATTTATTATTCATTATTTTAGTAGAGTGAAGGAGCAGTAGTTGAAATAAACTCAAGAGCATGACAGGCAGTAACAAATGATTTTGAAGACTGTCCCCCAAAATAAAGTTAGAGATTTGTATTTCAAAGGCTATATAGATGGAAGATCCCACTGTGGACAAAAATAAAATCCAACTGGTTGGTATGTGGACCTGTAAATAAATGCTGGTGCTTGTTTTTCATAACCACACTTGCTGCTGACCCTTTCAGTAATCCTGGCCTGGCCACAGTGTTGCACAGGTCTGTCTTCTGACATATGTACCTATTTAAAGGCCTTAACACTATACCCAGTGATTAAGGATGTACATAAACATGAATGATGAGTTTATTTCAAAACTGGCAGGTCAGAGATGACCCCAGCACTGCAACAAGACTTTGAGCTGTCCTGTCCTTCTCAGCACCCCAAATTCTGAAATGTCCTTTTCTGGGAAACCACATTTTCTACAGTAAAATAAGTTAGTCATTGGTATAGAGGATTTAAAAATGCTGAGTATCAGAAACTTTCTAAAGTTATTTTCACAGAGTATCAAAATGACATGAGTAGAGATTTTATGAGAGGTCTTTTTAGTGAAAGTCAAGACTTTTTGGTGACATCAATAGTTGTGTGTGGTTGGGTCATTTGCAATCTTCATTCTGGTTGAGATCTCCGGTGTCTAAAATTGTTTACTTTTGTCCAGACTGGTCTGTACAGGACAGATTGCATTTGGGTCAGTGGACAAGATGCCAGTTCAGAGCTGGTGTGAAGGAGAGGGCCATGTATGTGCCTGCATGTTAAGTTTCTGAAAACAGATATTTCTGTTGAAAAAAGGAATATGCTGAGGCTGAGAATCCTGAAGCACTTCATGCAGTAAGTAGCAGAGGGCAAGGATGGGCCATGCCTTAAAACAAGGAGCTGTTGAGAGGGGTGGAAAGTAGTCAGCATAAAGAAGCATCTTGTAGAAGATCTGAACAGAAGGTTACTGTGGCTTTGCTGCCCCAGAAGGTATAAATTTCTTCCTCCTCCTTCAGCCAGCTACCCCTTCCCTTTCTTTTCACTGGAAGCAGACATAGCGGTAAAATTCCTCACAAGAACCATTTCTTAGTGGAGGGTTACTCCTTGCTGCTGCATCTCAGACCAGCCCGAGAAGTCAGGAGGTTTGCTTTGTGAAATTAGACAGCCAAATGAACCTCACATGCAGTGATACATGTGGACAGCAGTAGAAACTATGCTACATGTACCTAGAGGAGAGGCAGCTCATTTAACAATGAGGAAGATGAGAAAAAGAAATAAAACCTTCCTCCCAGAATTTGCTGCAGTCTCTCCTTGTTTTCCCAAATGAATCCTCTAAAGTTTGCACACAGCGTGTGTGTGGTTGAGGGAAACACTCGTCATTTGTTGTTTTGCAGAAGGGTGGTTCCCTGTGTCCTTGGAAAGAGGCCTTTGCTGCAAACCAAACAAAACCAAAAACTTTCCCTTCAGGAAGTCAAAGCTTGTTTTTTAGAGTGTACATGCACATCCACTGCTTTTGGCATGGTCTTTCTGCAAGCATCCAGGAACAGGTTTTGCACTGAAAGTGATGAAATGTATGTGGAAGAAGCAATAATACTTTGCAGGTGTGTGTCAGCACACTGGAAATGCTATCCCCATTGTAGAGGTATGTTCAGATCCAATAGGGGATTCTGGGTAAGAAAAAGAGCTGCAATCTTGGATTTCTTGACTTTTAGTGCTCCAGATAACTACTTCAATATTGGAGCAAAATAGTAATAAGAAATGATATTAAAGAAACGGCAAAACCTATCTTCCCATCATAACATTCAGTTATACTGGCAACACTAGAAATAAATTCAATAGCTTTCTACATCATTTTGCTTTAAGTTTCTGCCTTCCCAGGCTTCTTTATGGAAAAGGTTGTCTCTTCTGTTTATCCCTGAACCTGGCCATGTATAAGCAGAGTGGCAATATTGTCACACCTTGGGATTTTATCTGTTGATTTTTGTCCCAAGACTTGGGATTCCTAGAGTTGGGTGATTGAATGTCTCACCTTAGCTCTGGTATTTTTTAAGCAAGGTTAGGATGTAAAGTTTTAACTTTGGAGCAGAACCAACTGCAGGTGTACTGTTTTATCTCCTTAATTGTCTGCTGGAAGAAGGAAAGACCAGTTCCCCATTTTGAAGCACGAGAGAACTGCAGCACTCCAGAAAACAAGAGCACCCTATCCTTTCAAGAGGGCATTTTAATCCCAGTCTGCAGAAGCTTTCAGACCACTTTCTTAACTACCTTCCACCTTCCTGTTGAGAAGTGTTTGCCATGCCTCAACAGCACAACAGAGCTGAATGGAACTCAGAGGCATCTTTTGCCTTCGGTTAAAGGCAAGCTCCCAGCTTCCCTCTCTTAGTGCCAAGTAGCAGCTTCAGGGAGCGCGTGAGGGAGGATGGTAAAGCTGCACCTCACTGCACATGCAGGGATGTAATTTCAAGGGTGGCAACACTGCCAGTTTGGTCTGTACCCGCCGGTGTGTGTTGTCTTTGGGCATGCAGCTGGCAGGCTTGTGGGTGGCGTGGTGATTACTCTGCTGGAAACTTGTTTGAGAAGCATGCTGGAGCTCACCAGGAGGAGGCTTGTGGGGAAGGTATAATTCCCCTTTTGTCAAATGGCAAAACAGTCTTACCCCAGAGAGCCTACAAGTAGGCTCTTCTGACAGCAGCCAGGTGAATAAAGACCACAGGTAAAGGCTACTGTGAAAAACACCCACCACATTTTTCCTTTGCAACTACTTTCACTTACTTCTTTCAGATGTGAAAGAAAGAGCTGACAGACAATCCCTTCCCTTCTCATAAATGAGATTTCAGTACCCAAAGAAGTTGACAGTGTCCCTCTCTGTCTTACATTCTGACATTGTGGAAGGCTTCAACTTAACCCTGGTAGTTAAGCTGTAATTGTCTGAACTGAGCCAGGGGGGAAGCTAGTGAAAAGTGACACACACATCTTTTTTTTTTTAATATTTTTTTTTAATGTCACTCATCCTGTTGGCTTTTAACAAGAGCACTCTCCAGGCCACCTCTAGAAGGACCTGTCTGCTAACGGGCATATATCACAAAGTTCTTGATCACCTCCTCTTCCCAGGCTTTTCATTGTTTGTTAAGGAGCATTGATGTGCTGTGAGATTCTCTCATTACAGTAATTCCTGTGTGTTGGACTAAAAAGTCCTCATGGGAGCAACCCCGTATAGGCTGAGAGACAGGCTAGGTGATCTCCTCCATCTCTGCCTTCTGTGATTCTGTCGTTTGTACATGACACCTCTCTAAACACTGCCCTTAGAGAGCACTCCTGGCAGTAAAGCTCTAAAACGCTGGGATTATCCAAGGAAGAGCCTTTTTAGCTCAAAGTACATCATATAATAGAAAGTGTAGACAGCTTAACCAAAGCTGAGGTTTTGCAGTCTAAGCATCTGTTGCATACTCAGGGGACTATGGGTTGACTCCCGTCATCTGCCAGTCAGGTCATGACTTGGCACAGCAAGTTTTTGGGGTGGAGGCTGTCACCATCCTGAAGAGCTGCCCCAGGAGAGCAGGCTGCAAGCAGCCTTTTACCCTGGCGTGCACTCAGGCAGCTGGGCCGGTGCCTCACTGCAGAAGAGCTCCACACCTTCTCAATTCCTTCCACTCCTGGGAAATCTGCAGGGTTTCTCCCTGCTGAGGGGTCTCCTGTTTACTGCTGAACTTTGCTTCCTCTAGTGGATTCAGCAATAAGCTAGTGCTGGTAGTGTAACACATCGGCACAGTTTGAGGCATCGCAGCTCCTCTGGGAGCAGCCGAAAGCAGCTGGTCACAGCCAGTCAGCCCAAGCCCCCATCTCAGCATCGTCCCTGGAGTGGTGACCAAGCCTTGCTCTGGCATCACAAGGGCACCTGTAAGGAGGGGCCGAACGTGTTCCCAGTGGTGTGCAGCACTCAAATGACACCTGACAAAGAGGAAGCTGCTTGCTGAAGGGGGAGCGCACAGCTGTCAGCTCCTGACAGCTGTGACAGATCCGTAGGGCTCTGCTGCTCCATCTTGCCCAGCTCTGGAAATAAGAAGAGGCTTGTCTCCAGGTCCAGAAAAGGTGGTGCTGTCTGAGCCCAAACAAATCCTTCGTTTCCAGCCAAGAAGCCTGCTCTCTTCCTTCTGCCTGCTCCTTGAACTAGGTTTTTAATAACATTTCTCAATGGAAGCAGGAGTCAAGTAGGATAGAGAAATTTCTTTTCTTCCTTGCTCTGTTCTGAGTAAGACTTATGCCTGTTGGTTTGTTCAGGTGCATGCAGAACATGGGTTTATTTGGAGAAAATGTGTTCTCTGAGGATGCAACTAGAGCGTGCTGGTACTGTAGCTCCCTAGATTCCAGCTTCTTTGCTGGGGTCAGGGGAGTCTGGTGAAATCAGAGGAACTGTCGTCATTTGGCCACATGGGTGGGGATGCTGAGGCATGAGGCAAAGGAGTGATTTGTCCAAAATCTGGATTGCGAATGCATCAGGCTGCCCAACCCCAGCCTTACAACAAGCCTTCTCCCATGTAGGGCTAATAAAAATAAGTTCTGCACACTTCCTAAGACTACATCCACCTACCTCCCCCCTCTCCACCAGTTAATGACCTGTCTGGAGGTCATTACTCTGTTCTTGTGATACCAGTCAGCTGTAGGCAGGGTGGCACCTGGCTGTTTTTGCTTGGAAGAAAACAACTTCATCTTACTTAGATTAACAAATATGGGGGCTTTTGTATCAACAGCATGCAAAATTCCAAGGCCGTGGTACCTCCTTACACAGCTGTTGACAGAACACTTTGTATCCTGAGGAGCCCTTCAAAGAGGGAGGGCTTGTTTACATTTACTCCTTTTTTGATTTTGCTTTATAAACATACATAGCTGTCCTGCCGCTGAGCAGAGAGAGGTGTGCTCCAGCTTACTTGGATTACATGGACTGTACAAAGCGTTCTCAAAGCTAAGATGAAATGCAAACATTGAGAGAAAATAGTGAGATAAAGAAAGAAAGCACTTACTAACAGAAAACAACAGCTGTTTTTATATCCTGCCTTTTCATTATCTCAGTAGAGAATGGTCCTGAGTCATGCCTTAACTCTGGTGAAGCAGAAGGGCCTGATCCTTCAGTGTACCACGGAGGTTTGCTGTGTTAACACAGTCCAGCACTTTGCAGAACACCACATGAAGCTGGTACAATCAAGCCATACAGATGAGATGCTGGAGAACAGGTCCCCGTGACTCCTAGTTTGCTCCAAATCCTTGTGTTCCCTGACCTTCTGTGGTGGTGGTTGCTTTTTTTCCACCTGCTGGATGACTGAACCAAGCAAGGCAGCATGACTTGTTCTGGCACAGAGCTGGAATAATCTCACAGTACCACGGGCACCTTCAGGTGGGCCATCCACCTGGGTATCGCCACTGACTTGAAGAGAGAGACCTTAGAAGTGTGAGTTCCCCTAGCCAGGTTAATTCTCAACCATTTCAACTTCTGGCACAGAAGTCACCTCAGTAAATCCTTCCCCTGAGTAATGTTTTTCCCTGAGACAGGCATTAGGCGAAGCCGCAGCCGAGGTGCCCTCTGCTCACCCCATGTTGAAGAGGTGTGCTCAGGGGCCACGAGAGCAACAGGCAAAATGGCACTGAGAAACACTGAGGACAGGCACAGACCAAAAGAAAAGGGTTCTCTGTTCATTAACCCTAAGATTGGTGCCACAAACTGTGTCAAGATTTTTTTAATGGAAAAGAAAACCTGTGTGGGATGCGTGTTCTCTTTTATGATTTATCTCTTTTGAAATGGATCTGACAACTGTTAACATTTCTGAAAGTTTCAGAGGAGGAGAAGATCTCTATGCTCCTTCAGCAACCTTTTGTGTGCATGCAGTCCCCAGCCTTCTCTCCTCAGGTTTCTCCCCCTCGCACCTACTCATGAGCACAAGTTTGGGAACGGGAATGAGATGTATCAATTCAGTATTATCCCAGCAAGAGAAGAGCCTCCTCTATTGCTATTTTTAGCTCAGCGGGTGCACCCTGCCTGCCATGAATTCAGTGCAGTGAAGTGTTTAATTCAGCCTCCTCACTCATTTAAAAGAAGGCTGTTGAGCACTCTGACCACCACAGCTCCACTTTTACAGCTGGCCGTAAATTTCCGAGCGTGCAGCGATATCTTTAGCTTTGACTCCAGAGATTTCCTGTTGAGCTGTGAGATGCGATCCTGCAAGCGCTGAAGCTAAATATACCCTCCTGGGCTGACACACAGCCAAACAAACAAGGGCAGTGTCAACATGAGTTTTTTCCAGTGCTGAACAGGTTGAGTTATTCTGGAGGAGGTGGGGCCTAGTTCAGTTAATTGGGGAATTACGTCTGTTTTGACATTTACATAATCCTTGGACCTCTTTTTGGGCTCATCTCTTTGTATGCCCATGGAAAAGACCGTACAACCCATGTTGCAGGGACTGCCCTGCACTCTGTGCTCAGCTTGGACTGCCAAGTCCATCACGGATGCAGGTTATCATCCTGTGGGCAGTGCCTTTGGCTTCAGAAAAACCTTGGAGCTTTTCACTGGTGCTAGTCAGCATGGCACAGCTCTTCAGAAAGAAGAGAAAATTAGGTTTGAAGCAGAGAAAATAACAGTATAAATTACACACGTAGTACTGGCTTGTTTCTCTTCCTAAAGCCAATGCCAAACTGGTGCCACAGATTTCGAGTGATCCTTCCGAGTACAAGGTTAGAAATGGGAATATCTACTTCCTACATTTTTAGAGGTGATTTTATTATGATGTGGCTGTTGGCAGTCAGTGTGCTTCTCTTCATTTCACGTAAGATATAGGATATAATCTTAGGCCTTAAGAAAATGTTTTGAGGCGAGGGGAAAAGCTAATTAGTCTTTCAGGTTGCAAACCTTGCTTTTGACATTGTAAATCTTCAGTAATTTCCTCTTGTAAGCAGATGTGTCCGTGCCCAGCACCTGCTGAAGATGCAGCAGGCCTTCCTCTTCTGCAGCTGCACTGGGCTGTGTGGTTTTCAGAAGGAAGGTTAACACCAGGTGATCTGTAACTGAGGCTGTCACTGCACTTACAGTCACTGTGGAACAGGGGTTCCCACCCTGCTGTGAGAAGGAACAACAGGAAGGCAGGGGCACTCCAGGAGCTCCTGTACCACTTCCCCCAGCAGCTTTTGAAGGCTTGGGGCTCTGCCTTGGCTCGTATCTTTGTTGATTTTAGCAGCTAGCCAAAGGAGCTAGAGTTTGCTGCAGGATTGCTTCTGAAAATCAGGGAGAGGAAGAATGTTTGGGGATTTTATTTTCTTTGTTGTCCTTTTTCTGGGCATTGTCACTGCACTGTTCTTCAGGTGGTGGTGTGTTTATGCTTTGTAAGAGAGAAATGTCTCCTCATAAGCAGTGAGAACACATACTATGTCAGCTCAGAGTAATGGATGATTTTGGAAGGAAGCCAAGATAGAAAACATGCCACTTACAGTTAAATAAAGATAATAATGCTAATTGATGAGTTATAGGGCAACAATACACATTGCTAATGTGCTGTGCTTGTTACTGAGCTGATTTTTTTTGCAGTAACAAACTGAATGCTGAAATCTGCCGATCAGTTTGGAGTTGTCTGACACAAAGTTAGGCAGCATAACACCATGCTGGCTAAGAATCACATACCTTTTTTTTTTAAGGCTGAACTGCCTTCCTAGGGTGCACATTTACTCAGCTAACAGTACATGGGAGCGTGAGCACTGTGGTTAAGTTGCTGAGGTGTGTGTGTGGTATAGGCAGCAGAGCACTTGGGTGTCCGGATGCTGCTGCCAGTGGTGTGGCCTGCCTGCCTTGTTTCTGGGCTTCTCAATGAAGAAGTTCCCCAGATCACACCCTGAGTGTTGGCTATCTCCCACAGTCCCTAGGCTGTCTTTGAGAAGTCTGTCAACTTTTGAAAGATCTGGAGTTAGCCCACTGAAAGCACAGTAACTCAGTGAATATTAGCTGGGCCTTTTTCTAAAGGGAAGACCCCATTTGGAGCAGGTCCAGAGGAGGGCCACAAAAATTATCAGAGGGCTGGAGCACCTCTCTGATGAAGACAGACTGAGAGAGCTGGGGTTGTTCAGCCTTGAGAAAAGAAGGCTCTGGGGAGACCTTAATAGCAGCCTTCCAGTACCTGAAGGGGCTGCAGGGAAGTTGGGGAGGGACTGTTTACAAGGGCTTGTAGCAATAGGACAAGGGATAATGGTTTCAAACTGGGAAGAAATTTAGACTAGATATAAGGAATAAACATTTTTAAATGAGGATTGTGAAACACTGGAACAGGTTGCCCAGAGAGGCTGTAGATGCCAGCTCCCTGGAAGCATTCAAGGTCAGGTTGGATGGGGCTCTGAGCAACATGATCTAGTTGAAGACGTCCTTGCTCATTGCAAGAGGGTTGGACTAAATGACCTTTAAAGTTCCCTTCCCACTTAAACTATTCTGTGATTCTATTCACAGGTAAATGGCTGTCAGAACATGAATAAAGTCTTTCTGTCTTTGTGTCTATCTGTGATAATATTTCTTTATCATCATCTGCTACCTGTTTCTCAGAACTTGGTAGCTGGTGCCTTTTGGTGAAGCCCAGCCCTGTGAGGAACAGTGAATCTGGTGGACACCACAGCTGCCAGCCTGTGTTGCAGATGGTCTCAGTGTTACGTGTGTGTTTTCATGCATAATACAGGAAATCAGGTTTGAGGTCTTTAGGCTTAATTCCAGTCAAAATTCAACAAAATGTTTCCACACAAAGGATACAGCTCAGCATTTTCAGTGGGCTGCCATGGAGGTGCCTGAATGCTTTGATTTTTGGACACTGAGAAGCAGACATCAGTCTGCAGAGACTCACAAAGACTCAGACACTCCTAGTAAGCATGAATGCATCTTTATCTGAAACCTTTTTAATCTAGTTTACCAGCTGGAATATAGCACAGGAATCTCACCTCGCCTGGTTTTTAGAGGAATATTTGATTACCAAGTTTGCTAACTAAGCAACAGTGCTGCTGAAAACAGTGACCCAGACCTGTTAGACCTGTCCTAAGTAAGAATCATTATTCCTTTAGGTGCTTCCTAGTATGTTCCCAGATTATCGCAGTGTTGTAGGCAGTTTTGGAGGAAAAGATTTCTAAAATGTTAATGACAGAGTTACAGCTACAACCTAAGGGGAGGGGGAGCTAAACAAAAGAAGGATTCATTAGAGAACAAAAGAAACACTGGAGGCTTTTAACCTAGGAGTCTCCCACACAGTAACTAGGTGTACTGCCAATGTGCTACAGATGTGCCTTACATGAACACATAAGGTAATGATATGTCTACAAAGGGCTGAATTCATCTGTTTGATGCTTTGTCGTGAATTATACTTAAGCAGGTGGGAAGCTGCAAACTCCCCAGTCCCTCCATATGTCAGAAATATGATATTAAGGGGTCCAAGATCTCTTCTGCAGGTTTTGTAGAATCACAGCTGACAGCCACACCATGTGTTGGTAAATTGAAGCCCTGCTCTACTGTTGGGAAGTACAGCCTGTGGTTTTGCAGAGGCACTGTTTGCTTTTCATTGTGAAGGGTTTGAGGTATCAGCTCTCTGTTTTTAGAATGCAGGCAGGGAATAAAGTTTCTGGAATGAAAGAGGCAAGCCATACCTCTGGAGATTTCAGGGGCTCTCTTTTTTCGTGCCTTGCCAGGTGAATACTGGAGGGATGCTCAGATGGGGCTGAGTGAGGAGAGCCTCCCTGGGCTGAAGTGCTCTCTGGAACAGCCTACAGAGGCAGTGCTGTCCCTCATTTGGGTCAGGGCACACCAGGCAGCCCCTGCTGCCTAGAATACCCCTGAATCAGCCTGGGGAGAGGGGTGGCCTGTACATAGCACCAACTTCCATGAAGACTGTGCAGTTGTACTCAAAATATTTGAGCCTGCAAATCAGGATTTAGTCAGAGAAATGTGACCACTGTGCCTGTAACCCAGGGTGTGGCAGTAGGAAACCCAAGCTATTTACACTACAAAGATGTGTTACAGGAGTTTGCCCAACAGTCTGGTTTGTGATTCACTGCAGAAAATAAATTACATCTGTATCCAGGATTCAGACCCACTTGTGATCAGGACTGGGAGTTACACTAACTTAACTGCAGTTTCTCTTGTTCTTTCCAAGGACAACACAGCTGGGAGCCATGAATAAGATGTGGCTTTTATTTGTGACTTCTACAACAGTGAGGTTGGACCCTTAGTAGGATGGGACCAAGGAGATCTCAAGGGAAGCAAGAAAGAGGATGGGATTCTTGCATCTGCCGACAGATTAGAGTCAGAATGAAAGTACATTAGAGATACCTATTTGTCTGTAGAGATGCAACAAAACTACACCATTAAAAATCCAGTTCTTCAGATTTAGATTTATTTAACTCTAGGTGTATCTGTATAGTTTTTCTCATGCCATTCCATCTTTAGCTATTGTGCATTGGACTCTCATTGAATACAAAAGGTATTGAGGCTGCTAGGAAGATCTTTAATTGTAGCTTGTTCCCTTTTTCACTGTACATTATGAAAAAAAATGTAGTAAGGAAATGCGAACGCTGGGCTAGAGGAGGTCACCAATCATCTATGCACCTGCCAATCCCATTAGCTACTTTGGATTTTGCACTATATGGGCCTAAAGGAAATATGGCCTAAAAATAGCTGTCCAACTTTATGAAAATGAGTCAGCCAAACCTTCCTTCATCTGAGCTGCAGCTGCCTGAGCATTTTGAGCAGCAGTAACAGAAAGCTGCAGTATGGAAGCTCTTTCCTTCTCTCAGGAGGCTTGATGTTACAAAGGATAAAGAATGATGGATGAGAGATCTCCCTTGTTTTTAGTTAAATAACTTCTAATGCTACCTAAGAGGAAGCAGAGGGATTCTGTCATCCCACCAGCAGTTTAGATACATGCAGAGCTTTGGTTTGGTGGCTGGGATTTTCAGAGTCACCACTACTTACTGTTATTTTTTCAGATCAACGTGTAGCTTTGCATTGGCCCTCTGCGACACAGTCAAATTCATGGTGGCAGCAGACCTGTTGGTTACATTAATGAAGGGCATCATTCTTTGCAAACAGTTTTGTTGTTGTGGTTTTTGTCTCTTAATAATGTCAATAGGACTTTTCTGAGGTTTGCGTTTTTCTATTGTGGGTCCTTTTTAAGCTATTGAGATAGTGATATTTCAGAGAGGAAAGTGGGGGCAGGGGGAGCCTAACTCCAAGTCTGCAAAATAATTTATGCTTTAAAAAAACAAACTACCTCTGTATTCTTCATTCATGTTAGTGATAGCTCAAAGAAGGCACTGCAGTTGAGTGGCAACTGCACCAATTAGCAGAGCTGCTGTTGGTTTGTGAATTGCATGTGAAATGTAGAATTTGTCCAGAAGTGCTAATGCAAATTGCTCAACAAAAATGTGCCCTCTGTGTCAAGTTTTTCAGTTGTTTTGACACACTGATGTCTTCTCAGATTTCTCTGATCGGCAGATCCTGCTCTCAGTTGACAGCTACCAGAGCTCATAAAGCAATGGAAATATTTCCTGTTGCCATTAGCTGTGTTTCTGCAAAGGGGGCTACAAGCTGCCTTGGGACTGGGTACTTGCTATACAACATAATTTTTACTTTTCTTTATAGGGCGCTGAACTTTACAATTCTAGAATTAAAAAAACGAGTAAATGCCAAAGGTTTTACCAGTGCAGAAGCTCAACGACCTGGTATCTGCCATGACAGTAATTTGGTCACTTTGCATGTGTTCAGCATCCTCTGTTCTTGTATGTGGTGATAACCTTTGTGCCTCACCATATGAGGCTGAGTTACAATTGCCGTGGGAACTGTAACTTAGCATTTCCTGACTTCCAGCATACAATATCTCATCCTAACACTGTGTCCTTTAAAAGAAGAAGAAGTGGAGCAAGGGCACATTGAAATGTTGATGTTCTCACACCTACAGAATATAAAATAACATATTTAGCTGGATGCAGGTTTAAGTTGTGTTCATAACTGCTTGGGCTGTGGCGGGTAGCAGACCTGACTCGTAGTCACAGTTAAGAAGTCCCATAGTGCTGGGGTCCCTGCAAATGCAGGATAAAAATATATTCCAACCTAAGATAAGAGATAGCACAGGGAGGTAAATGTAACAGGGAGTACAAGGGAACAGAAGAGACTGCTGGACATCATGGAGATAGGAATTTCTACCAATTTCTACAAATGTAACAATACTGGGAGCAGAATTTAGGGTCAGATTCGTATGATATTGACAGTCTCCTCCCAGAAATGAAGTCCAGCAGGGTGGGAAGAGTGAAGGTTGTTCTAGCTAAAATGTAATGTGGAAAAAAGCTAAGAATGATGAGGTAATGGAAAGTCTCAGCACTGAATGAGAGATGATGCATGAGGGGGCATGTGCTGCAGCTGGATTTGAGAGCAAGGGAGGGGGCTGAAATCCAAAAGAAGGAGAAGCCAAGAGAGGGTTGCAAAGAGATAAATGGCACAGTCAAGATAACGGGTAAAGAAGGCACTTGCCTGCCTGCAAGCAGCAGAAGATTGCAACCATCAGGGTGTGAGGCGATGAAAGCCTGGCTGTGGGACTCTGTAGGGAGGTTTGAGGCAAAGATGACAACCAGGTTATGGACTGAGTGACAGGCAAGTGATGGTGGTGTCCACAGGGACTGAAGAAACAGAGAGGAGAGGAGACCTAGGGAGTAGGATGAGAGCCTGCTTCGAGCTTGAGCTGACAGATATCCACAGGATTATCCCAGAGGCAGGGTGTGAATTTAGTTGAAACAGATAGGAACTGGGCCAAGGACAGAGAGGTGGGTCTGTGAGTTGCTGGTGGTCCTTGAGTGTGTCTACAGAGTGAGCTTGCTGAGAGATACAGGTGAGAGGGAAAGGAGAAGAGGCATGAAGAAACAGACCCGCAAAACGGGGGTGAGTGGGAGGGTAAGTAGTTCCGAACTAGTCCGAGTAACACTGTGCAAGCAACTCAAGGTGCTGGAGTCAAGTAGGAGCACTGGGAAAGGAGGGTCAGATTTCCGGCAGAGCATGGTCAGCAGCGCTGGAAGGAGCTGACAGGCTATGGCAGCCAGCCTGGCATAATGGTGCAGAGCTGCAGCCACACAAAGGGTATTAGAGACTCTGAGATACTGGTTTCTGCAACAAGCGAGAAGTGAAAGCCTGTTTGGAAAAGAATCTGCGTTGGAGATGGAGACTAAATTTTCAATATAAATCATATAAATCATAGGCAGCACACTCAATAAGCTTAGAGATGACAGTGAGAAGAGAGTGAGAGCTGGAGAGTCACTTGGAGTCAAGGGTTGTTTGGATTTTTTATTATTTTTTTAAGCATGAAAATAAATAATGCTTGTGCTGTGAGGAAATGGGCCGAGAGGAGAGCATGATATAAGGAAGAAGGAGGAAGGTGGGAGCAAGAAACATGAGAAAACAGGATGCATAGTGATGTTGTCTAGACAAGCAGAAGGGCTGGGGACTGGTGATGAGGCCACCACCTCTGTGGCCAGGAGGGGAGAGCTGGGCAGGAGGTGAAGGAAGGCAAATAGGGGGAGAGGTAGATCACATCGTGCTTTAAGTCTTTCACGGGAGAGATCAGCACACTCTTGTGCAAAGGCCTGTCTCCGGTGAAGGCAGGAGAAGGCAGGGCTTGAGGAGTGAGTCAGAGGCTGCAAAGAGGCAGCTGGGATTGCATCTATGAGAGCTAGTTAAGCTAGCAAACATGAGTGTGCATTAGAAAGGTGGCAGGATGGAAGGAGGCAGGAAAGCATTCATGGTGTGGACATTTAAAGCGTAAGAGATAAGCAGTTGTCTCAGAAGATGTATCAAGGTGTATCCAGAAAGCCTCAGAAGGTGTGAATAAGGGCTTGATAAGCTATGAAAGGTCTGCCTTAGAGACCTGGTAGTCCAGGGATAAAGTCAGTACTGCCAAAAGCCAAGCTGGGTTAGGCCTTGCAAAAGAAATTAATTCAGTAGTGGAGTTTTCCTTACTCATATAAATAAAGGAGATGAGAGAAGGGGAGGACCACACAGTGAAGCGCATGTTGAGGTTAAAGACAACCTAGGCAGAGCCCAAATCAGAATATCTTGTCTCAGTTTTCACTAGAGCTAGTAAGATTGAATGTCAACACGAAGGCCAGGTGTCTAATGGAAACACAAAGATTACATCCAAGGTGGAAGAATAATCAAAAGCTTTTCAAGTACTGGAACTAGGTGATCTGAGTAGCCTGGATTCAAGGATGTTAAAAACTAGCTTGTGAAATCATAGACCTGGTGTGCCATCCCAGCCACCCCGGCTTATCAGCAGCCGGATACTTGAAACGGCAGCAAAGATGATGTGCATTTTGCTAGGCAGCTGCAGCAGAAGACTACATCCCTTGGTCTTGCTAGCTATCTTTTGGACACACTTCGCTGTTGATTTTAGACTGAAATACCACCTGCAGGGACAAGCACCTGTAACCAAAGGGAAGGGAGTTATTCCAGCTTTTTGGAGTCAGACAGGGCGATCCTGGAATTTATGCACGAAGTTGTACAGATGACCATTTTACAGATGACCAATGTGTCTGCTTTGGTGCTTGCATCAGTCACACTCAGCACTGGCCAGAGCCCACCAGAAAACTGAGGTAATGTATGTGCATGTTCTCCCCCTGGTTTTCTTATGAGCATGGAGCAGAAAGTAGTCCTGACTTCACCAGAGTCCTTCTGCTGTACGATCGTCCTCCCATGAGGGCACGATGTGAATGAGCTAGAAAAGAGTAGTAACAGAGAACCAGTGGTGCTCTGCAGATTGTTCACTTGCAAAGCAAATTGTGCCAGGAAATACTGAGAAAGATAACGCAGCTTTACTGTGAGCAGCAGAGGTGCAGCAGATGCACTCCCTGACCACTCACAGCATTTCTGCCAGACCAGAAGGCAGCAACAGAGTCGGTGAGAGCGCAGGAGAAGTCCCTGGAGGCATACAGAAAGAGGGCTGCTTTGCAGAGAGCCCCAAATCATTGTTCTACATTTTTCTGTGCTTGCTCTTTTTTATTACTTTTTTGCCTTGACAGAAGCAATGACATGGGGCAATTGCAGCTTCTTCCTAGGTTTTGAGGTAAGGTGCCTTCTGCATATGGAAGGAGGAGAGCATATGGCCCACTGTGTTTATTTCTCAGCCAGGATTCCTTCAGGCTTGGCAAATTACATGCTGCTTGCTGAGGAGCAACACAAGTGCCAAGTTTGAATTTCTAAAAATGAAAGGGATTTAATTTATCACAGCACAGAGAAGAGGATCTGAAAAACGCCCTTAAGTGTGAAAAATACCTTTTGTTTATGCTCAAACAAAACAACCAAGGGGAAACTTGACAACATTTCACCTAGAGTTAAAAAAAAAAACCACTACAACAACTCTGCAGTTGTCCACAGGAGACTTCAGGCAGCTTCTGCCAGGCGCGGGCTAGAGCCAGGCTCCGTGAAATACCTCAAGAACCAGCAAACTCCATGGGGTCCAAGGTGATAATGTGGTACAGGCTCGGGCCATTAGAAGGAAAGGGATTGCCTGGTAATGGGTTAGTGTTTGCTGCTAGAGAGCTCCATTAGAGCATCTTTTCCTCATATTTCTGCTTTTTCCAGGTCCCACATTTTTCCCTGTGTGTGTTAGAAGCTTTTCTTTCTCTTACAGCATTTATTTTTATTGTGGCATTTTCCCTCTGTTCCCCCTTTTCATTGGCCCTGTGTGACAGTTTGTTTAAACCATTTGCCTGCTTTCATATTCCATTTTTCTTCTCTCCCCCTTCCCAGGGGCTCTCTAGCTGTGATTGTCCTTACGCTTCACATTAGCTTTCCTCCCTCCTGCTCCAGGATGGACTCTAGCAGTACACTGATTAAAGCTAAAACCTTTAGCAGCAGAACTGGCTTCGGGGTCCAGCCACCTCTGCAAGCTCAGTTCTGCTCAGTTCTCAGACCAGTTTCCGAAGCCTCAGGAAATTTGCTAAGATGCCAAGAGGGCAGTGGCAGATCCTCTGGAGCAGCCTGATTTGTACCTTTGAAAGTCTCCAGCTATGCCCACGGTAGAAGGCAGTGGGAACAGGTTGTGGAAAAGCTGTTGTGTGGGCTGGCTTTTCATCTCCCTCCTCCTGCCTTTTGCTGCCCGAAAGTGGCTGCCTGCTCCCAGAGCGGCGGGGCGTGCGGTGAAGTGCCGTGATGGCACAGCCCCACGCAGCAGTCTTTGGGGAGGGTAATTACAGCCCTCGTAATATGCATAAAAATACAAGGTTGGGCACTTGGTGTTTCTTCAAATCCTCGCCCTCCTTCCCTGCCTGCTGCCAGCCCTGCCGTGGCTGCGGGCAGGAGAGCAGGGCTGCAGAGGCAGTGCCAAGGGGCCAGTGAGGGGCTGGCTTTGCCGGGCACGCTGGCAGCCCCCCCAGACCTCCTGCCCTGCTGCCAGGGAAGGGAGAGCTGCTCCTCAGGGAAGGGAGAGCTGCTCCTCAGGGAAGGGAGAGCTGCTCCGTCCTCCAGCGGCCGGGCTGGGAGCGGTTTGTGGGAGCAACCTCTGAGTAACAGATGGCACTGGTAAAACCCACACCCAGGCCTGCCTCACAGAAACTTGTCTGTGCAGCCATTCCCTCTGCAGGTCAAAATTAATGGCTTGATTAGCTGCATGAGTTCACTCCCGTGAGAAGAGTGTGTAAAATGCCGTTTCACCGGAGCACGGACACGGGTGCAGACGGCTCAGGATCAGGTGAGGCTGCAGAGCAGGCAGGTTCGCTCCCGTGGCTGGTGCCGGGG
>NW_009952533.1:6758358-6759311 GCF_000747805.2 Chaetura pelagica | reverse complement strand
AAAAAAAAAACCACTACAACAACTCTGCAGTTGTCCACAGGAGACTTCAGGCAGCTTCTGCCAGGCGCGGGCTAGAGCCAGGCTCCGTGAAATACCTCAAGAACCAGCAAACTCCATGGGGTCCAAGGTGATAATGTGGTACAGGCTCGGGCCATTAGAAGGAAAGGGATTGCCTGGTAATGGGTTAGTGTTTGCTGCTAGAGAGCTCCATTAGAGCATCTTTTCCTCATATTTCTGCTTTTTCCAGGTCCCACATTTTTCCCTGTGTGTGTTAGAAGCTTTTCTTTCTCTTACAGCATTTATTTTTATTGTGGCATTTTCCCTCTGTTCCCCCTTTTCATTGGCCCTGTGTGACAGTTTGTTTAAACCATTTGCCTGCTTTCATATTCCATTTTTCTTCTCTCCCCCTTCCCAGGGGCTCTCTAGCTGTGATTGTCCTTACGCTTCACATTAGCTTTCCTCCCTCCTGCTCCAGGATGGACTCTAGCAGTACACTGATTAAAGCTAAAACCTTTAGCAGCAGAACTGGCTTCGGGGTCCAGCCACCTCTGCAAGCTCAGTTCTGCTCAGTTCTCAGACCAGTTTCCGAAGCCTCAGGAAATTTGCTAAGATGCCAAGAGGGCAGTGGCAGATCCTCTGGAGCAGCCTGATTTGTACCTTTGAAAGTCTCCAGCTATGCCCACGGTAGAAGGCAGTGGGAACAGGTTGTGGAAAAGCTGTTGTGTGGGCTGGCTTTTCATCTCCCTCCTCCTGCCTTTTGCTGCCCGAAAGTGGCTGCCTGCTCCCAGAGCGGCGGGGCGTGCGGTGAAGTGCCGTGATGGCACAGCCCCACGCAGCAGTCTTTGGGGAGGGTAATTACAGCCCTCGTAATATGCATAAAAATACAAGGTTGGGCACTTGGTGTTTCTTCAAATCCTCGCCCTCCTTCCCTGCCTGCTGCCAGCCCTGCCGTG
>NW_009952533.1:6752733-6758280 GCF_000747805.2 Chaetura pelagica | reverse complement strand
CAGGGAAGGGAGAGCTGCTCCTCAGGGAAGGGAGAGCTGCTCCTCAGGGAAGGGAGAGCTGCTCCGTCCTCCAGCGGCCGGGCTGGGAGCGGTTTGTGGGAGCAACCTCTGAGTAACAGATGGCACTGGTAAAACCCACACCCAGGCCTGCCTCACAGAAACTTGTCTGTGCAGCCATTCCCTCTGCAGGTCAAAATTAATGGCTTGATTAGCTGCATGAGTTCACTCCCGTGAGAAGAGTGTGTAAAATGCCGTTTCACCGGAGCACGGACACGGGTGCAGACGGCTCAGGATCAGGTGAGGCTGCAGAGCAGGTGGATTTGCTCCTGTGGCAGGGGCCGGGTGGCAGCATGAGAAGCAGCCCCGGCTGCCAGAGCCACAGGGGCTCTGTGCCCGCTCAGCTCCTCCGGGCCAGCTGGCAGCCCAGCCACTGGCCTTGGCATCTGTGGGGACTGCCCAGGGCTGAGAGGTTCACATTCCACGGGTCACCAGCTGTGGTGGCAACCTTAGCCTCGCAAGGGGCTCTGCTTGGGCAAGGACTTGTAACTCGTTAAGCCAAGTAAGAAGAGCTCATCTTAATTTTGCACTCAACAAATATTTTTTTCTATTTGTATGCTTATTTCTGCCTTTAAGAGATGTATTTAAAGAGGCTACCTGGGTTTAATTTGGGCTGATCTGTTTTTTTCTCCTAAAAATAGTAAGACCAATAAAAAAAATGCAATTACAAGAAAACCAGTTAAGATAAATTAACTGTTCTTCATCAGTGCACAAACCCCACCATTATATAGTTATGCTCCACACCTTGGAAGTAGCTGGTGAGACTAAGGATAAACAAAACTGGAAAGCAGGAGTGATCTTGCCCTGCAAAGGTTTCTTTCTTGGGGGAGGGGAGAAAGAAGCCAGCGTTGTTACTGGTAAAGGAGGGAATGAGCCTGTTTTAATTATGCTGGTTGAAGTTCAATAGCAGTCTGGTGAAACGCTGCATTTCTGAATCCCGGGAGCACTGCTCAGGGAGTGTGGAGTCAGAGCACTGAGCTGAAGCAGGAGAGGTGCATGGGCAGGCAGAGCTGCTGGTGCCAGCCCGTGAAACGGTGACCCCTTCTGCCTCCCAGCCTTTGAGACAAACTTCTGATGGCTTTAGTTCTTAAACAGTGTTAAAAAAAATAGTTGCTCAATTTAGAACCCTTTGTTATCTACTTTGTCACCAGAAATGAGGAAATTAGTCCCTCTGATGGACAAACAAAAATACACAGAAGTAATAGTCTGAAAGATCCTGTTAAGTTCTGTGGAAAGAACAAACTGTATCTGAAACACGGGGAGGACAGATGCAGGCGGAGGGAGGTGAAAGGGAAACAAATTGGCTGCATGCAGAGGTCTGGTGTCACCCGTCAGAGGGATCGTGCTCACTCAGATGCTGTGTGAAAGCCCGTGGCACAGGGGACCGGGGAGGGCCCACAGGTTTGTAGGAAGACAGAGGAAATGGGTGAAGCAATCCACTCTGCAGAGCCTGCAGCCAGAGTTGGGACTTGTAAACTGGAATATTCCATGCTTTCCTCCTGCAGGCTGGCTCTTTCAAGGCAAAAAAATAAAAAATAAAAAAAGGCTGAAATGAATGGATTTGAAATTCCTTTAGTCTGTCAGATGGTACCATTCTGCGAAAGGTGGCTTTGCTTTGGGCAGCCTGATTCAGAGAGAGGGATTAAGATCCCTGCCAGGCACAATGAGTAGCAACTTTACACGGAATTTAATAGGGAGATTTCAGGGGGAATATAGGAACGTGCTTTCAGGCTGCTCTGAAAACACTGCCTAGAGATGATGTTTTACTGTGTCATAGTATATGGAAATGGAGTAATATTTTTAAGCCCAGTACTAGGCTGAAAACCCTCTTTTTTAACATCTATACTTACAGTACCTAAGAACCTCAGGATGAAGGGCTGTGCCTTTCAGTCTGGCACCAGCCATTGCCTCTGCAGGTGCTTAGAGCTGTGCAGAGGTAAGGGCAGACAGTGCTTTTCTATCTTCTGCATCACAGGCCACTCAAACACACCACTAAGTTGTGTTTATCCAGAAAGGCTGTCATCCTTGAAGACATCCAAATGTGGAGACCTGCCATTTCTGGTGGGTGATGAAATCACAGTGTAAAAATCTGATTCTTCTTTCTGATTTGAATCTGTCTTCTGCTTCCAGCCCTTGTATCTGGTTTTGCCTTTTTCACTGGATAAAAGACCTTTTTAAAGGATTTCTTCCCTCGCCAAGGTATTTTTATACACCACAGTCAAAGCATCTCTCGGTTTTCTTTGTGGTAAGCTAAATGGATTGAGCTCTTTAAGTCACTCGCTGGCAGACACTTTCTGCCTCAAATCATTTTTGTGACTTTTTTTTCTGCTCTGACTCTAAAATGTAGCCATCTGATTGTATACATTTTTCTAGTATTCTTCTTCTAATGCAGCCTGCAGGATAAGCCACCTCCTGGCTTCTGTTTGCTCTTCCACTCTTTGTATATTCAGGGCTTGCATGAGTTCACATACCACAGAACAGCTCAGCGAGCTTGTGTCTGATTGTCCACTTTGCACATTAAGACTCTGCTTTCAAGCCTCTGCTTCCCTCAGCTTTTTGGGAAACACTTTGTTCCCAGATGTGATCCTCCATTGATTTCTGCCAGCAGTTGCCCAGAACAGCCCCCTTTTCCCTGGGGTCCTGCTCTGCACCCCTGGCCTTCAGCAGAAGCAGAGTCAGCTCACCATGTCCAAGGGCTCTCTGACCATCAATGAGTAGGCTTGGCCAGTCCCTGCCTGTGCTTACCCACACCCAGCTGCCCGGCTCTTGGGGCATCAACTGGTGGTCGTTCTGCTTGTTCTGAAAGAAAATGGTGTGATTGCTTTTAGCTGTAGTTGGGAGATTGAATGACAAGGAAGGAATCAATCACTGCGTTGTAAGATTTAAGACAAAGAGGAAAATATCTTTTCTACTCCTGTTTGTTCTGGTTTTGAAGTCACTTATGTTTAATGTGCGTAACTGTACATATATGTATACATATCACTCCTGAACTCCTGTGGAGGATCCTCTCACTGTAGGAGATCCCTGGAAATACAGTGGGGTAGGCAGGATTTATGCTCCTCTTACTTAACTAAGGATCAGATTATCGGTGGAGGGCAACTCCCATGTAGGCATTAAATAAGCACTCAGATCCCTACTAAAGTTCATCTTAGTGGGTGCTCTGCAACCGTAAAAACCTGTCCAGATGTGCTGTGCTGACCATTTGGAAATTGTGGCTCTTTTTTTGGCTCCGTGAATGGCAGCCTGGCTCTTTCAATACCTGATTTTGTGTCCAGGGGCCAAGCACTTGATTCTGCCCCTGGGCTGCTTTAAAAGCAGGTGGCTGAGGATGCAGAGGCTGGAGGGGTCCCAGCAGGGTCCCTGGGAGGTGTAGCCAGGGCCAGAGCCTGTGTTGGAGCTTGCTCTGCAGCACAGCTGAGCCAGGAGGAGAGGCCTTGGCACCATCCACCCTGGTGTAATCAGCCTCTTGGCTTTGCCTGCCTGCTGGTGAGGACTTCTCGGCAAAGCTGCACAGCTTCCCTGTTCCTGGCACGAGCCACCGTGATCAGGAGAGAGCAGTTTGCAGTCTGTGAGTAGCACACAGGGGCTTTGGGCGTTGCTGACAATAGCCAGAGTGAAAATCCCAAGTCACACTGTACCATCTTCCCAGATGTGACAGGCTGAGAAGACAGCAGGTCTTTCCCATTCCAGGACATCTTGTCACTCTTCTCAGGGACTACACGCCTACACCCGTACAGGGCACCCCTGTGTTCATGTGCCCACAGGCACAGGGCCCTGGGGAGAGGAGCTGGGTTGTCCCCTTGCTGCTGTGGATCCCACGGGGGTCCCTCTGAGTCACGGGGTGAGTCAGGCTGTGGGCACGGGCTGCTGTGCTGCTGAAGTGACATGCAGCCAGGAGCTGGTTAGCTGGGGTGCTGGGGGAGCATGTCTTGGGGGTGAAGAGGTGGCAGTGCTGGGTGGTGGAGAAAGGAAAATGCTGAGGCAGAGGGTGCAGGAAGGAGAAAGGGATGGCAGGGAATGAGGAGGAGCAGGAAGTCTAGGGGCAGGGAGGCTCAGGCTGCAGTAGGAGGATGGAGGAGCTGGCAGGCAGTGCAGGAATGAAGAGCACTGCCAATGAAGCTTGGATTAGTTTGGGTTTGAAGCTCTGTAACTGCTTAAGTGCTGCACTTAGCCTCAGTTGCTTCAATCAGTGTTCAGCTCCTGTGGTGAGGCTCCATCTGGGCCTGGAGCAAGCATGGTTTGTAAGAGGCAGCTGTGCAGAGCCTAGTGTTGCATCTGTCATCACCAGTTCCCACTTCCAGGTTTCACCTCCATGCCTGACCTCCAGCAGGAACAGTGGAAGGAGGCTGGGTGTGCACACCCATGGCTGGGTAGCTGAAGCCACCCAGAAGCCCAGGTGGCACCACACTGCTGCCAGGGCTGGGCAGGGCTGTACAACCCAGCCAAGAGCAGAAGTGCTCTTGGTAAACAGCTCTGCTCCCAGGCACTCGGGAGCATTTTCCTCTCAGCAGAGACCTTTTGCCTGGGCTGTGCTCCTGCTTTGGGGACACGCAACCCAGGGCTGCTCCCGGTGATGTCAGTGGGGCCTTTTGTCATTGGTTGTTTAGAGCTTTTGCCAAAAAAAATGGAAAGGAGAAGAAATATTCCGGGTGGAAGGGTGGTGTTCCGGCTTGATGAGGAAGGCCTGGCTTTAAACCTGTTACGAAAACTGGCAACAGGAAGTTTTCACTATGAGTAGGTAAACTCTTGTACCTTGCAATGACTAAACACACAACACTGGAAGTAACACCTTTGTGCTAATCTTTGCACTTCCTCCAGCTGCTGCATAGCGCACGGGGCTCATGTCAGCTGGCAGAGCTCCTTTCAAAGCTCTCTTCCTTTTCCAACTCTGGAATTCACTGACAAGGTAGCACAACACAGACCGGAGTGCCTTCTGCAGCGGTACCGCGGGGCGAGCGCGTCCCGCGGCCTAGCTGTGCGTGCAGCAGCGCCAGGACAGTAGTTCTGTAATGGGAGTGTTTCGAAGGCAGTAGTTCAGTGAGGACTTGGGCTGCAGCCCCAAAGGCAGCTGTGGCTCCGTGGAGGAAGCTCCCGCTGATGTCACATCACAGCATGCCCTTTGGCTCTCAGGTTTCTTCCCCCCCCTCCCCTTTTCTTTTTCCTTCTAGTAGCTGCAGCGAAGGCTCCATTATTTGGCAGCGTGGCGTTGCTTTTGTCTATAAATGGAAGCAGTTGGCCCACCTCCCAGTATAACACAAGATCGCCCTGTGCATCGGTTATGCAATCTGTAGCCTGCTGACTTCATCAGAAGCAGGGGGAGGGCCGAGGGGTGGTAGGAAAAAGCCTCTGCTGGAGGGGGCTGATGTCTGTGTACCCCCTTCCAAGCAAGGGAAGCGCGGTGGGTGAAGGGGCTGGTGGGAGAGCTGCTGGGGGATCCCTGCTGGATCCCTGCTGGATCCCTGTGGTTCCCTGAGCCCGACGAGGGAGCTG
>NW_009952533.1:6751343-6752040 GCF_000747805.2 Chaetura pelagica | reverse complement strand
GGGTGTGAAGGGGCTGGTGGAAGAGCTGCTGGGGGATCCATGCTGGATCCCTGCTGGATCCCTGTGTTTCCCTGAGCCCGCCGAGGGAGCTGCTGCAGCCCTGAGGGTGCTGCGGGGTTGTGAAGTGCAGCACGAGATGGGACATGGGGAGAGGCGGGAAGAGGAGCTGGAAGGGAACTTTCCAGGGCAGGTGTTAAAAAGAGAAAGAACCTAAATATCAGAGAGCTGCCTTTCAGCTGAGCCCTTCGGGGAATATCTCTGCAAAGCAGAGGTGTGGACAAATTGTGTTTTCTTGTTGTTTCCTCAGAAGGGTCCTTGAAAACCTGACCTTCATGCAGGAGGGCTGAGCCTAAATTTCCAAGCTGCGCTCAAGCAGTGATTTTAACCCTTTCATTGACTGGGCTGGGATGGGTGTCATAAGGTTACTTTTCTGTATGCCCCCAGTACCACGGCCGTTGACATAACCAAATGAAGCGGATGACTCTCCACCTCACCTGGTCCCGCTTTGCACAAAGGACCACCAGGTGATACAGCTCCTTCTCACCAAGCCGGTGCTTTTGAACGAGCACCCGCCTCTATAAAGCAATGAAAGGGGTTCTGAGGAGCAAACGTGGAGGCGAGTGCTGCTCCGCAGCGCTGCCCCGGGCTGCCCGCGGCCGGCAGAGGTGCGGGAGGGCGGGATGGGGGCGGGATGGGG
>NW_009952533.1:6748940-6751027 GCF_000747805.2 Chaetura pelagica | reverse complement strand
GGCTTGATGATCTTAAAGGTCTTTTTCCAGCCAAAACGGTCCTAGGATTCTGTGAAATCTTGCGGTGCTGGTGCAGCGTGGGGAGCAGGCAGTGCTGCCGGCTCCCGGGGCGTGCTGTGAGCACCCAGAGCCTTGGCTCCTCCACCCGAACGGCTGCGTGAAGCTGCTGTTGTGGAGACAGGGAAAGGAAAGGGAGGGAAAACAGACTTGTCTCCATGATGAGGGAGGAGAAGTTCGGGAAAACACGACTCTCAAGTGACATATCTTGAACGGGAATAAACCTAGTACACAGCTTTATTATTCTATTATCAGTGAATTGTGAAGTGTTCTTGCTTTATCTGAGGGGAGCTTTGAGCTCCAGGAGAGAAGAGGAACCTGCTCCCTGGGCGAAGCTGCCCGCGGCTTGGCCACAGCCACAGGCCTCTTCCCAAGAGCTCTTACTTTCTTCTAGCTCAAGTTTTCACCCACAGGCAGTGCTTCTTGCCAATGAGCTGTAATTTTCCTTGTCCTGGAGCACCCCGAGTAACGTGGCCTTCTCTCTGGCCCTTCCTGGGAAACCAGCCCCAAACAGCCATAATGAAGCAGATGCTGATTGAGCAGAGAGCCCAGCTCCACGTCATAGAGCAGCAGAAGCAGCAGTTTCTACGAGAGCAAAGGCAGCAGCAGCAGCAGCAGATCCTGGCAGAGCAGGTACAGTATCTGTCTGTCTCAGTCACTGTGTTAGACGCTGGTTTGGGAGCAGCAATGCTAGAGAGAGAGCAACACTAGCCCTTCTTTCTATGGTTGGTAATGCTCTCCCCATGGCTTGCCTCGTGGTATTTCAGCCGTGGTTATCAAAGAAGAGGCAGCTGTCTCAGTCCTACCATTAGCTTGGAAAATATTACCCATGTTCCCAGCAGTGTGCTTGACAGTCACACGGGATTTTAGACACTTTGCTCTTAGCCTGGTATCTCACAGTGCGCTTACTCTGGCAGAAGCAGACTCTGCTACAGTTCCAGGTCCCCTCCTCTACCTCTGACTGGTCTTGCACTGGCAAAAGCAGGGTACAGCTGTGCAGTGATCTGGGACAAAGAATTGGCATGGGTTAGAAGTAACTTACAAAAGAAAAAAGTTAGTATTTACCCAGATAAGTTCCTTAATCTGGTTTATTACTTACCAGTATGAGCAATTTTGTTGGCACAAGGGAGAGGCAGAATGAAGGGGGAGAAGCTGAAGCGGGAGAACAGTAAAGCAGCTCTTGGAGCAGCAGTGTGGAACTGCTGCACCGGTGCCTGTCACTGGGCTTCCCAATATCAGTGTTAAGTGACCCGGGCTGAATGCTGATTTTTATGCATGTTTAACTCAGCTGTAGTTTAAAAACAATCCAGGAGAAAGCCAGTGGAATGTCATACTGTTCAGTTCCTATGAGCTTCTACCCAAGCTGAGACTTGCAGTCCTGCAAGGCTATCTTGAACATGTTCTAATGGGTCAGTGCTTGCTTCACCTCTCTTGCTGAAGAAATACAATGTAAGACCTGGGCTCTGCTTTAATTTGAGTTGGAACTTGTGCATGTTGTATAACCACAGAAATACTGATAGCCTTCCTTTCTCCTCGTGGCCCTCTTGAGAACTGGAAAAATGTACCTGCAATGAACAGGGAGGGTGCTCCAAGAAATCTGAAGGGTAAAGATGCATAAATTGGTTCAGAGGTGAACAAGTGCAGTGTTATGCGCCTAACAAGGTTTCCTGTATCTTTTGATAGTTTATAACAGAAATTTATGAACACAGGGATTAGTACTTCCTTCATTCCTGCCTTTGCCATTGTTTTACCTTCTTTACACGTTGTTGGTTTTGGGCACAGCATTTTTACAGCTTCAGCTGAAGCACTAAGACATGTCCTTTTAGTAATTGCTTGGTCAAGTATACTCTGGGCCTTGAAAGCTCTTGTAAACACACACTTTGTTTTTGTAAGCAGCCCTTGATTCTGTTTTTGATGCCTGAGTATTAATAGAAAATAACCACAGAGGAGCAGTGTGGGCTGGATCAAGGGAGGGAGGCATTTTGCAATCACCTGCTCTCCAAATACTTCATTGGGGCACAAGAAGAAAT
>NW_009952533.1:6741919-6748920 GCF_000747805.2 Chaetura pelagica | reverse complement strand
GAATGGTCCCAGGCTGCAGTGCTCAGGTCAGGATGCAGAAACCTTTCAGCCCAGCACTTTGATTGCAGAGGTGGAGGGAAGTCTTGTGCCAGGAACACAAACCTCTAGACCTTGGCAGGGCTGGGGGAAGGAAAGGTGGTAGAGCTAAGTGAGTGAAGTGATTTCATATCCCTCCCCCTCCTTTCAGCCTGAAGACAGTTAAGTTTGCACTGTAGAGGTCGAGATGAAGTGGTTGTAAGTAAGAAGAGGAGCTGTTAGCCTCAGTGCTAAGTCTTTTTTGAACCAAAAGGAGTCTGTGTGCTGAGTAGCCCAAGTGCTCTCAGGAGGACTCTTCACATGACTGTCTCTCCAGAACAACTTGCTAGATAAGAAACGCTGCAGTTTCTGCTGCAGTACTTTTGCCACCAGCTGTTTTCTCAGCTTACTAATTAATTAATCATCTTTTTCTCTTCTGCTTTCTTTCCCTTACCCTTTTTCAGCAGTTGCAGCAGCAGTCACATTTGCCTCGACAGCATCTGCAGCAACAGCGGAGCCCGTATCCGGTGCAACAGGTCAATCAGTTCCAAGGTAAAAGTCAAATTTTTCTCCCTATATTGACTCAACTTATGGCCCTGTAGCAGGCACATGAAAGTTCGTGCATTAAGGGGTTAATCAGTGTGCCAGAATAGGAACTCGGGCTGTTGCACACTTGCACATGCCATATATATTACCGATGGGGAATGCACAGTCTTGTGTATTTAGTTAAGTTCCTAGTTTCCTTTCTGCTCCCCTCAGTGAAAGCTGCATTTTTTATTTGACGTTATATTTGCCTCCTTGACATCTGGAGTCTATGGATTTATCTTGTTTGCCTTCACTCTCATTATGCCTTTTTTGTCAGCCAGTCTCTCTCACTGTATCTCGGTTTTACTCCTCTTTATTCCCCACTTTACCTAGTTTGTAGAGCAGGTAATTGCAGAGAGGGCATCCTTACCTGGAGAAGTGTCTGATAAATGTCAGGTATGGGAAACACAGTGAAATATCTGAGATGAAACAGAGATCTTTTAATGTTCTCAATAAAAGCAAATATTATTTAAATGAGCTCACATATAACTGGAGAATGTAAGGACAATCATTTCGGCTTAGGAAAACAAGTTAATTCTGAACTTTTTACATGCAAAGCATCAGCTGAATGTCTTCACTAACCATGGACTCTAAGTAGACGTGAAATGAACGTGCACTTGAGCTGTATATTTGTGATAGTGTCGTGTAGCTGCAACAGAAAACAAGGGAGGCAACTGTATTGCAGTTCTTGAGTTCAGGAATTGAACAAGCAGTCCGATCTTATGCTTGTGTCTATCAGAGTGGCTCCTTCTGCAGTTGTCTGCTCATTCTTATCTTTGGCAACATAAATTCTATAAGAAATGGTAATTTTCCCAATAATTCTTTTGCAAAATAAAATTATATGTGTGTGCACCTCCATGAGATGCACATGTAAAATCCTTCTACATTAATGCTTTTTCGAAACCTTGCCTTCATATGTATTACTTAAAAGAAATGCAGAAGAGAGTTTAGGCTAATCTGGCAGAGCAAGGAATTAATTTTCATAAATGAGCTGGTTTAAATATAAAAATTTCACCAGTTTTCCTGTTTAGTCACAAGAATGTAATCAAGTGCAGTAGGTTATGTGTGAGACCAGAAGGTGGCCCAAAATCCTAAAATCTGTTGCATCTCTCTTTTAACTGCTTCTTGTCTGAACTCTTTCCTCTTATACCAAGCACAGGAGTTTGCACCAGTAGTGTGTGAACCACATGCTGGCAGTGACTCCTTTGAAGGTTTTCAACTGCTGTTTCCAATTAAAAATAGCTAAAGATGCATTAGGTTTTATCATCTGTACACTTAAGCACTTGCTGAAATCGTAGCAAAAAGAGACAGCTTCTAATTGTGGAAGAAGGAGGTGAACTAAATTTAAAAGACTCAAGGAGACCTCAGTGCCAATCATTAAGAAAACAGTTTAATTGATAGCATACATAAAGCAGAAGTTGTGCTACATTTGCCCTGTGCAAGTGGGATCCAGATGGTCTCTCTTCATGCTACAAAATGTTTCATTTATCTACCTGTTGGAGAGCTGAGTTAAAAGCATCCTCCAGAAGGTTATCCTGCTGCAGCAAAAGAGTGACATAGCCATCCTCTGCATCGTGTGTGCAAAACCAGAGGGATGACCCTTCATTCATACCCACTGTGGAAACCAAGCCAACGTAAATAACAGGGCCGGGTATTTTTTCTCTACAGATGTTCCAGTGTGTTGTCTGCCACTGAGGGACAACATCTAGGGCTGCTCTGAGAGCATTCAGATTTTGTTGCACAGTTTATGATTCTTAAAGCAACCATTTTATATTTATGTCTTGCTTTTAACAGTGTTTGAGCTGGGAGTATTTGTGTGCCTCAATCTCTTGGAGCTTCACCTGCAGCTGATTGTATTTAGTTAAGTGTGGTAGTGACTCAAACCCACAATCAACCCATGGCATAATCAGAGCTACCATAATTGTTTTTTAAATAAAGATAGTAAATACGGAAGCTCTTGGCTTCCTGGAAATCAATAGCTCCCCCCACCCCTGAAAGGAAGATGTAAACATGGTTCAGTTATCTGCCACGGTGTGGAATTTAACAAGGTTAGGATTTTCTGGTTTCCCATTGCTGGAGTAAGGTGGAGTAAAATGTGCTCATAGTATTGATTCACTAATACACTCTCCCTGCTTTAAATGTCCACAAAAAACAATTTTTCTTCTTTCCATAGACTTAATCAGTAACAATGATATAGAAAATCTATTCATTTATGCCTCCTGAGCTATTAAAAAATTGATTGGCCTTCTGAGCCTGACATTTCCATTTTCAAGGCTTACTTTTGAAAGACAATGGAGATACTTAGAAGAGAGCTTCAAATAGTAAACTGCAGTTCAGCTGCTTTGCTGCCATTGAAGAAGGCCAGTGGAAGCTTCCTCATCTGCATTCTGGAAGCTGAGTTAGGCTTATCTGAAGAAGATAAGCACTACTGAATCACAGTGCACATGCAAGTTTGCAGTCTTAAGGACTAATTTTTTCATGAAGGAGGGTCATTGTCACTGGTCATGGGGACAAACATGCACACAAAGAGAAAGACTCACATTTAATTGTGAAAGGGGACTTGGACTCCCAGGTTGCTTCTTAAAAATTTAATCTCTGGTCCTTGGGAAGTAAGAGAAGTGTATTTTAGCTCTGCAGCTCCTGTGGCTGCCTTGCTTAGGTACCTGAGCAGCTCATTATCAGGGAGGCAACCATGGCTATAGTCATGCATCAGCATGCAGTTGTATTGCCTCGATTCTTCAAGACTCTGAAGCCATGAATCCCTTTGGGTACACATCCCAAAACTGTCATCATTGAGAATTACTTAGCCAGTAAATTGCTGGTCTTTTAACCTTGCCAGCCTCATTTTAGGCTTTAAGGGAATTAGGCTGCTCGTCTGCATCAATAGTATTCTCTGCTGAGCAGTGTCCCGCTTCACAAATTGAATACATAACACGATCAGCAGCTCCTGTTCACCACTTGAGCTGTGGTGACTCTCACCTTCAAGGAGGAGACTTGGCAGGTCAGGACAGAGGCTGCAGTCAGAGCGAGGCAGGGAACACAAAATCTCTGAAATGGAACCAGCATTAGGCAGCAGGGTGGATAACCGCCTAGCTCTCTGCTAACCATCACTTGAAACAATAATCTATTCACTCAGAAAGCACAGGAATCTGAAATCCTGCCATGCATGCAGAGGGCTCCTACAAATTCTCTCTTGTGCAACGACGTGTTAATTAACATTTAGCGGTTTGTAGTTTTCTCTTACCTTCCTTCTTTTTTGGTGCAGGTTCTCCACAGGATATAGCAGCTGTGAGAAACCAAGCAGCACTCCAGAGCATGAGGACGTCCCGAATGATGGCCCAGAACGCGAGCATGATGGCCATGGGTCCCTCCCAGAACCCCAGCACACTGCCCACGACTGCAGGCCAGTCAGACATGGGCATGGCCCCTTACAGCAACGCCTCCTCCAGCCAGCCGGGGATGTACAGCATGAGCACAGGGATGAGCCAAATGTTGCAGCACCCAAACCAAAGCAGCATGAGCATGGCACACGGCACGGGCCAGGGGACGAGGCAGCCTGCCTCTGGACAAGCAGTGGGAATGGTGGGCAGTTTTGGTCAGAACATGCTGGTAAACTCTGCTCCTCCCCAGCATCAGCAGCAGCTGAAAGGACCAGTGAGCCAGGTCCTACCCAGGCCACAAGCACCACGGCTTCAAAACCTGATGGGCACTGTCCCCCAGGGAGCACAGAACTGGCAGCAGCGAGGCTTGCAAGGGATACCGGGAAGGACTAGCGGGGAAATGGGGCCCTTCAACAACGGCACAACGTACCCCATGCAGTCTGGGCAGCCACGGCTGCCCAAGCAACACTTCCCACAGGTGCTTAATCAGACAGTTGTGGACACAAGTGGAACAGTAAGAGCCCTGACCCCAGCGATGGGACGGCAGTTGCTGCAGCAGCTGCCTGGGCAACAAGGAGCCAGCCAGGCCAGGCAGCTGGTGATGCCTGCAATAAGCCAGGGGGTCCCTGCAATGTCTGGCTTCAGTCAGACCCCGGCACAGCAAATGCCAGGTGGTAACTTTGGTCAGAGCAGCCAAGGCCAGGCCTACGAAAGGAATCCCACTCAGGACATATCTTACAACTACAGCAATGAAGGAGCAGGGGGGTCCTTCTCCAGCTTAGCAGAGGGTGCAGACCTTGTGGACTCCATCATTAAGAGCGGACCAGGGGATGAGTGGATACAAGAACTCGATGAGTTGTTTGGAAACCCCCAATGAATGGGCTTGTATAGTCTAGAGCTTTGGTTGTTATGTTTGAAAAAAGAAAAGAGAGAGGTGGATATTCTCCCCATCCTTGGATTGTTGGTTTTTCTGTTTGAATTGGTTTGGGGTTGTTTTGTTTTCTTTTGTTTTTAATCGTGCAAACTGAGCTGATCTGTAGCCAACCTTGGAAGATTCAAGGGACAACGAAAACATTGGCGTCCCAAGACTTCCACCAAGCAATCTCTGTTGTGTGGCAGCACCCGCTCCGTGTGTGTGGAGGGGACAGGATGGGGAAACTGGGAAAGCCAGCTGATGCCTCTAATTGGGAAAATTTGGTCTTTCCCCACTGAAATGAGGCTTCATTGCACAGTGATATGGGGAGGTCCCAATACCTCCCACCTCATGTAACTGTAAACTCTGCAGCTTTCAGGGGAGCAGATGAAAACAGCTGGGAGCAAAGCTTAGAGATGTCCATGGGCGATTGCACAGGCCCTGGTCAGAAACGGGCTTGACCCAGGGGGTAAGCAGGGCTCGGTGAGCCATGGCCAGGCCCACAGGGCTGTCAGAAGGGAACGTGCAGCATGCACGTGACAAAGCTAAGCAGTCACAGGGAGGTCACCATTTTGACTGCAGAGTGATAAAAATCCCATAGAAGTGTAGGAGACCATAAATGTGGCAGTGTGGTGAGGACAGTTTGATTATGGGAGTGCTGCTGGAGAGGCCTAGGTGGGTGGGTTAACTTCATGAGCTATTTGGTCCCCTCATGACTTGAAGTAGAGCTTCCTTGTCAGAGCATTTTGGTGTGTGTCTGCTGCCTGGGGGTGCAGAACAGCAGCCATGAATGATGTTAAAGGGCTAAGAGGTACCAAGAGACATCAGTGTAAGTCCTAAGCAGGTCTTTCTCCCTCCTCCCCAGTATGTTTTCAGTTCACTTTCTTCTTCTTCTACTCTTCAGTGTAAAACAAGGTGAGCTGTCTGCACTTTTCTCAGGTGAGCAAAAACTGCCACTAAGGGGCAGGGAGGGGAGGAGAAAAGAGGCACAAGAAAATGCACAGGGAGAGGCTGGCATGCAGGATGGGTTTATCCTCTGCTCTTGAAAAGTGCAAAATTGGCAGGTAGCATTATTACTCTGGGGTGTCTGGGCTCTCGTAGTGATGTTGTATGCAACCTGATCTTCAGTTTTAAACAGATGTTTGGTCTAATCTCTCTGGTTTGCTGGAATAAAAGTCATTGCAGTATTTGAAGAACAGGAACCAACAAAGGACTACTGTAAAGATCATTCAGAAATGGGTAAAATAATTGGTGTAGTTGTTGCAGACATGGGGTCTGCCCAAATAAGCTTTTAGGTAATAGCAACATATCACTGTCTCCACTGTGTGGACCTGTGCTGAGCAGCACCTTAATGAAGTTGTGGTATTTCTTGCACAATACTGAGACACCAGCCATTCTGAATGTGTAAAGCAGCAGCTCACAAGCTGCAGTCTGAGGCTGAGGTAAGCTGTCCTCTGAAACCCATCACCTTTTGAATGTCTTCAGCTGAGAGCTGCTTATCAGGTTATATAGTGGTGCATCAAAAATGTTAACATGAACCACAGCCCCAAAAGTCTGGGAACCTCTGGCCTGATGCTGTCCTCTGTGAGCCATAAGGTGTGCTCTGCAGTGAAAGTGTCTGGTGTACAGCTACCAGTACCAACTACCCAGCTACTGGTGCTACTGCTCCTTGTGCGCTGCTCTCCTTGGGCCCAGCGACGCCAGGTGCTGAGCCACTGAAATCCACAGGAGCTGTGGGGCTTGGCACCTTGCCTTTTGAGCCCTGCCTTTCCCCGTGAAGCACAGATAGCATCACATTAAGGAGTGGGAGCAAAATGGGCCTGGAACCTCTCAGTGCCCCATTACAGTTCCTTTTTGTGCGGTAACCCTGTGCAGGGCTTACATAGACAAGGGGAAGTACCTGTTTTAAATGCTCTAACGTAGGCAGGACAAGCTGCATTTTTAACATGGACTAGCTGGTCCATGAGGTGGGCTTTCAATCCAGCTTGCCCTGATGGCTAGATTTTTTAAAAATGCTTTAGTTACATCTTTTAGCTAACCCCTTTTTAAAATACAGCACAAGGACCTATTCCAGTTACTTCTGAAGACAATATCCACTACTTCAGCAG
>NW_009952533.1:6730433-6741623 GCF_000747805.2 Chaetura pelagica | reverse complement strand
AGCTGGGTTGGGCCCTAATTCAGTGAAAGAGAGCACCAGCCAAAGGTCTGGGTCCATCTTGTGGGTAAGTGGCTCTTGGTTGGACCAGCCTGCACGGAAGGGACAGGCGGACAGTGAGAAACAGGACCCTGAAGGGAAAAGGGCACCGTGCACAGGTGTGTGTCTGCGGGTGGGTGAGGGAGGGACAGGCTGGTGTGGCACGTACCTGTCCTGCCCCGTGTGGCAGAGGCACAATGGGAGGAGGAGGCAGCAAGGCCCCTGTGCTGGGGACACCGGGAAATGAGGGGTTGGAAACACCCAAACTCCACGTGGTGGCCAAGTGCAGATCTGTGTGCAGGAGGGAGATACAGGCTTTGGTGAATACGTGGTGGTGAAGGCTGAGTCTCTTGTCTTTGTAAAGCTTCCTCCAAATACTCTGTACTGGGACCAAGTATTAGAGAGGTAGATTTTAATAGATTTGGGGTTGTGTTTTTTTCTTTCTTTCTTACTATGGTGCTGATGTATATGTAATGTTAAAAAAAAGTTATTTGTAAATATGTTTTTACAATTCTACAGATATCACTGGGTCTACTATCTGTAAAATATATACATATAAATATATATATATATATACTGTTTGTTTAAAATAGAGTATTTTTATTTCATTCCTTAACTCTCCTTACTGCCAGTGGTATTGCACTTCAGATGATGTCTATTTACTAATTTGTACTGTATCCCTGACAGCAACTTGCTCCATTTTATTCAGATTTTTCTAGTTTTCTGTTTTTACTTTGTACATTAAGCATTGCTTATTTCCTTTTAAGACCTGTACAGAGCTCTGAAGGGCACGTACCTGTCCTGCCCCGTGTGGCAGAGGCACAATGGGAGGAGGAGGCAGCAAGGCCCCTGTGCTGGGGACACCGGGAAATGAGGGGTTGGAAACACCCAAACTCCACGTGGTGGCCAAGTGCAGATCTGTGTGCAGGAGGGAGATACAGGCTTTGGTGAATACGTGGTGGTGAAGGCTGAGTCTCTTGTCTTTGTAAAGCTTCCTCCAAATACTCTGTACTGGGACCAAGTATTAGAGAGGTAGATTTTAATAGATTTGGGGTTGTGTTTTTTTCTTTCTTTCTTACTATGGTGCTGATGTATATGTAATGTTAAAAAAAAGTTATTTGTAAATATGTTTTTACAATTCTACAGATATCACTGGGTCTACTATCTGTAAAATATATACATATAAATATATATATATATACTGTATGTTTAAAATAGAGTATTTTTATTTCATTCCTTAACTCATCCTTACTGCAGTGGTATTGCACTTCAGATGATGTCTATTTACTAATTTGTACTGTATCCCTGACAGCAACTTGCTCCATTTTATTCAGATTTTTCTAGTTTTCTGTTTTTACTTTGTACATTAAGCATTGCTTATTTCCTTTTAAGACCTGTACAGAGCTCTGAAAATGTAGAAAAAGACCTGATGTTAACATACCACTTTTAAAGAAAAAAAAACAAAACAAAAACAAAAAATCAAATAAAAGATGGTTATCCGAGTCATACACAAGGCTGCTCTATAGGATCATCCCTCGCCCCACTGCTGTGCCTCGGTGGGTGATCTTCCAGGGAGAGGGAGGAAGCCAGCCCTAGTTTTGGCCCCAGGTTTTCTGGGGAGCTGCCCTGGCAGCTGGAGCTGGGTGTTCCAGGCAGGACGCAGCCGGTACCGCTGCCCCTCTTCCCCCGGGCTTGTTCCACAGTCGGCGAACCCCCTGCATCCCGGTGCTCCTGCGGGTGGCACAGCCAGGCAGCAGAGCCACAGGCTGCTGTGATGAGCTGTGGGGCTCCATAACTGGGCCTATTAGAGGTGGCAGCTCCAGGCTTTTGTGTTTACTCCATGTAGGGAGCTGGGAAGTGCTCTCAGGGGAGGACACAAGATGGAGGGCCCAGGACGTAGGAGACCTGTGGCTGAGATCTGGGGAGGCAAGGTGGGGTGGAAGAAGGAAGATGCGGTGTTGGATGTAGCAGTTGGAAAGATGTGATGGGGAAACTGGGAAAACATGAAGACACGTGCTTAGAGTAGTTCCCTGTCACCAACTACTACTAGAGAGTGAGAATTGTGTTGTCAGAAGCCTTTTGGAAAGTGCATGTAGACTTGTTGGATTTCTATGGGCTATTCAAGATAAACATGCCGTGCAGCCTTCAAGGCTCAACACCAGTCTCTCCGTGTTCCCAGCCTACCAGAGAGTCATGAGGGATCAGGCACTGGAACTCTGTTTGCACAGCTTGCTGGTCGGTATGTCGATGTAGCTTGGCTTCACGTACAACCTTTAAGGTGAGCTTCCCCTTCCCTTCCTAATGGCAGTCTGTTCCTGTCCTGAACGTGCACCATGGGGCACAAATAAGGAGACTTGCCCAGAGCAGCCTGTGGAAGTGACTCCTCAGCGAGTGCTGGCAGAGACAAGAGGGCAACTCCAGGGCTTGCTGAGACAAGATCCTTCCAGCAAGAGGCCCCTCTGGTAGAGACTGTCTTGGCAGTTGCAGCAGGGACCATCGTTGTTCCTGAGCATGACCAGTGGGTGAACATTTGCGTCAACTCACAGTGTGTGCTGAATGTGCAGCCTGATACTGACTCCTCAGTCGGCAGGTAGGAAATAGTGTAGTCTCACCAGAGTTAAACTAAATTCTGACCCTGACAGCATCCATCTGTTACAGGTGTATTTTGTTTTTTTATGATAGATTAATCAGTCTCTAACGCTTTTTGATCATAGACATTCTGCCCTGGCTTACTGGGGAAAAAGCGGTGACTCAGAAGACTGGTGGCACCCTCAGCTCTAGGCCTTCTTCTGCCCTCTCATTTGCTGGTGCAGCTCCTAAAATGCTACATTCATGTTTATCCCCTAGCACTCTGGCTTTGTGCTGCTGAATGATGCTGTGCAGCCTCACACCTGCATTTTTTGGCATGTAAAATTCTCCCTATGTGACAGCTGTTTATTTCTTTCCAAGGAGAAGATGCGATATGGGAAGCCATCTATAAACACACCTAACCACTACAACAGGTAAGCTTGGAATGGAATAATATCAGAGATAAAGAGCTATTTGAACACAGCAAAGTCTGAGCCTCCTCTAGTGTGTATTCCAAGCCTGTTCTGTAGTTTGGGCTTCAGCCTGTCATCAAGAGTCTTGGTTTTGCTTCTCATGGCAGCACTTCATGCTGCCTGTGATATCTGAAGGCATCACTGGCACATGGGAAAGCTGATTTTCTGTCTTTCAGCCCATAGAAGGAAAGTTAGCAGAAGAATTCCTGGTGATTTCTGTTGTTAAATCTGGACCAGTTGTCCCTGGAGGCAAGTGCCAAGGAGTTGCCCTCTCTGCTGCTGTGTCGGCTCCAGCCTGTTCACCGCCATGATCTGTCCTTTTCCCCTCAGCAGCCATTCTTGGACCCACGTCTTCCACCTTTGCACTTGTTTCATTTTATTGTTTCAAATGCTGTTTCAGCCTTTGCCACCTGCAGGCACTAAGTTGTGCCTTTTAATCACAATGTATCCACCTTTTTCATATGAAAAATTACCATTAATCTGATCCAACACTCAATTATTTTGCGCTCAGGTCATCAAGCTCAGCACGCTTTTAGATAGACCATAAGTGTGTTCATTATGTGGACCTGACTAAACACCACTGTAAACATGCAGTATTTTTGGTCAAATCATGTCTCTAGAGGCATGACAAGGAAAAATTCTGCCAGCTGGCTCTAGCATGGGTATATTCAGTATTGCCTAAGTAATTTGAATTATCAGGAGCTACCAAAATCGTCAGGCACAGCCTTCCTTCTCTGTCCTCCTACACAGTTTAAGTTGACCATCAGCATAGTTTGAGTTGGTGGTGCTAAGCCATGACTTGTTCCCTCCTTTTAGTAGAGATCTGGTTTCCTCGTCAGTCTGGTTTTCATTGTCATTATATGATTCCCAGAGGCGTGGCCATGCTGGGATGCCTGTCTGGTCTTTCCCATACCCCAGCCATCTGTGCCTTGGTGGGAGACAATGCAGTAGACCCAGTTGTTAGCCGAGCATCTGTGCCTTCTGTTCCCTGCGCTGGCTCTTCCTCTCATGAGTGCTGTGCTCTGGGTTCAGCCTGTCCTTGAGAGGCTTTGTGTGAGGACTGGGATCTGCCTACGGGAGGGCCCCACTGCTACCAGGAGTGTGTCTGAGTGTTCAAACTGTGAAGGTGGTCATAAAATCAAAAAGCCTTCACAGAAACGTAGGGTCAAGTGCAGCTTTTCCTGAAGATAGCAGTGTTTCCATATATGCTTACACAGCTTCCTGCAGTGGGATTGGATATACTTGAAAAGCTGGGACATATCACAGGAGCATTTCACATTGAAGTGTGTTTTTACGTTTGTGCAGAACAGGTGGCCCTGCTGGGGAAATGAAGAGGAGTGAAGGAAGAGTGCAGAGGCACTGGCAGAGCTGAAGGCCATCAGGTAAGACGGGCTGACCCCTGCAATGCCAGTTGCAACTAAATTATTTAATGAATTGATGGTTAGAGTTTTATGTAATCTGTTTAGGGTTTACAATACTGTACAGGAAAACAGAACACTTAAATGCAAATGCAGATATGATGTTCTGTCTTACTGATTCAAGAGTGTAGGAAATGGATAAAGTGTGAGCAGGTCAGGAAAAATATGCATTTCACATTGTGATGGGCTGTTAGTAAAGAGCTCTGAAGCTTTATTCACACTGAGTTTATTATCTCTCTGGTGTTTGGACAAGTCCCTCCTGGTTTGTTTTTAGTTGTGTTTTGTTTTGTGTGTGTTTTTTTAAAACAGTCTTCAGAACAATTTACGTAGTTTCTTCATAATGCTGAAGTCCAGGTATTCATCCAGAAAGCTGTTAACAATCCCAGCTGCACCCAGGGTTATCAAGAAAATCAGAATTACTACATTCAAATAAAAACCTGTTAACCTAGAAGTAGAAAGCAGAAAAACACTGTTACAAGCTGTTCAGGGTGTGTTTACAGTGAAAGTGCTTGTCCACTCCAGTTAAGAAAAGGAGTGTGGAATGAGAAAGGATCACTGCTTCAATGGTACCTTGGTGTGTTTCACTAATAAACCATCTCTTGCCTGTGACTTTTGCTAGGGAAAAAAGAGACTCCCAATGTTCTCTGTATGGGAAAACTCTCTCCCAGTGTTTCTGAATATTCCTGTGGAAGTTAGGAACTTGGTTCCCATGACATGAAGACCTGCAGGTAAAGCCCCAGACAAGCTTGAGCATCTCACTGCAACTCGAGGCGTAGGAGTGTTGGGAGCCTTTGGGGCTGGGGGAGAGCTGTTTGTGTCTCTTACATCCACAGCTGTTGGTCAGGTACTCCTCACTGAGCTTGTAGGCCTGCTGTTAGCTATCACTTTGACTTGGAGATGGATTTTTGGACCAGAAGGGAAGAGTGTTGATCCTAAAAAATCAGTGATTAGGGCACTTGCTGGGTATGGGAGAGGGTCAGGTTATTTAATTTGTACCAAATTGAGAGTTCCCTCAGAAGAGGCTGGGAGAGCCCTTCAGCTCTGAAACATGGAGCCTGCTTTTTGGGCACGTGTGAGGAAGGAAGTTCCCTTCCATGCATGCTTTCATGGGGTTGTTCTTGGCTGTGGTCTGATAGGTGTATGCTGGGAGTTGCTGCTGGGTTGGCCTCTGCTGGCAAAGCAAGCAGGGAAAGGTCTCTTCAGAGAATCCTATCACATTTAGTGTTGGAGAGAGGCCTGAGAAGCTTGTCAGCCTTCAGTTTATAGCTAGCTATCCCCATGGCCACAGAAGCTGAAGAGATTGGATGTCTAAAGATACAAGCCTGAGAATCTCGTAAGCCTAAAGATGTAAGATACACTTGATTGAAGTAGCCTTTCTGGGCATACCACATGCCAGTTTCAAAATTGTGAGGTATGAAATTTCCTCAGTTTCAGAAGAGCATGAGAAGTCTTTAAGTTAGTCCTTTAAGTATCTGTCAGAGCCAGCTGGAGGGAAGGATAAAGGATTCAGCTCACTTGCAAAGCACAGAAACCAGGTAGAAGGTGCATCTTCTTGTGTTCTTAAAAATCCAGCTTGGCCATCCAAGTTAGTCCTTTAAGTATCTGTCAGAGCCAGCTGGAGGGAAGGATAAAGGATTCAGCTCACTTGCAAAGCACAGAAACCAGGTAGAAGGTGCATCTTCTTGTTGTGTTCTTAAAAATCCAGCCTTGGCCATCTGATCTGCAATTCATGTAGCCAAGTGCACAAGTATGTGTTGTAACCAGAGCTTTGAGCATATGGACCAGGTTTGTCTTTATAAGTAGCATGGCTGTAGTCAGTTATTACAGCCAAGAATCTGTAAGACTAATTACCTTCTTGCTACTAGGCCTGCTGGAGGCTTGTTGTCTGTTTTGGGTTGGGTTCTGCATGCCTGACTTGTGCTGACCTGCTGCTGGCAGAAGCGCCCACTGGAGGTTAGCACCAGCCTTGTGAGCAAAGCCCTTTTCCAGGGCTGCCAGGCTGTCAGCACCCTCTGTTCAGTGCAAAGAAATTAGAGCCTCAGCAGGGTGTAAAACTGCCTGTCGTGAGGCCGACCACTGTCCATAGGTTTGAGAGGCTGAACCTCCTTGTCTAAGAGTACTGAAGTAAAGCGCAGGAAAGAGTTCTCGAACAAAGGACTTTTTAGTTTGTTGCTTATAGAAAAGTCAGTCACGCTTGTTCACTTATTTACATGTTTTTGCTCCCCAAACTTCCTTAATAGTTACTAGTCCTCTGCTTGGTGTTGATTGCATCATTTGAATTATTTGAATCTCTTACTGGGAGACACAAAATCATCTCCATCTATTTGCTCTTGAAAACATTGCCTCTCCTTTCTCTTAAGCAACAGCAATTCCAGAGAGGGTAAAGGGTTGGTGTGGACTGTAGCAAAAGAGAATGGTAACATCAGCACACAAGCTATGGACAATTGCCCTGCCCCACAGTCTTTTGCTGTGGAAGGATCATTCACTACAAAATAGCCTGGTTGTTTTGTACCTTCCTCTAGAAACATATAGCCCAAGACTTTGGTTTTTTATGATAAGTGTATATTGGGGTTTTTTTCTTCTTGGGAGTGAGATGTGTACTGGAAGAGGAGCCTTTGGTCATGACATGGAAGGCAATGCAGTGGCTTCAGTGAAACAAGAAATAAGCTGTATGTTTGGGTGTTTATAGTGGAGGGATGTTTTACCAGTCTGCATGTTTGTTGAAGCAGAATTCATGTTTCAAGATGCTGTGCACTTCACAGTCATTAACATACGCTTATCTGAAGCTGTTCTCTCTTATCTATTTGGTGAAATCTCACCAGCCTACAAGGCCAGATCTGCTTGTTTTCTGTAGTGCATTTTGTATGGCTAAAGGTCTTAATGTGGCCAAGTGCAGAAAACAGCAGCATCCCATCCTACAGCAGTCCTGAGCTGCAAAACTGTGCTTCTGTTTCCAGACCTCTCCAAGTCTGGTTGCCAATATGCTCGGTACAAAGCAGGCAGCACAAGGTGAGCATCAAGCCTTTTCTCTCTGGTGACCTGTAGCACATGCACTTCTTAACCTAGGCTTCTGCTGTAACAACCAGCCCTCTTCCCTGAGGCCTTCCACTCCAGGCCTCTCGCTGACACTTTACACATGTTGCATTCAATTTTAGTCACTTTTCCCTGCCAGTCCTTGGCTCTCAGCCCAGCTTCAGAACACAGCCTGGGGCTTTTAACCTTCGTTCAGCTGGTAACTCCTTACCTTCCTTGCACAGACTGTACGTAACCGTGGAAGTACTTGTAGCGGGCAAACACGTACAACAGACCCAGAAAGGAAGCTAATTCTAAGAAAGAAAATATTAACGGGGGTAAGAAACAGTTAGAAAATGAAAAAAAAAAAAAAGTTGTAGACAGTTAAGCACTTGAGTTATATTTTCTAGTTGTGTAGCTCTGGGGATTTGCATCACTATCCATACCCTGGGAAGTTATCTTGGGAAAGAATCATTCAAGAGAGATACAAGTATTCTTAAATATTCGCTACTGGAGGGTCTTAATATGAGTTTATAGATAAGGGTGGGCATAGGATTCTAAAAAAAAATTTAAAAAAATCTAAAAGCATTCCCTGAACAGGAGATCTCAAAAACTGACAGGAATCTGTAGCACCCCCAGTTCAGTTATCCCAGAGACAGGACAGTGGGTTGGAGGCTGTGGCTTGACCCTGTGCTGTCTTTGGGTATTGTTATGGCTGTTCATGCTAAAGGGGAGTGTTTGTTTTGGAAAGAAAATCTTATTTATGTTGTTAATAACCTGCTTTGCATTTATATAGCAGCTTTTATCTAAGGACATAAGAGGAAGCTGTAGTCAAGTTAGCTTTCTGACCTCCCTGTGGGAAGAGTATAAAGTCACCTCCATTTGATAGATGGAGCAGGGTGTGTAGGTCAGTTGTATTATCCAGGACTGGTTCATTTTGTGTTCTTTCAAACTGTGCAGTTGAGTATTTAGATGAGAGCTTTTACTGTGTTCTGGATTAACTAATGTAAACATACGTACAGGAGATGCTCTGCTGAAAAAAAGACCTGAAGGAGATAACATAATCCTACTTTTCTTACATCTGACAGCACACATCCGTGTTGCTGGTTATTAGCTGTGATTTTCCTTGATTCAAGCATCTGCCTGTGAGCTCATGTACTATCTTGTATCCAGTTTGTTTATTTAAGTGATGCTACTTTGGATTTAAATTGGGTTTGCAGTGGAGATGGGACTCTGGCTGTAAGAGAGCCTCAAAACAAAGGGACTGTTTTCTCCTTAGAAAAGAGAGAAGAAAAATATTTATTTGGGAAGGAGAGAGATAGTGGGCATGAGCTAGATATCCCTTCTTCAGTCCCCAGACTTCATGCTTCTAGAACATCAACTGGTGAAGGGTTAATAAAGCAGAATGCAAAAATTGGCTCTGTCATAAGTTCTGGATCCACCCCATCACTGTTAGGAAACGTCAGAGACCCACCTTAGAAAGTCCAATAGAGTGAGGTATGAAAGCTCTGTGGTGTCTGAACTCAGAACACTTGGCCGAAAAATACCCCCCATGCTTAGTGCCAGAGGAAACATAATAGGTTTCTAGGAGCCCCCACTGCATTCCTGAAGTGCACTATCTATGGCTGGAGATACAGCTGTCACGACTGCATCAGTGCTCAGTGCTGTGTCCCAGAACAAACAAATGAGTCATGGCCCAGTGACAGTGTCACTCAGCTGGGATGTGAAAACCCAAAAGTTTGCTGGTTTGAGCTCTGTCTCCACCAGCCACAGGAATGAGAGCTCTGACCTGAGGCTTTTCAGGCTGCCTCCTCCCTGGGGACCATAGCTATGCTGTGTCCTGTGAGAATCATCCCTTAATTTGCAGATAATTGTTAGTGGGAAGCATCTGGGAGCTGCAGCTGCAGAATTTACTGAATGATTCACCCTGCAAATCCACTGAATGTGTGATAAATGTGCCGTGTGCTGGCTCCTAGGTTTGCAGAGAGAAGTGAAAGCTGGTGAGGCCATGTGAAATGCCATGACTAAGGGGGGATTTCAGTGTCATGGAGAGTTCTTCTAGGAAGACTATGCACAGAGAATGCAATTTAAAGAAGGGCAGAAGATGTCTGCAGTCATTTAGGGCCTGATAAAAATTAAGTATTTTTTAAAGTTATGTAAAACTTCTCAGCCTGAGATAAAAATAAAAAAAGCGTTTACCTTGATTAAAAAACCATCCTGCAGTCCAGAGGAGAGTCAGGAATATTGGGTAAAACTCCACACAGTTTTGTCTGCAGAATAAATTTGAAAGAACATTAGTCTGGAAAGGAAAAGAACTATGTGTGGGATTTTCAAGGAGAATTTGCTTTGGCATCATTTAGTTGCCACCAAAGTTAATGCTATCAAATCCAGTGGGAGCACAGTCAAGCCACCATTAGGCACTCTTGAATTAAAATCCTCTAATTTGTCATCTCAAATACAAATTATTTTAAATATTTGCCTGGTATTTAAACTTAGATAAGGATCTGGATCCCAACTACATGAAAATAAATAGGACAAATCATGCTAAATCATGCACAGTTGAGAGGCAGGAATTCCAGCATATACATGTGATGTTAATAACTTATCTCCATACTCGGTATGCAAGTTTTGTGGGTCAGCATTCCAGGGACTGCACGAGGAAGCACAGAGCTCTGCATAGGCAGCTTGGAGTGCTCTGCTGAGGCCAACTGCTTTTATGAAGTGCTCTCAGGCACAGACAGCACACGACTGATCTTTAGGTGAGGACCACAACATCTTTACTTGTGGACATCAGTTTTCCCACCAATATTTTGTTGGGTTGTATTTTGTTGGTTGTTCTGAATGAATTTCTTTTTAACGAATTAGGCATCCTTCTATATCTAACATATCCTGTTACCTACTGTGTTGTCTAATATATTCTATGTCTTGTTATCCACTGCAACTAGTTACAGCAGATAGTTTGAAATAAATGTAAATACTTCTTCACAGGATCACTGGCTAATGGCAAACTGAAGCCCTTTAGGAAAATACTGTCTTCTTAGGCTCTTCTGCCATTACCACTGTGAAGACAGAGGTTTTCTGTGCTTGTCTTCCAAATGTTTGGTGTTAGCCACAGTCCAAGAACTGACAGACAGCTTGCTGGATCCAGTACATCTGAATTCTATAAGTTAGAGTCAATTAGTTCTCAGTCCCTTCTTAGGTTTGGGTAATCTGGTTGCCTAGTTTGATCACAATTTGTGCATCGACTGTTTGAAATGAGCTGAACTGACCTCATGATTATGAAAATAATAGCTGAACCATTTGAAAAGCAATCTGTTCCTTTTTTTTTTTTTTTCTTTTGAACAAAGGGTGCAAGCTAAAAGGCAATGTGTTAATATATTGGTTTTGCTTCTAGATGAAATTGTTATTCATTGCCACCATCTTCATGAACTCTGGACTTACTGTGCACGAAATGTTCTGTCAAATTCTGGAGCTCCAGTGACAGCTGGGGGCATGACCTTATGCTTCTTTCTTGATTTCCCCACCAGCCAAGCAAAATGATCTGTAAGCAAAAATAATGACAGAGTTCTTTGGCTCAGTTGTGTCCCTAACATGTCAGTACTTTTTAAAATATTGTACTTTTTAAATCGTTGTTATTCAGCTCTTTCTAGTTCATTTGACAGAAGGAGACCAATAGTAGATAA
>NW_009952533.1:6726330-6730289 GCF_000747805.2 Chaetura pelagica | reverse complement strand
CCTACAAAAAGTTAGATTTTATCTTCAAGAGTGACCTACTCATGAGGAAGAGGGAAAATTGGTGTTCCAGAAATACATTAATGCTCCTTTTGCAATTGCTGCTCTAGCCATGACTTAAACATCCTTCTGCCTCCTCTGAGCCCTGGAGCTGCGCAGCCTCGGAGCGGTCTGGTCATGCTGCAGTGACTAGTTCTCAGTGACTGGTTCTCAGGAACCAAATTCCCCTCATGGAGGTCACTTCCCTGCTTGCTTGAATAGCATATGGTCGTTTGGGTTTAGTGACACTCAGAGCTGTAGTGCTTTGGGGCAGGCAGCACCATGATCTTAGGAAACATGAATCTTTTAGCCACCTTTTTTTGCTATTTACTCGTATGTTAGTGCATGCTTTTCCATCTGCTATTTTCTTGGACTTTAAACATTCAGTCTGTTGGAAAGAGCAGAGAGCTGCAACTGGAGAGGCTGTAGCCTGTTCCCTGCTGGAGAAATCTGAGAACTATCTGTTGGAAGACCTGTACTGTTTCCCCCTCCACTGACTGGAGCTGATGGTAGTTACCTGTCTTGTAGGAAGTGCTTTTTAGAACAGATGCAGTGCCATGAAAAAAAGATGGATTACTTACTGTGCAGTGATTAAGTACCAGTTACAAAAAAAAACCCAACCCAAACAAATCAAACACTGTCCCTGCTCTTCTGACCTGTATTTCTAGGATCATTTCGGATGTGTATATGAGTACCTCATTTTACTCATGTCCTCATTGCATAAGTCTCCCACTAAAAGTTGAACAGAGGCTTGCAAGGACAAAAGTCAATGTTTTGTATGCAGCAGAGCTATTGGACATCATCCTGTTTGACTTTAAAACTCACTGGGTGCCTGCAATTATTTTTATGGCCATGATGTAGCCACACTGTGTGGAAAGCTCAACGTCTACCTTGTACCGAAACTCTACCTGAATCCAGAAACCAGGAACCCACCTGAGTTTGCTAAAAAGACTTGTCTAAGGGGCACACCGAGAGGGTGCCTCCTGTCCTCCCTTGTGGGAGCAACGGCATTAAAATACACCTAGAGATATTAGTGGTGCTGCCCTGTGCACCTCTTATGTCTTAGCCTTGTGGCCATCTGTATTCTCCCCATATAAGTAATTATGGGCTGTGTTCAAGTGATCTCTTAGCCTTTCTCTCCAGAGACTAGTCAGAGCATCTCAGATATCGCTCTGTAAGGCAGGTTTACAGGACCTTTCATTGTATTTGCATCCAGCAAGACCTCCTGCACTCCCACCCACGCATCTCTTGTCATGCCTGGTGATTAATTCCTTGTTTGCCACCCTACAACCCTTTCAGAGGGGAAGAATGGTAGCAGGTAGGGTTTAGAGAACATGTTTCAGGGAAACTGAAACTTGTAGAAGCACAAGAATTACCTCTGAGAAATAGTTTCCCAGAAAACTTAACTGAACAGTTGGGTTTTAACTTCTGCCACACTCAAACTTGTGGGGTTTTTTTATGGCAAATGTGCTGGTAAATCCTGCCTGGCTTATCAGTCAAAGTGGTAGGTGAGCCATAGTGTTTTGTGCAATGGCATTTTTAGCCAGCAATGCATTCCTTGTTTTCTGGCCTCATTGAGCCTTTCAATGAGCCTTCCATCCAGTCCAGGACCAGGTTTTTTTCTGCTGAGCAACTAAGGCAAGCTCATTGGCAACTAAGGCAAGGTGGCTCATTGCATCCAAATCAGTTGAAAAAAAGAAAGCTTTGAACAGATGCTGTGCAAAATAAACTTACTGGGGGAAATAGGAAGATTAAGGCACTGTAGGGGCCAAATTGTTCTTGTTTGTTCCGTACAATTAACCTAAGCAAATCATCAAGGCTGTGGCACAACCCTGCCTGCAGCTGAAATGTGGTTTGTCCATGGTCATGCTTGGTCAGCAAAGCTCTAGGTTGAAGGGCAGAGGTTTGCACGTGGGAGACTCTGCTTAACCAGACACAGAAACAGGTTGTGGTAGTACCATAATACCACTGACCATCACTTCTTTAGTGGCTTCCACTGTGGTCGATGGGAACTTTAGTTAGGGTCAAGTGGGCTTTTATATGCCAATGCAAACCCAGCTGTGGCACCACATAATGGGGGAACTAGAGTCACATCTGTCACCTTAAAAGAAAAGGTGAGCCTGGTGTGCAGAACAAAACAGGTGGTAACCAGGGACTCAAAAAGAGCTCAGGAGAGGAATAATTACTGTGGCTTTTGTTAACTGCATAGGACTTGCCTTTTAGTTCCTTTCTGGTGAATGGAAAGTAGTGATGTAACTCCACATTTAAGATTCATGATTATAGTTTAACAAGGGCTAAAGCAAATAATAAAGCAATGGGCGAGCTCTTCTGCCCCTCCCACTGGAGATGCTGTTGTGAGGACTCCAGAAAGCATTGCAGCAGGAGTAAGGAAAGATTTTTCATAGCCTTTTCTTCCCCCTGTGTCAAGTTGTTCTATTCTAGCAGGCTAAATTACATGACTGAGATAGTTACAAAGTATGCTTGACTTGCCTTTGTTTGCTTCTTTTTCCTTTCATCTTCAGGTGGCATTTATAGTTACTGAGTTAATATATTTTCTTTGAAAATAGGGGACAAAGCAGGCTTTCAAGGAATGTTACTCTCAAAAATTTTATATGTGTTAAAAAGCCTGTAGAGAAGCTGATGCCTGCACCACAGTGTATCACAGTGCATGTTAATTTTCATGGCCTGACCTAACAACCTTTAAATAAAATCAAATACTTTGTAATAATGTCTTGCTGCATTCTGGAGTTACTAAGAGTTATGTTAAAATATGCTTGTTCAGAGAGATGCTTCAAAAAGGAGGAGTAATGGGGCTCCTGTTCTCTATCAATGATTGGGACTCACTGTCATTTCATTGGATTCCCTTGTTTTCCCATCAGTCTACAAAACCCTGATCCCTCAAGCAAATCTTAGCTGCCTAAAACTGGATTCATGACTGGAAACCACTTCCTGCATTGTTTCTGCTCTTGCTTTTCTACCCTAGAGCATTTCTTGCACAGCTTAATCTTCGACTGACCTGGTTCTTTGAGTAACTCATGGTTCTGAGACACTAATCTTGTACCTCTGATGACTGCTGAGTGAAACCTGACTTCCCAGCACTGTTTTGAGGAGGTTGTGTTGCCCATTAGCACCTTTCTAATTCAGTATTAGAGGCTTAACAGAATAAACAGCAGAGCAAACAGAGCACCCAGGGCTGTGTATGCTGTATTTTGTTCATTAAAATTAACTACTATGGCTTAACCATCTCAGGGAAGAACACATGTATTTTCTGCTGTACTTTCTATTTTCAGTATCTGTACAATTCCCTGAGTTTCCAAACTGTAGTACTTTTCCAGATAATGTTTGCTTGTTTTTAATCCTTCCCACTTTCCCATTAAAAATCAAGGCAGGCAAGTTGAACTTTCACAGAATTTGATGGTAAATACCAGATTGAAATACTCTGTCAAGATCACAAGGGTATGTTGTAGCTGGTCTGATGACAGAAAAAGCAAATGTAACTTTTAGGTGCTTCTTATTTGCCTTTTGTGGCTTTTTTAACCTGGAAGGGTCACATTCTCAAGCTTTTTTTTCTCTTTTTTTTTTTTTTTTTCTGCTGGGTAAAAATGTTATTTCAGTAGTTGATGCTTTGAGAACAAATAAACAGACACTCAAGCCACATAGATATGTTACTAGATAAGTTGGCAGCACTATAGATGTTTGGAGAAAAAAAAAAAAAAAGGCAAAGTAATTATTTTTAACTTGCTCTTAATCTCATACTTCTATAGCACAAGTGCCTTCAAAATGTCTCTTGTTTCCTGGTGTAAACTTAACTGTATGAGTCCCCATCTTTCAAAGAAAATAATGACAAGCATTAAAAATGCTACTGCAGTTTTACACTGATACACAGCAAAAAGAGCCTCTCAGACTTGCCCACTTCTTTCCCT
>NW_009952533.1:6718974-6726304 GCF_000747805.2 Chaetura pelagica | reverse complement strand
ATCCACAGGGGATAAAAATAATCCATTTAGATCTTAAAGAAATGTGTAAGGTTTCTTTTCTTTCATTTCAGATACTTAGTCCATTTCTCTGTTTCAGGAAACAGTTTTTACAGTGCTTTCCGTCCAACATTGAGGTGTTTGATTTCACAAATTTACTGTCACTTTTGAGGTTTTCAGTTGTAGAGGTGCCTAAATAAGAATCGAAACCAAGGCACGACGTGGCTTTGGGGTAACTTTTCAGCTAGTTACAAGCTCTTGCAATAGTATGCCTCCAAGAAGTCAGCAAACAAAATTGAATTGAAAACAAATCAGTTGCTCCCACAGGGAAAAGTAATCTGTCCCGCTGAGCCAATTCCCTCTCAGGCTACCGAGAGGATAAACAACCTTCCAGCGAGAAACGTCTTAGAAGTTCTCAGAAATTAAAGTTACAGAGCAGGGTATCATAAAATAATTCCAGGTATTTCAGAACCAGTGGAAACCTCCCCAAGCCCCAGCCACACAACCCCACAGATCTTACATTGCTGGAGGGCAGAAAGAAGAGAGACGGCCGCGAGCAAAATTAAATCACCAGCCATGTTCCCAGCAGCTTCCGTGTGTGAGCAGGATGTGTGCACAGGAGAGCCAGCTCCAGCCAGCCATGAGGGAACAACAGGTGGGAGAATTACACTGCTTTTCAGCATTGCAACAAAGGTCTGCCCTGGAAATAAAACAGCCTAACTTTTTAAAACAAGAGTGCAAAATTATGGCTATTCTGAATTCCTGAAAAAGTTGAAACACAGGCAGCCAGCCCCGCCTGCCTCTTGCCTGCATGAAAGCACAGCGAGAACAAAACCAGCCTTTCCTGCTCTGTGGATTCAGCTGCTCTTTTATGTCTTTGATTTCAGTTGCAGTCTCTCTGGGGGCGAAGACTTTTTGTTCTGTGTTTGTACAAGGTCTTGTGCAGCGAAGTCTGCCTCCATCACCAGCAGCACCACTCGAAAGCAGCAGGTGCAGGAGGCACAAGGGGGGAGCAGAGCTTTGTGCTGCCCCTACACTTGATTTATGGGTTTTGCAGAACATGGACAACTTAGGCTCTGATGAGTGATGTGACAGCAGCTTTACCAGAGGCCAGCATGCAGAAAAGAATTGTTCAGGATAGTTCAAAAGGTAAAGCAGCTAAGAAGGAAAGAAGCATCTCCCCTGATTCTGCTGCCTGGAGTCCACTTCCTATAGCTTATGCCTACTCCTAAAACTGGAAGAGATTCTCCCAAGGAACATTTTTTTCATCAGCTAGCCCGAATTAAGAGAAAGATTAATGTTGTTAGCCTTTATGAGCCCATAAGACTGCTGGAAAAATTCCGGTGTGATGTTTGTCATGACTCGAGGATTATCTATCTGCTTGGTTTCTAGCTAATGTTAAAGTGGGATATTTCATTGACTTCAGTAAAATTTACTAATTTAAAAGGCTAATGTAAAATTACTGTAAATCAGTTATTTTACCTTGGCAAGTTTTAAAAGGTTATTTTTTAGGTATTAATTCAGCGTGTTGCTTTTTCTAAAGAATGGAAGAGTAGATATGTGGTAATAACCATACTTGGATGTTTGTGCTTAGTAACTCTTTAACTGCTGATTTATGCACTTCAGTTGCAGTTCTTATTGTAGCATGGGTTGGTTTTCTGAACACACAGTCTGTCTGTGTTTGTAGGGGCTGGCTCAAAAGTGCTCAAGGACTGTCACTCTGCTGATACAGGGACATGAAGGAAAACTTTGACAGAGACTGTAATTTGAAAAATTAAAACCACAAGGGCTAAACATCTTAGGGACATCTGACATTGAAATTAAAGGGTTTTTTTCTTTATTCAAAGGATGTGAATTTCAAAATGGCAATGGACATGCAAAATCCAGCAAAGATTGACTGAAGATTAGGCAGGAATACGATTTAGGGCAGGAGGTTAAATCCGCAGAAATATTGTCAGTTGCGTGGCCATTATGGCTGAGCTAAAGTCTGCTTAAAACTGTTCACTTTCCACTGGCAGCAGAGAGCCTCTTGTTGCCTAAAGATTTATAATTCTTTTGGTCATACATAGTGCACAAGCATCTTGATCTAGCATTATGCTTCCTCCCTGTGTAACTCAGAATAGAAAGTTGGATCATATACAAAAGAAGGTTGGGTTTATTTGTGATTGTGGAAATACAGTAGTACCTCAGATGCACAGAGATTTTATGATGTGTATAAGCCCCAATATATATATAGATGCCAGGACCAACCAAGATATTTCTCAAGTTATTCAGGATATTTTGGCAGCTTCAGTGTGGCTGATGTCTCAGCATGCTCCTGATTAATGTGATTTGATTTTGGATTTCCTTCACTTGTATGTATTTCATATATGCTTTGCTTCTCTCTCTGTTGTTGCAAATGCGTATTTTCTGCAGCTGTCCAAAGCAAGAGCAGAAGCTCTGAGCAACGAAATATAATGTGAAGAGATACTGGTGGCATCCTACCAGACTTAGGTAATTTGGAAACAGTGCTATTTTGTTCTTACACTGTACTTTCTAGGTGTGCTCTACAGGCAAAACAAGTTTCTCTAACTAATTCACAGCAGCAGAAATTGAGGCACTGGGTAGGGACAGGACTTGCTACTTTCAGGCAGCAGCTTTATAACAGAGCTGGAAGTCTGTGTAGCCTCAGGATTTAAGCCAAATTAGTGGTTCTGCCTCTGGGTGACCTGTTTGTCTCTGCCAGACCTTCCCAAAGGGGCTTGCTCTTCCCTCTGCAGAGAAGCTCCTCTTGACCAGCAAAGAAGGCAAATCCCAGCAGGGTGGCAGAACTGCTGCAATGAGAGAGCAGATGGTTGGGTAGTGAGACCAAAAGCATTTTAAGCATGAAACCAGACTGATCAAATAAGCCCCTTTAATGGAGTTACACTGTCAAAGCTCCTCAGTTTTTATCTCTGGGAGAGATGAAAAGACCTTTGCAAAGGGCAGTGTCTGTGCAGGGGTGTAACTTCTTAAAGGCCAGTCACAAGTGGCAGTGCAGCATCTTTTATTTTTAAGCACCTTCTAGGAGACAGGCTCTGAAGAACAGGGAGGCCTCTCTGGCTGGAAGGGAAAATGTATCTGAACTCTTATATATTTCACTGGAAACTTTTACAGGGTAAAACAAGACTCTTACAATGCATGAGGCTAGCTCACATATCAAAAGCAGTTTAGCTACAGCAGTAATAGTACTGCACTCTGCAGTTTATTAATTTACTGTGCTTTTCAACAATATATTACAAAGAACATGGGCATGTCCGGCACTGGGTCATACTCAGGCTTTAAATTTATCAGAACTATGAAACATGTGAAAGAGGGAAAAAATACATTTATTCATTCAAGTATTATTTTTTCTGCCTCCTGAATACCAGCTGTAACTCATGTCTGCTGTTGTTTCATGAAGACTGTGCATGGGGCCTCAGAGTAAGGATGAACAATCCATTTTATCCAGCTCATTGTAAGGTCAGGTTGTTCCAAGTCCTCTGCTTTGTGGCAGTGTTATCCTCATCTTCCATCCCCAACCTCTGGACACTGGTGGCATAAGATCAGACTATTTTTATGGTGGTAGCAGAGCAGTTTTAAAAATAATACACAGATTAGCAGCCAGAGGTTCAGAGTCTTCCCTGATCTGTACCTTCTGCAGTCTTATGTCACTTCCATCAATACTGGATATAAGTCAGGAAGGAATTGGTTCATGGTGTTCTCACCTGGGTGTACAAAAGATTGATGTGCTTTAACTCCTATTGGTGTTAATGTGAGCTGCTATATGCACATAAAATTCCCACATGCCCACAGGCCTCTAGCATTTCCTTACTGCCTTTGGGTATCATTACAATTTATTATTTTTTTTCACTTGGACATTGCAAGAGCATATCTGGGATGCAATTGTGGATTGTGATGATATAATATATACTAATACTACTAATAATAACAATAATAATATATATTGTGTGTATGTATATATATATACACGCTATAGTAATATAATATATACTATATATAATAATATGCTTTTACATATGTTTATAAAACAAACTGTGCCAGTCTTGCATAATATCCCATTGTAATCATAGCAGGCTTTCAAAGTAGCACCAAAAAGAGGAGTCTAGATTATTATAGGTGCCTTCCTGTAATTACAGTGGGGGGTTGTTTTTTGTTAAAACAGTGCTTTTCTGTTAAAAACTGTGTTGTTCTTCTTAAAATATCTATATTGCGTAGAAGCCTCCCATATTCCTCACCTCCCATGTCTCAGATCTTCTCCTCTTCACTTGAATACTTCTGGAAGAAGCAGTAAAATATCCAAAGAGGTACAGTCTAACAGAAGAAGGGAATTCTGCAGACCCTGCCTCTCCCATTCAGCAGAAGAGGAGGAGGAAATGTGGAATACGAAGCTATTTCCCATTCTTTCCTTTGACTTTCTTGCGCGAGATGTAACGTGTGCTGCAAAACCTACCAGCCTGGAGGCAGGACATGGAGGGCCTTGCAGTCACATCATGTCTGAGGAGAGACATAAGCAAAGTCCTGTTTCTGTTGTCAGTCCATGTGATGATGTCTGAATATTAGAAGCAACTCTCCCCGATTCTTCACCCCATGGAAATCAGTGTGGCTCACGCTCCACTGTGCCTCAAAGGCTAAAGCTGCTGTGGACCAATATGATCATCTTGCCTGCCTGCCTGTATAATACAAATTGGCAGCATCTCAGCAATGAAAACAACTCATTAATGAGTGATGGGAGCTGGGAGGCGGCGGCGCTTCCAGACATCAGAATACTTCCTGCATCCCGCGGTCCCGCTGGCTCTGTGGACTGTATCTCTGGTTTGCAGCAGGTAGTCTTGGGAGAACTGAGGGCTGGGCTGTGAGATGCAGATCCTGCATGACTTATGTCTGGATCAAAAGGAGGTTTAAAGATTTTCCTGTTGCTATTGACCAACTGCAAGCAGATCCCCAGGCCAGCGTGACTGCTCTGATATCTGGAATGCCAGGGATTAATGGAGCTTCAGCAAGAGATTTGAAGACATGTTGGTTGTACATCTCTTGTCTCCCTTCAGAACACCTAGTAGATTTTGTGACAACATAGAACTTGCTGGATTTTAACTTGCTAACCTTGGTCAAAGTGCTTTGTATTAGAGAATCACTTCAGCTTGAGGGAGTCTTTGTATCCATACAGAAGGAAGTTTGTTTTCATCTTTGTGGAAATCAGCGCTTTGTAAGTAGGAGGTAGATGGTGCTCACGTTCAGTCTTATCCAATGCCTTTAGGCAATAAGGCAGATCTTAGCACTTGCTCAGGTAGCTGGTGAGCCAGGCGTTCTTGAGCACAGCTTGTGTTACAGACAGACAGAAATGTGTGCCATAATTTATTGTCTGCATCTTCAACTGCTCAGAGATGCTATTGGTAAATATTGGCTTTCACTGTCAGAGTGATGCTTGCTTGAGCCAGGGGAATGTAGCAGCCCCAGTCATTGTTATAATTGAAAAACTGACAGTTTTCCAAGGTACCTGCTGTAGTTAAACACTCAGCTACTCCCAAATTTTTGTCAGGTGGGATGCCCTGAGATTCACTTGAAAGTCTTGTGTGACTTGGTAACCAAGGATGTTAATGCCAGAGACAGGAACCAGAGTGGGTACCTGGCTGCTGCCCTTGAGCTTTGAATTCCAGACTCTGTGCCTTCCATCTGACAAGTCACAGAGCATTCAGGGACCTAGTCACCCGCTGCCTCAAGAAAAATACTGTAAGCAGCTGATATTGTGATTGCCATGTCTACACAGACATGTTTTGAAAAGAAAGAATCTCCTGGAGAGTATCTTCCTTCCACCATGCTCCTCCATCCCTCTGTCCAGCCGGGGCAGCCTCAGACAGGTCCAGCACTTCCACACTGGAAGGGAGTTTGATCCAAGCACTGTCAGATCAGCCACACTCCCAGGTTGGCTGCTCCATCCTGGCTTGGCTCCTGTCTATCCCCTCAGCTCCTCTTTGCACCCCTCCCCAGTGCAACTGCCATTTCTTCTCTCAGTCTCTGCAGCCTCTCCGTGCCAATTAGGGGCTCTGCTCTCATCCCTTCTGCTGCTGGCTCCCCTATGGATACCGGCTTGGCTCTTGGAGAGGTAGTACATTAAAGCCAGGAGGCCTGGGAAGCTTTGTCTGCTCCTGGGCAAGGGAGGGTGTCCCCCAGCCAGGGTCTCGTGTTGCTTGGCAACATATTTCTCTCTCCTCCACCAGTCACCTCCCCTCCCAGCGCCTGCTGCTGCACGCACAGCGGATAAAAGCAACATGACAGCAGCAGTTGCTCTTGTCGCCGTTTACTTGTTATTTATCGTTATTGCCGGGGAAGGGTTTGCAAACATCTCTTCACATCCTTCCTTGGTCAGAACAGATATTCTTATATCCTTTGTGGCACACCTGCATAATTAATGAATGGTCACTGCGTTTCAGTACACGTGACACACGATCTTTCTGGCGTTTTCTAAAGTGGCTGCTGCTTCTGGATGTTTCCACTTTTCAGCCCCAGATTTGAGATGTCCAAGGTTTTATACTCGCCAGTGCAAAAGTCCAGTGTATGAGTCTGACTTAACTGCCTCAAATCGTGGCACTTGTTTTTAGGTACATATACGTTTAACAAACGCTGCTCTGCATCACTTTCCCTTTCAACAGGATGTTAAGGCCACCATTAAGATTTCAAAATGAAAATGTTTCCATGGACAGAGATAAAGCAGCCGGGGTTTTTCCTGACCTCTGAGTCCCCGCTTCATCTGTTTGCCCTCTCCTCCTCCAAACTAACCACTCCTAGCTCAGTCTTTCCAGTTTGCATTTGTGGGTGTGCCGAAGGGGGAACACAGCTTCATGTCTCTTGTTTTCTCTAAAAGAGGGCAGCAGAAAGCCAGACCACATGTTTTCTGTTCTAACAATGATCAGAATGCTCAGGCCTTTCCTTACATGATAGGCTTGTGTCACTCAGGACAGATCTGGAAAGCTTTGTTTGTGCTGCTGCCTAGTTATGTGCTGCCAGCTCGTCTACTGGGCCTTCATTCAGCCCTAGATAGGTTTTATTCCATTTATCAGCGCGGAGTGTGTCCCCAGCTTGTGGCAAGATCTGACAGGCAGGGAGAACTTTGTTTTGCACGGACTGGGTGCTGTGCAGTGACAGATGCATATGCACAGGTGCCATTGCCCTCTGCTGGGGTCTGGCAGAACTACTGGTGGATGCCCTGCGCTGCCTCAGCCTCAGGAACCTTCGTCATTTCCCAAGTAGAAAAGAATTTACCCCTTTGGGAGCTAGAGCTGCCTGCATGCAGCTTGTTGGCAAATAAGAGAGGTGG
>NW_009952533.1:6702935-6718852 GCF_000747805.2 Chaetura pelagica | reverse complement strand
GCAGGCAAGAGACATGCAAACTGCAGCACAGGAGCTAACCCAGAACAGGCATGTCCTCAGCAGAGCCCGGGCTGCGGAGGAGCAGAGAAGCCATCTCCAAGGTACAGCAGTTAAAAAAGTTAAAAAAGATGGGATTGTAATTTTATTTTCTTTTTTTTTTTTTTCATTCAGCTCTTTTTCTAACTGACTGACTGGATGCATACATACACGGTTGGTTTGCTAGTTTACCACTGTACTGTTTAGATTGTATGTTTAGTTATTATTTATATATTTCTGATCTGTTGGAATGGAGTGCAGAGATGGTTTCTGACCACAGCTCTAAGGCATATTGCCTGCTCTACATCCACTCACTTATCGTCATGCTGAATAGAGACAAATTAAAGTCTTGGGCTAAAAGCTCTTAGATGGAGAGACTCAATCCACTTTAAAACCCAGTTTTCCCACAGCAGGTGTAATTAAGGACAGCCTTTTTGAAGGGGCCTTTTTGAAAGGCCTAGAAATAAAGACGTTTGTAGAAATGAAGGCCTAGTCCTTAGATGCTGCAACAGAGAGGTACACCTGTAAGGAGAGGCAGCCTGCATTTCCATGGGGTTGCACCAATAGAGAAGGAAGAGGACACTGTGGAGCAGCTGTTCCTCAGAGGGAGGAAGCAAACTCCGAATCAGCCTCACTTAGCTTAGATGGGCTGGTTGCTTGGGAGGAACTTCTCTGAAATCAAACCAGGACAGAAGTGATCTGCAGTAATGACTCACTGTCAGCCATTTCTTTCCTGAGCCTACAGCAACTACAAGTGTATTGTTTATGGAGTTCTGTGTGTTTCTTTTGCTTTGCACCCCTTCTAAGCACAGACTGCCCCACAGTCAAACAGAGAGATCTGAGAGAGTTTCCCAGCTCCACCTACACAGCCATGGCTCTGCACCCCAAGTGGGTGCAGTGGCTCACAGATCAGAAGTTTTGTGAAACTTTGCAAAGTCATTCGGAGAGTGCTTTGAAATTCTTGAATGAGCATAGCCTGATCAGGGGTAGTTTTCAGTCTTCTTCAGCTTAAAAACCCACTCTGGGTTTTCTGGTGGAAAGAGATGTGGAGAAGAACTGTCAGCTCAAAGCATGACCTGGCAGTGCTCATATGGAGGCTAGCAGGAACTGAGCCAAGTAATGTGGGAGGGCAATTAATGTGTGCTTTCATCGGTCACCTTACCCCGGTCACTGTCTGGATCCGCTAAATCCTTGTGCTGTCTGAATTGCCTTTCTCAACTCCGTCTGAGATAATATTGCAGAGTACAGAATACTGCTGATAAATTAGCAGAGTTTGAGAGGAAAAGCCATTCCGATTCCAGAATGGCCTTATTACTCTTTCAATAACCCAAATGTTTCTCGAGATAGTTCATTTAGACAGCTCTGAAACAGGGAATGTAGAAATAGGTGGCATTGACTTGGGACATTTATTTTTAGGCAACGCTTTTTGTTCCCTTTCTCAGCGTAAGAACTACTTTCATCATCTTTAGAGGCAGTTATAAATATCTTCCATGGAGATCCGGGGCCTCTGACATGAGTGTGTAGCACTTCTCCCTGCTGCACACGGCAATCCTGTTTCCTTCCATTCCACAGAACTCTTGCGCCTCTCCAACAGAAAAGCCCCCTCAGCTCCTAAAATCGATTTGTTATTTTCCTGAAGAGGAAGGGGATGCTTGTGGGAAGCTGCATATTATGTGTTGTATCAGTATGTGTCCCATTTTTGCCTATTCTGAATCAGTGTCATATACTTCACTTCCTTGATTCCAGTGGCTTGGTTGTTCTTTGTTTATCAACAGGATGTGCAACCTGCTCCTGTCCTTGCTCTCCTTTGCTTACTGGTACCCTACGCAGCACAGTCCTTGCCCTTGACACAGACACTGTGACAGCTTTAGAGCAACCACACTTTATTTGTCAGTGTATTATTGGAAGTTTCAAGCAAGGAAGATTAAAAAATGTGTCAATGGCAAATGTGCTTTCTGCTCTCCGAATGTGCCACAAACCTCAGACAGACTTGTAACCCCCTAACCTGTTTGATAATTCTCCTCTGCAATCCTGTCTGCCCCACTTGCCAGAAAAATGGTATCTTCTCTGAGGATGGGTGCAAGGAAAATGTTGGAATTTCCCTCGCCTGCACCTCAAAGTGAGAAGGGAGCAAAGAGGAGACAAGGGGCTGCAGGTCCTTTGCTGGTGGTGTGGGAAAGCATCGGTGCACAGGAGGCAGTGCAGGTATGGTTTGTACGAGCTGAGGAGCTGAGGGAAGCAGGCACTGTTGCCCTAGAGGAGGACCAAAAGGCAAGCTTTGTTCTGGTTTCTTTGACTGGTAGTGTTTCTTTAGGAAGCCTTGCTCAAGTAATCTAAAAGAAAAATGACTGGAGAAAATCAACAGAGCAATAAATAAAAAGGGAGGAGAATGCCTGCCTGCCAAAATCTGGAGTTGCAGGTAGGGAAGTAGCATTTCCACTATCTTAACTCTCAAATGCATCAACGTATCAATTGTGCTTGGTTTCCCTGGTGGATAGAGTTATGTGTACGTTACGATACATGGGCATGACAGCATAAGCAGGGTTTTCTTATAAAATACTCATAGCCTGAAATAAGCATCGTGTGACCATGGGCCGAGAGTATTGGCATATACTTCAAGTTGTGTTGTTTCAGTGTCGTTTATGATTTATGCTAATTCAAAAGCAAGCAAAAGCACTTTAGGTCATTTTGGAAATGTATCCCTTTTAATTTCCTATGGGCATTATTGTGGTTTTATTTCTTCTAAAAAATTATTTTTTGGCATTTGCTAACTTAGTATTGTTTTAAGATTTAGGTTGTGATTTTACCTGTCACTTTAAATCCTGAGTGGAAGGAAGTCAAATAAAGGGCAAAAAAGATTAATACTCCAAGCATTTTTCTGTTTTGAAATTGAAACACTACTTGTACCGTGTTAAAATAAAGAAATTTATTTTAACTTGGTTTAAAATGCAAAAATTAGGTTTCAAAGTAATTCAGAAGTAATTAAAATGTGGCCTTTCTTGAAATAGTTTTCCTGCTAAGGCACTCTAGTGAAAGGGTTCAGATCAGTGCAAAAAACCCCAGGTATCCCAAGAGATAGACTACATTGTTTAATCCCTGCTTTTTGTAATTTTGAGTCTGTTCTGTTGATTCTATAAAAAATGTTAAGGATGTAGTGCTCATGAGAAATTGTCTTTCCTGATTATAAGCCTTAAGAAGAATAAAGAAGTTTGTACAGGATGAATTAATGACAGATCCTCTTTTCTCTTAAGCTTCATGGACAACCTGGAAGCATTCTTTCTAAGGCCTTTAAGGCAAGTTCCTTTTCTTCCCCATAGTCCACAACAGTATCAATGTGACAACTTTCAGTACTACTTTTTTGAAGACCACCTGGCTCTTCAAGAGAAATTAATGAATTAACATTTTTGGCAATGTATACACGGTACCTTTGGAATGTGTGGTGAGCTGGAAAGGTCCATACATTGATTATTGTCTTTTGTATAATTGACAAGGCTTCCATCTAAAGCAGACAATAAATTAATGCACCACATTGCTTTCCCTCTTTCACTTGATTGTGTCAGTTGACTAGCATATTGCAAGAATGAAGTGAAGTGAGTACTTAAAAATATATCTAGAAATGCATGTCTAAAAGAAAAACAAGGTGGTAGAATATGAGCCAAATTACATGATTGCTGGGTATAACCTGGAATGTTATTATTAGGGTGTTGAGCTGACCCTGCTTGAAAAGCACAAGAACCCCTGCCTTAAGTTGAGAAAGGCCTTTGACTGTTACACAGCAGTATTCACTCGCTAATTGAAGTCAATGATCTCATAACCTTGGGGATTTGACATGGGGCATAAATTTGCCACAGCCATTGTTTATACATAAGCATTGCTATTTTACAGTGATAAGAGAGCAGGGCTGCTTGGCCTGCTCCCTCCCATTTAAAAGCAAAGTGTTCATAATGCATGGAAAGCCTCCTTGTTTGATTCTAATGGACGGTATCTCTTTCTGTTAACTGAAATGTATTTGCCATTTTGGCACCAAAGTGAGTTCTTCTCACAGTTTCCAGGCTCAGGTTAGTTTTATTCCCTTGCTAATATGAAGAGGTACCCTTCAGTCGAGTGAGGCTGTCTAAGAAAAATCCTCTCCTGCTGTAAAGCTCTGAGTCTGTATTTAACATAGAAATTAATTTCATTAATAGGAATTAGAAGGAAACTGCTGGAGCCTAGAAGAGCCTTGCAGTTTCCATGCACACTCTAGGTGTATGACGTGAGAGCCATAGACTGAGAGTTCAGATGTGCCCCCAGCCCCTTGCTCAGCTCCTTCCAGGAGGAGGAAGGTCGCTGGATGTTTTGTTTGCCTCTCCTACACTCTGTCTTCTGAAACAACCCACTGTGTCACAGTTGGGGACCCAAGAGTCTGATTGCCAATATTGGCAGGTTTTTGTTGGTGAGGAGTTGGTACCTCACCAGCCATCCCAACACTCCTGTCATAGCAATCTCCAAAGCACCATTTAGTCCTGTTTCTCAAGCTTGTCCTCAGATGTGTGCACAGCTGCAAGGGAAAAAGTGAGGAGATGCCCCTTAGCCTGCAGCTCTGCATGAGGCAAACCCAGGGTCCCCTTCCTTGTTTGCTTGTGCCAGATTTTCTTATTTTGCACCAAAAAGAGGGAGGTCTCAGGCCCACTTCATTACTATTCACTGGTTTAACTGAAGGGATAGAGCCCCTGCTTTCTAAAAATCGCTTGTCCTCCAATGCCCTCTGGTGACGGGAACTAATTAGATTCCACTGCTATTATTGAATCCAGTTGCAAAACACTACTTTTATTTCTATTAAGTATCTTAGGCAAATACTGAGATTCAGCACAAACTGAAGTCTGTGTCCATAGCTTGAACATAAACCTCTCTCTGTAAATGCTACAGTGCTTCCTAGGAGTGGAAAAATAAGTATGTTCTGCAGACACCGTAACTTAGGGAATCTCCAAAGCTTATTAGGTTGATCCTTTAAATACTTCAGACTTGATCCTTACTGCAGAGAATTACACTTGTGTGCATGTGTGTGTGTGTCTGCATGGCTGCAGCAATGCCTTGTGTCACCTTCCACGCTTAATCTCTCAGGATGGAGAAGCAGTGGCCCCAGATGGCTGCTAGGGAAACAGGTTGTTGAAATAATCACAACCACTTGCAGATACTGGTGTGCAGCTTCTGTCCTCTGCCTGCCACAGCTCGTGTGGATGAAGCACAAATCAGCTGGGAAGCAAGAGGAAGGCCAGGGGGCAAGATGGGTCACCTGGCTTGGTATCTGACAGTCACTCTGCCTGGTAAATGTGGAGATGCTTTTCAAAACTAGACTTAATAGAAATGGCAATGTGTGCCAGCTTATCCATGAACTCTTATTTCCTTAGTCTGATTTTGCTGTCAGATTGTCGTGACAACAGGGAAGTGGGAAATGCACAGCAAGTGGCTGGTGAATTATAAATAACACTTTTCAATTAAAAATGCAAAACCACTGAAATAACTTTCATAAAACAGGTTTTATGAAAAACAGATTTTCCATCTTGTGAACCTAGTGAGCTTCTGAGTGTATCATTGGGTTTTTTAATTGTTTCTCTGCCTATTTGCAATCTCTGTTCTTCAACTAAAAACCTCATGAAAATAACACATGCTTTGAGAACAAAATGCTCCAAGACTTTGCTGTCACAGTGTGCTGCTGTAGACTGAGTGCTTACAGCTTAGTTATTAACCTGTGATAAACAGAGTTTGTAATTTGAACTGCCAGCACAGCCTTCATTATTGAGGGGGATGTAGGCCCCAGCATAATTTGATAAGCTCCTTGGGCATGCAGCTCTGCAGCTGTTAGGAGCTGCCTCCAGCAGCATCAAACACACATGCATTACATCTACAGCCTCTCTGTGCCTGTAGCCAGCACCAGTGGCTTCTTACTCCTGCCCTTCCCCCTGCAGCAAACCAGCTGTGAATGCCATGTAGGATTGCAAGAGCACATCATGAGTCATGCTCCAGCCTCTGTGCTCTGTGGGGCACTACAGGAGAGAGAGCAGTGAGTTTGTGAGTGTGTGGTAGCTGTTGGCTCTCAGCACCCTAATAAGGAGATCAGGAGCTTCAGGGGTTTAACCTTCCTGGTTTATGGTAGCAGAAGGTCTTGCCCATGACAGGTGCATCAAAGAACATTTGTCCTCACGTGCATTATGGCAGTGCTCAGGAGGAAGATGGCCAGAACAAGCTGGGATGTGCATTAATTTATCCCTCCTGCACAGTCAAGCTTTGCAATTGTCTTGTAATTGTGCAGTGGTCTTTCTGATGATACACAGAACTCTTACCTCCACCCACCAGAACAGCTTCCTTCCTTGCCAACAGTCCTCTCCCTGCACCATGGGCTATCAAGCCTGTTGCTTTGCATTTTATACATGAAATAACCTTTTACTGTAGCTATGCATCTGTCTAACAAAACCACTGGGACTTTGCAAATATAGACAAGAGCTGCGCATTTTACGAGGTGTTTTAAGGAGGAAGATCCATCTTAACAATGAGCTGGGCATAAGCAGGGAGTATGCTATAAGCCTGTGCAGATTACCTCACCCCTGTGCTCTGGAAGTTAATCTTTTGGAAAAGATGGATGCTTGTTCATTACAAGCAATTATTGTTGGTCATAATCCTTCTAGGAAGTACGTGGAGAATGACTCAGTTCATTTGATGAGCTACACTGCCAGTTTTCCCTGAAACTTCGGCCAGCAGCATTGCCATGCCTGGCCCTAAGCTTCCTGCAGGGTGTGGTGTGTATCAGCCCAGCACTTGGCTTAGCACTGTGAGGGGCAACTCATGGGATAGGACTGACCAAGATAAAGGAGGCAATGGGTGGAAAAATCAGTGGAGGCATCCATCTCCCTGAGCGTGCATCTGCCCACCCCATCTTTCTGCAGTCTTTTGTATGTCTGCAGCCAAAGAAGCTCCAAGCTACTAACAATACATCAGGTTGGTATAACTGAGGATCTTAATGCTTTGAAAATACTAATTTTGCTTCAAAACTGGTATGTGGATGGGATTCCACATCTTCACATCTATGGCATGTGTCATGTATGGCAAAAGAGAGAGAGAGAGGGGAAGTAGCTTTACAGTCAGTGAGAAGCATGTCAAGCTCAAGGCTTCAGTCAGTCTTGCAGGAAGGTTAAGTGCAGGCTTTTCAGAAGTACCTAGAAGTAGTTTAATCCTGCACAAGCAAAAGTCAATGACAGTAAGTAGACTTAAGGCCGGGCAAAATATTATGGGAAGTGTTGCCTGAAATTACTTGTAGCAGGCTCCCTGGGGCATCTGTCACACGGCCAAGAATAGATCCTTCATCAAAGGAGCATCTTGTCTGCCCCCAGGTCCAGTGACATTGCCAACCTGGCACTTCAGAGGAAAAAAGAGATTCAACATCTACATTTTTAATTGAAAGTTAACCCAAATTTTGAGTTATTTGGAGCACTGTCTCAGTGCCGGTGGATGTGTGGATGTCCTTGCTAACAAGATACGGGCACTCTGAGCAGAGGGCTTACTTTGATGGCTTTACTGACAGAACTGCATGCCTCCTTGTGCAAACTGCTCAGAATGCAGCCCTTCTGTCAGCACTAGATGGGTGCATAAATCATTCAGTGGTACATTGGCAGCATACATTTGGAAGCATCACTATTAAGAAAAAAGTAGCAAGTGCTCTCAGTAATGATTCAAAGCAAGTAGTTTACACAGCTGTTCCACTGCAGTAACTTTAATTTTCTGCCATGGCAGGGCATAGTTGATCTAACATTAATTGTGGGTTTGCACAATGCCAGAACAATCCTGAGAATTCCAAAAGAAGGCTTGTGTATATTGAAGGAAAAAGCTGCTGGGAAAACTCTGCCCAAGACTGGTTGCTGTGAAGTAGTTGGCTCAAAGACCTTGCCTACCTCAGAGCGTAAGCAATAGGAGAGCAATACTAGTCTCCACTAACAAATTATGCCAAGTAAGCTGAGAGTTACTGAAGCATGTTTTCAACAACAGAATGGGGAGTTTAAATTACCACAAAACACATGATTGGCCTGCTGGTGTCTAGAACAAATCCAGCTTTTCACGTGGACTCTGCAGAAAGCTGCAGCAGAGGATTGTGCAGATTCACAACTGCATTTTTCCTACCCATATTGCAGCACTTATATATGCATTAAGCCTTCTTGAGCACTATAGCATAGATTTGTAGACCAAAGATTGAATAAAAACATACAGGTTCTTAGTTTCTTCTGGCAACACCATTCTAAATGCTAGCCATGCCTCTAGAAATATCTGGAAGGAATTCTTTTTGCCTTGTTGAGATCTGCATAGCCTGTGTTCCAATGAACTGAAAGGATGTGATTAGAAAGTGTGTTGCACTATAACCTCACCTTCCTTTCTCTTATCAGCAAGTTAGGCTAGATTCTGGAAAGAGCAGTTCTGTTGAAAATCAGAGGAAAGTGAGGGACGTATGTAGAGATGGAAAGCTTAAGGCTGCACACCTGCATTCTGTGAAACTGTGACAGAATTAAATAGGGGTGCAACTCAGCATACAACTTTCATTGTTAGCTGCCTTTAAGAAGATAGGGTTGTAAAAATCTGATTTGCTGTAGGAATAGATGTTTGGGATATTTCATACACATGCTTATGGTATGTTACTGCTATCAATAGAAAATGCAAGTGCTAAGCATCCCCATCTGCTTCTCATCTGAGGTACATTATAAAAAATCACTGTGGTAAAGATAAGATCTTAAATGAGTAGTATCCAGGTGCATGTACACATTAACCATGTCAGTTATTCATCCTGTATGACATCCCGTTGCCATTCTGTTGCTTGTTGCATGATCTGCTGACAGCTGTGATTCCTCACATCTCAGAGCCTGGGGTCCTGCTCTGTGACAGTGTTTGTATACCCTGGTGCGAACCAACCTGGCAACTGGGTCTCAAGAAGAGAAGTGATACAACACATGATGGAGTCAGACAAGATTTTGTCCTACTGCATCAGATCTCACTGTGGTTACCTTTATGCATTATAGGTATATCCTTAGGAGGGAGGAGTCTTTTTTTTTCCCCCTCTCTCTTTTCTCCCACTGCCCTCTTAAACGCCTGTTTAAACACAGTGTTTGTTTTTACAACTGGTCCATGCAGAGACAGGCCAAGGAATAGCCTGCTCACTGCACCTACAGACTTGCAGACATTGAGGTGAGACAGAGGTTACCAGAAACAGAAAGGCGTTTGGTGCCAGAGCAGAGTTTGTTGGTGCTGTAAGCTGAAGACTCAGCAGCTGGAGTTGCATGTGCTGGCACCTTCTAAGGAGCATCAGAGTCCCCATTCTCACTGGCTGGTCCCAGAAGAGCATATGGTTCCCAGAAATGACAATTAGTACCAGTTATTGAATCATGTTTTAACAGAAAGCTACATGTTAACTCCGCACATCCTGCAGAGAGAACAGACTGCAAAATTGGAAGCAGACAGGAGCCCCCTTTGTTGTTAACAAGTGTCAGGAAGTTTCTGATTAGTTTAGTCATGCTTTTTACAGTACACAAGTCCAGCATTATTTGTGTGGATGAGCTTGGCTTCCTCTCTAGCTGACACAGGCGCTTATGCAACTAAAATCAAAGCCTCTGACTAAGCCGGGGGAGGGGGATGGGGGGGTCACAGTTTAGTGAAGTGATACAAAATCACACAGCTGTGTACAGCACACACACTAACAAGGGCTTTACAGGCAAACATCCCGTTTGCTACAACTTCTTCTGAGACGAGATGAGATACTTTTAGCAGACTCATCATAGCTTTAAAAATCCTCACTCAGTGCTAAAAATTAATCCTCATTTTCAGGTGGACAAATATTGGCAAGAGCTTTGTAGAAACAAACACACAAATAGCAAGATCTGAGAGTGTCTCTGACCTTTTTTTCTATGTCAGAGAATTCTTCTGAAGCTCCAGGATGCAACTTTAGCAAGCTGTTTATGGAGCTGTGCTGCAGCCCTGTCTGTGACTCTGTCTTTGGCTGAGCAACACGCAGGTGCTGTGCAGAGAAAGGGTCACCTGCAAAGCTGGAAGCTGGGAATAAACACGGACAATCCTAGTCAGTGTCTGGCATTTAAGAAATAACCATGCACATTCCACAGCCTTGGCTTAGAGGTCTTATGGCAGACAAGTTTTTGACACATGGTTATAGAAAAGTACTTTGCCAGTCAGAACTCTTACTTCATTTGCCCCTCTGGAGCCTTCCTCCTGGTAGAAAGTATCTTACGAAAGATTAGAAATGTGTTTTCTTCTTGAACTGTCTTATTTTCCTCGACTCTCAGCTATTTAGCAGTGATCTAAGACATTTACCTCTCTACAATTTTATTATTTTTTTTAAGGAATCTCAGCACACCCTTAAAGTAAGAGAGGGCAAATCACCCCCTGATATGTCACCCCTATTTCTGCAGACACCTGATCCCACACTCAGTGATGCACATGAGGACACAACAGTTTTTCTAATCCCTAATCTCTCCAGCCACCAATGGGACTGGCAGTGGCCAGACAGACTCCAGCCAGCTTTCACTGCTCTAGTGTTCAGAGGCTTGCAAAGGCTGCAAGACTGATCAGGCTTGCAAATGACACTTCACTGGAAAACTAATGCAGTGCTGATTTTGAAGAGAAAAATACCAAATACCAAACCCTACTCAGTGGAATTACATGATAAACCACTATGTGGAGCCAGCCACTAATTATTTGGCTGATGAGGAAACTGGATTCAAACAAGCTTGTTATCAAAACTTCAGGTGCATGTGCTCCCCCGTTGCCTTTTGCTTTGCCTTTCTCCAAAGTCGGGATGTAGGACAGTTTGCTGCAGTGGGAATCAGATGCATAAACTTGTCAGTGAACTTAGTAGAGCAGTGCTGTGGAAACCTTCCCTGTCTTTGGGACATAATTCTCCACCATGTTTTCCCAGTCTGTGTGTGTACCTTCTTCCTGCACCTCCATCTACCTTATTCCTTCATTTGCTCTAAATCTAAACTCTTATGAACTGTGAAAGATTATTACAGGTTTCCCAGACTAAAGAAGAGAACAGAATATAGCTTGAATGTCATTACTGACAACATGCTGTGGTTTGTGTACATCATCTGGCGGATGCAGAGCCCCTTCAGCCAGTTGATTAGGATGGAATTTGATTTAGAAAATAGCATAGCCTCTAGATAATGCGTGTATTCAAAAGGCTGGCAAAATGTGATCGATTTCTCCCATCTTAGGCATGAGAGGTAATCTCAAATGTTAGGGAAGGGGGCAATAAGAAATGCACCCACCAAGAAAAGCTTATCAGTTACACAAGACTTCCTCTACTGATAAGCCATAACAAGAATTTATGGACTAAAAGTTCAAATTCAGCTTTGAATGGAAACTTTCCTCACCATTTAATACTGAGGCTAGAGGGTTTGTTACAGACAGCCAAATGACTAGGATATAGCAAGATGTAAGTGTTTTTTGTTGGAAAGAAGCTTAAGGAAAGAAGAATCGCAAGAGTAACTAATTTTTTGTAGTAGTATGAGATTCATCTGCCTTATTTCTCTACTGTCTCCAAGGAAAGAGAGAACTGAAATACCAAAGAGAAAAATCCTGACACCCTCAGTAGCCATCTCAGATGAGTTTAGTATTTAATGTGTGCAGCAAGAAATGATAGAGAAATATATTGCTGGTACTAGGAACCATAGGCCATCTGCTCAGGAGTGTCACTTAAACACAGTAATCTTTTGTTGAGTGCTCAGTCGCAAAGTGTCCACACTGGTGAGCAGCTGGGAAGAATGGCATTTGCATGTATAAGCAGTATGAAGCACAGAGTCTCTACCCTGTGGTATATTCATCTCTGTGGACCAAGCCTTACATATAGCTTGTGCATCCTATGATGTTATGATGAAAAAAATTTAGAATAAGTATTTTTTCCCGTAACATCTATTCTCTGGATTTCTGCACCGGTGGCAAGTAATACAACTTATTGATAGGCAATGATCCACACAAATTCTTCCAAGTTAGTAAGCTCAGGCTGCTTACTGAGCTTACTACATTCATACCTACAAATGGCATTCCCTGAACCTGGTGAACTACCTAAAGTAGCCACTAAGACATGGAGGAGGCAAGAGTTGTAAATTATCCCCAGAGAGTCTCAGGTTTAATGAATAAACAGCCTGACCTCCATTAAACCAACGGTAAAGAAGTGTCTCAAAAACTGGGCCTTCAGGACGAGGCTTTGTCAGTTTCTCCTATCAAGTGAAACATTCCCAAGGAAATAATTCAATACTTATTCAGGATAAACCACTTGGACGCAAACTTGCCTCTTCTGTATCTGTGTCTCAATATTACAGAGCTAATCTACTATTCCTGAGGCTCAGTGATTCTTTCCCCCCCTTGAATGCAAAAAGGAAGTCTTGGGACTAGAAATTGAAAGAAATGCACCGGCAAGTCCCCTGCGACTTGATGTTGAGGCCAGACACAACACCAGGCTGTACCTGTACTTTCTGCTGCCCAGCCCTTCAGTCAGTGTCCTGTGGGCAGAATCCAAAGCTTGTGATTTGGACCATTCAGTCTTCCCTACATCAGCAAGGCCTGACTTGGGCTAGACAGTGGGAACCCTGGGTCTCCCTAGGTTTGATTAAATACTTCCTGACCTATTCAGGCTCTGGGGCTTTAAAAGCCCAGTTTTTGTGGCCTTAGTTGGGGTAGCTCTGACCTTCCCACTGCACAGAGACTGGAGAAAACTTCAGTCTAGCTATTCAGTAGAACCCATCATCCCAACTTGTTCACATCCAGATAGCCCCGTGGGCCTGACCATCCAAAGCAGCCCCGAATTTGGAAGTCTCTTTCAAAACCTGGAAACAAATGGCTGCCTCTACATGTACTGACACTGCAACTTTAGCAAATTCCTAATGTCAGAGCCCCTCAGCAGATACCCACTCTGTTACAGCCCTGGCCAGACATATCAAGCACAGCTGCTTTGTCTCTTCTCCTGACAAAGGAGCAGTGACAACCAACTTCAGCAGTAAGAATAAAATGAGAGAGTTTTGAATGTCAATTGGATTAATAAATTATATTGCTGCTTTGTTAAGGAGATGGAAGAGTTTTCATGTGTTAAAGGAGCCTCTCTGTGTTACAGATGTCAGGAGTAACACTGTTCATGGTTCAGGAGTCACCAAAGAACAACCCGCTGTGCTTCGATTTAAGCCTTCAGGTACTGTCCTTCCAAAAAGAGAGTATCCTGTAAACACGTAGCATTGCAGATTAAATAAGCAACAGCCTAGAGTGTTGAAATGGTTATTTCTTATTTTAGCATTTCAAGTAGTTTTAGGAAGCAGTCACTCCCTTTTCTGTCTTAATAAAGCTTGTCCTACTTAGAGCTGACAAAAGCCATTTGTTATGAGGTGGCAGGCTGTACCTGAGTAGTTCAGGGTGATTTAGGCTTTTTTTTTTTCCTCCCTGAGGTTGGCATTAAATAATAGGTAAGGCAAGGGATTGCGTAAACAATAATAAGATTAGACTGTTGGATGCAGAGTTAACATTTAAGAAGGGCAAGGCAGTATCTGGCTCCTGCTTAGAAGAAAATAAAAGAGGCAACCAGCTCCTAGCAGCTGGAACAAACTTGAACAAAGCTTAATGATGTGAGGACATAATGCGAGTCCCAATATGTCTGCTTCTCTGTTTAGACAGTTAAGAGAGCAGAACACCAGCCTAGGGGTGCCTCTGCAGTCTGCCAAACCAAGTGAAGAAGTCAGAACTGATGAAACCCCTTTTAAACACTGCAGCCTACTAGGTGTTTGCTTGGGATTGCTCCTCTGGTGGGCACACTGGCTGAACCCAACTGTTTGCAGCTGATGGCTGCTTGTTTTCTGCTCCACAAGGGACACTTGGGAATAGCTCAGCAGATGGCTGAGCTCTCATGCAGCAGCCTGGCTGTGGGTAATGGTGCCCATAGAGGTTTTTCTAGTTTGATGTGAAATTTTTCCCACTTCTCAATATCCACCATGAAATGCTTGAACAGTGTGTTTACCATCATTTTCATTTAGCGTTGCTAGGCTGTTCTTACAGCTGTATTTGAGCCTAATGGAAATTAGGCTTTGAACATGTAAAATGCTGTGTAATGTTAAGGACTCTTGACAACAATCCGGTACTTGATATTTACCAGACACTTCAACAGTTTCAGCCCAAGTCTCTTAGGTTCTCCTACTGCAGAAATTGTAACAAGCCTAGTGATTTATTATTTAAAAAACGGAGCGGAAGAGGATGTGCTTTTAGTTTAGTATGATAGCTGCTACCCCACATCCTGATGAGCGTCTGCAGGTGAGCACCCACCACACTACCATGTCTAAAGGTCCTGTTGATCTGCACTTTCTTATTTGTGTGGGTAGGTGACAGCATTGCCTGTTTCCTTGTTCTTCCTGAACACTTGTTACCTCTGGTGAAAAGGGTACCTATCACGTGTCCCAGACCCACAGCCTCATCTCCTTTCTGCTCACCAGATGTGTTAATATCTTGAGCATTCTGTATGCACCAAGTATCAGTTAATCTATTCAGAGGCCCACAGTGAAAGAAAGCAGATGCATTCCACAGGGGTTCCTATTGTGCCGAAGCACAACATTACTGTGCTTGTGCATAGTAAACCTGCAGATCAAAAGAAAACAATTACAAATTATGCTTTGTTCTCATGCCTCGGTTTTCTTTTTGGTGTGTTGAGATCAGAATTGTTGGAAGTATATGGGCTTTAAACCATAAATGCTCTCTCCTAAACAGCAAAATGAACTGTCCTTTTGTTAAATTACCCACCCATGATCCAGAGGCAAGCCCTTCTGTTCTGCTTAAGCTTTCTGTACATCTCAAATCCTTTCCAAAGCTCTTGAGATTAATATAAGTTCTCATGTCAATTAGGTCAAATACTAACCTCATTATTCTCCTGTTTAAACATTTTCAAACTCTTTTTCTGCAGACATATCTAATTATTTGGTTTTGCTAAGCTGTGGCTGTCCTGTTTTCCTGGCGTGTTGTCCCTGACTTCAGCAGCACTGCCTGGTTGCATGCAGCTGACTCAGGATAGACTCACCAAGCCCTTCAGATGAGAAGGGACACAGAAGGTCTCTGCTCCAGCCTGCTGCTTATGGCAGGGTCAGCTCTGAGGCCAGATCAGCCTGCCGGGGGCTTTATCTGGTCAGTCTTTAAATGCTCCCAAGGATGGAGACTGCACAACCTCTGGGCAGCCTGCCGCACTGCTCAGCTGTCCTCATGGGGAGCAAGTTTTTCCTTACGCTATGCCTGAACCTCTTGTGTTTTCAGTGATTTCAGCCCATTGCCTCTTGTCCTCCCAACCACTGTGAAGACCCCGTTTCCTTGGCTGTGCTGGGGATGGCTGGGTGTCCCTGAAGCTGCCTCCTCTCCAGGCTGAACAGTTCCCTCAGTCCCGTCTGGCAGAGCACGTGCTCCGGGCCGACTGTCTGGGTCATCTCCAGTAGGATGAAGGAGGTACCTGCTGTGCTCCCAGGAGAGCCGTCTGAAGGCCTAGAGACACTCTTCCCTCTAAGGTGACTGTTGCGTGTTGTCAGGCCGTGGCGGAGGCCGAGGCCCACGCGGTACCCGAGCGCTGGCCTGACAGCACCGTCCCCATGTCCCCGGGTCAGAGCTCGGCAACCGCACTCGGGGTGTCACCCTCCTCGCAGCAATGGAACGCAATGGCCTGGCTGTTCGGGCAGTGAAATCCGCCAAGAGCAGCAGGTAAAAGTGGTTCTTGGTGTGGAGAGAGGGGAGCGTCGCGAGGTCTGCAGAGGGTCCATCGGGGGGCCCTGATTCCCGAGGTGCCCTGTAGGGATGCAGACCTGGAGAGGAGGAGGGGCAGGGCAGGGCAGGGCAGGGGCAGG
>NW_009952533.1:6667154-6701757 GCF_000747805.2 Chaetura pelagica | reverse complement strand
CGGGGCGGCAGTCCCGGAGGCTGCGGTTCGGTGGTGCGGGTGGCCGGGAGAGGAGGAGGAGGGGGTGCCCGTGTGCGCGGGGCTGCGGTTGAGTCACGGTGCGGGAGCGGGAAGGCTGCCCCCAGGCCTTGTGTCCCCCCTCCCGTGCTGGCCCCTTGCAAGCAGGGAGCTCGCCCTTCCAGGGTTGTGGAACCGCGGTGCCTCTGGAAGGCGTCACGGCTGGGAGCGGCGGTGCCATCCCGGGGGCCGGGGGGGCCTGGCGCGGCTCCCCGGGCCGCCCGCTCCCCGGAGCCTTCGTGCGGGGCACGGCCCTGCCAGGAGGAGCAGCCCTGGGCTTCTCAGCTGCTGGGACTGAGCACACAAAGCAAGGAGGGCTGCCTGTGATGAGGCGCTCGTAATCCGGAGGGTTCCGTGCTGGGCTGTGGGTGTCTTGTGGCAGGAGGATTAGGCCTCACAGCACATTTCTCCAGGGAAGACAGGGAGCACGGCAGCTTAGTCTAACAACAAATGCTAGTTAAGCAGCTGCTGCTAGGATCTGGATTTCTTAGGATCATAGAATGTCTTGGGTCCAGCTAGTCCATCCAGGCCAACCCCCCTACAATAAGCAGGGACATCTCACACTAGAACAGACTGCTCAGAGCCCCATCAAACCTGACCTGGAATGTCTCCAGGGATGGGGCCCCCACTACTGCTCTAGGCAACATGTTCCAGTGATCCATCACCCTCATATTAAAGAACTTTTTCCTAACGTGCAACCTAAATCTACCCTTCTCTAGCTTGAAACCATTATCCCTTGTCCTATCATTACATGCCCTTGTGAACAGGTCTTCCCCAGCCTTCTTATAGGCCCTCTTCAGGTTTTGGAAGGTTGCTATAAGGTCCCCTTGTAGTCTTCTCTTCTTTTGCCAGAACAGCCTCAGCTCCCTCAGCCTGTCTTCTTCCTGATCAGTTTTGTTGCCCTACTCTGGACAAGCTCCAACAGGTTCACATCTTTGTGTTGGGGGTTGCAGAGCTGGATGCAATACTCCAAGTGAGGACTCACCAGGGCAGAGTAGAGGAGCAGAATCATCTCTCCCAATCTGCTGGCCACACTTGTCTTGATGCAGCCCAGGATGTGGTGGCCCTCTGGGCTGCAATTGCACATTGGTGGCTTGTGCCCAGCTTTTGATCCACTAGCAACCCCAGGTTTTTTTCCAAAAGGCTGCTCTCTAGCATGTCTTCCCCCAGCCCGTACCATGTATCTGGTTGCCCTGGCCCAGGAGCAGCACCCTACGCTTTGCCTTGTTGAACCTCATGAGGTTCACCTGGGCCAACTTCTCCAGCTTGTCCAGGTCCCTCTGAGTGGCATCCCGTAACTCTAGCATATTTTTGCCTAGGTATGTTGTGACAGAGCAAAAGAGAAGCTTTGTTGGGTGAAGCATGTTTGTGATGGGAGCGAGGTTCTTCAAAGGCAGGGCTCTAGGGATGGGGTGTGCCCTGTGATGGCTCTTTTCCCTTCCTTTCCTCCCCGCTCCTCAAGCCTATGGATTACGGTTGTGTCTTAGGCAGAGGGTCATAGTTTTGAGCTTCATATTGGAGGTGAAGTGCTCTGCCATATCGTGGATCTGCTTAGTGTTTTTGTGGGCTAAGGAAATTAGCTTTTAAAGCTGATGTTATTCAGCAGTGTATATGAAAGTACGTGTGTTTCTGAGTGACACAGCATCAGGGTGTTGTTTGAGGGTGAATAGAATGGCTGGATGGTTTTACACCTAACCAAAGAAAGTTAGAAATACAACAGAAATCAGGATGCATTTTTTTTCTTGAGGGGGCAGGTGTGTTGTTCACTTGTGGTTATTCCTAAAACACCCATCTGGCAACTTTGTGGCCAGAATCCTCTATTGATGATTCTGTTAAGTAACAGTAATACTTACAGTAAAGGGCTTTTCTTTTTGGTTGGTATACATCAGTGGTTTTGGTAGGTGGCCCCCTCATGCAGCATTGTGAACTGGCCCCTATCAGTGTAATTCCTTTTCTTGAAAATTTCATGGTCTGAGCTTAAGAGGAGATCTTGAGAGACCCTTAAAGAAGTAACAAAAGTGAGGGTTTTACAATAATTTAAAAATATGTTTAGACACTTTGGATTTGTTTTCACAGATGGAGGAGAGAGGCGAGAAAGGGAAGTGGAACACCCTGCTTTGCCTCCCACTGGAATAATGAGGGGGTTTTTCTGTTGACTTCATCTGAAGCAGAATTAGAGTCTAAGGCCTCAGCCATGTAGGAAAAGTTGCATCTATGTGATTAAACTTGAAATTGCTTTTTTTCACCTATTTTCAAGAGATACTGAATGTCTCTTTGTTTCATTGGGGTGTGGGATATTTTTATTTTTTTCAATAGGGGAAATTCTCTAGCATATTAGAAGAATTGGAGTCTTTGTACTATGGCTGAGGTTAAGACTCTATATAGAGGCCATCGAATCAAAGCTGACCATTTAAATCTCTGGGATAGTCTGTGTCCTACCGTGCAAAAGTCCTGACATGCGTGCTTTTTATAAGCACAGCAGCTTTTGTGTTGGGCTTTGCATTCCAGCAAAATCTTGACAAAACCAATAGTCACAGAGAACAAAGTTGCAAGTTTGTTCGTGGTTTGTTTTTTGTTGTTGTTTGGGTTTTTTTAAAATATTATAGTGTATCAACACTGATACTGTATTTTTTTCAATCACAGTGTTTTGTAAAAGTCTTGCTCCTACAGTGAGGGGAAAATTGGTACTGTATTGTTTAGGCTTTGTTAACTTACACCAGTATAGCCTTTCCATGTTGATAAAACTGAAGCCTTTAATTAAAGCCATAAATGTTGACATGGTTGTGTTTGTTCTAAAAGAGGTGTCCACATCAGAAATGCCGCTGACCTTTTAGTTAAATAGATGTAACTGCTAGAACTTTTCCCTTCTACAGAAAGGGGTGTCCTGACAGAATGGGAGGAAAAAAAGCCTTTCTTCTGTTTGGAGAGAACAGCACACTGTCCCTTCTGGTTTTAAGCCGTCTTCAAAGTTACTAAAAGCCTTTAGTGATGTAGCTTTTTTTTTCTTCCTACTTGTGCTCTCTCTTTTTACTCTCCTATTTCTCTCAGCTTGAACAGTAAGCAGTCTCTGTCTGCACAGCTTGTCTTCTCTGTGGGCACAGGACTTGAGGTTTGGTAATTCTAAAGGGCTTCCTGTTGCCTTCATCTACCTGGGCAGTAATTGTGCCCCCTCACACTGGAATTTGTTTCTGCCTTTCCATATGTGTGTTGAACCTTTTCAGTTTAGGGCAAATGTGATCAGGGAAGAGCTTGACCAAAAGCCTGTAGAAGTGGATGTGTGCTCTGTCTCATCTCAAACAGGCTTTACATCCCTCACCAAGAGATGGGGGATCAGAGTTCAGTTTTATTTAAAAATGTGGGAGAACATGAACATGTGCTAGCTTTTATTTATTAGTCAAGTTGTCATGCAAAACTTGTACTTGCCAAAACGTCACAGTGGGAGCTACTCACACCCTCACCTGGTGTGTGCTGAAAGCAGCCCTGCTGAGCTTGAGTATCTTCATTCTGTAGTCAGAGCAGTGTTCTGCTAATGCAGTGCTAAGGACTCCAAGTTCACCTGGGTAAATTAGACAATAATAGTTGTTAAAAACACTCTTCTTCCATATTCTTTTGGCTTTGAAGAGGCAGATGAAGATGCAATATGAGTCTTATTATTCTTTAACTTAATCAGAGTTGGCCGGTTGAATTCTGTAAAACACAGACCCATGCAGCAGAGAATTCAAGTGTATTGTCATTGTTTTCCCCATGTGCAACAGCTGTAATGGAGAAAACTGATCTGGCTAGGAAAGGGAATGGGATGGGGAATATAATATGAACACATGAGAAAAGCACTGGAGAGCATCATTTAAAATATGAAATGGTGAGTTGACTGACATATTGCAAGGGTGTAGTATTACAGATATTTAATGCTTTTATTTCTTTAAATTGCTGTGGATATAGCTACAGGGTGGCTCACATTGTTGTGAGACATGTATTTGTCAAAAGAAAAAACCCTTTCTTACTTAGTGAACTGAGGTCTAAATCCATTCTATTCTCATCAGGAAATAGATATTTTAGATCAAGAATTAATTACATTTTTTCAGATGAATATCACACAAGTCAGAATCATGCAAACCTTGTTTCTTTTAGAGACATGTCTTTTAGCTTATTGTTCTCTCTTCTGTGTCTTATATTTTTAATTTTATCCTGACCCTTTCTGTATTTTATTATAAGAGAAGTGTGTTGCACAAGTACAGACTTCAGTTGTACTGAATCTCTGATCACTGTTGCTAACTGAAATATTTTGATGCACGTTACTGTTCTGTATGACAGAGCTACTTCAGTCTAAGCATCTACATAATCAGTACAGTTTCACAATTTTCTATAATATTTAATGTGTTCTTTTGCTCTTTGTATGGATTTTATTTCAGGGCACCTAGATGATGATGGGCTGCCACATGGATTCTGTACAGTCACCTATTCATCAACAGACAGATTTGAGGGAAACTTTGTGCATGGAGAGAAGAATGGCCGTGGAAAATTCTTCTTTTTTGATGGAAGGTAAACACTGATTTTGCTTTTTTTTTTTTTCTTCTTTATTCTGCCTCCTGCTTGCATTGATACAAAACTAATTTACATTGATTGTATGCTGCTGAGTTTCTGGATAAGCTTTCTCATTAAAACTGTAGTTGGAAAGTTTACTGCTGCTATAGCCATACCTTTGTATGAAAAGCTTAGGGGCTTTGTATTTAATATGATATCTGGAGTAGTTTTCTGGTATGTGCAGTAGAGTTAGCTCGTTTAGCACTGTAAAGTTACAAACTAATTAGAGACCATAAGAAGTGGGAGGTGGTCACAGCTATTGGAGACCATGCTGACAGTGACTTGGACTACAAACTTCAAGTCCTTAACTGCACATGGATTTGTTTGTTTGTCTTATGGCTCTTATAACAGAGACTGCAGCTGGACTGTGCCAGACCTCGCTTGCAGACAAAGAATGTAGGACCTTGACAGAGAGGCTTACCTTCTGCATAGTCTTGGAAATTGTGTAGTGGTTAAAGGACTGAGTTAAATATGTTTGGGATTTTTTTCCCATCTCCACCTAATCCTCTGCAAGTTGCTTTTGGCCTGATTTGTTTTCAGAAAAACCCTTATAATTCCCCCTTTCTTCACTGGGAGTTGTGACAGTGAAATCAGGCTAGTTTGTGCCTATGCATGTGTTTCCTTCTCAGGTCTTCACTATGAACACCTTGTACATCTTCCCCCAGCTGCAGCATTTCCCTCTGCAGTTGCTCAGAATTTTCTCCAAAGGAGGAGCAGATGTGTAAAATGACACGATTCTTCGTGGTTTTGCAGCTGTCAGTGGCACTATGAATAGCAGCTGTTAAACTGACAGTCGTGCCATGTCTACTCTCCTCCTGCTCAGCAAACTTCTGAGCAGGAGCAGAGGTATTATGCTCTCTCAGTGACTCAGCTCCTTGTCTGCACTTGTCTTTGCAGTTGCTTCATACTGGCATTTGTGTGGTTTGTTTTTTGTTGGGTTTTTCTCATGAGAAAGATAATATATTTATTCAGCTATGCAGAAACTGATCAGACCTCCAAGCTTGGATTCAGAAAAATCCCCACTATTGTTGGTAATGTGTTTATTAAATCTTGTACGTGTAACTGAAAATCAGCACTGCCCAGCAGCTGACCTCTCTAAAATAGCCTTTTTCTACGTTGGCAGACAACATCTCTGTGGACCCATGTACATAACACTTCTGTGCTTGTTGATGATCTCAGCAGAGCAGTTGCTGATTGTACAGTCAGAGAAACTGACCCACTATTTTGTTCCTAGGGCTGCTCCTCCAAGTAATCCAGGGTACAGGCAGTGCTCTGTGGGAAAACTCAGGCTGCTGCTGAGCCTTTTCTGTACAGTGTTGCCAACTCCTTTTTTTTACTTTTCATAACCTGTAAAAAAAATGGAACAGTTGGCTACTGTATGGCTTCAGGAACTAGCAGAATGAAAATACACAAAAACGGTCTGTAATGTGATTTTGGAAAATGGGTTATTTTTATAAACTGCCTTAAGCTTATTGTAATGCAGCTAAAGCAGCCTTAACTGAGCAGTGACTAGTTGCTAAAGATGTTGCAATTTAACTAGCTATGCCCAGCTAGCGGGACTAAATTGCTCTCTGAAGTGGATGGTTCAGGTGTCATGATGTGTTGCAGGAAGAATGACCTGGCATAAACCAGGATGTGTCATTTCCGTTAGCTGTGCTATGGGCAAGGCTGGGTGTTTATGAAGAAATGAATCCCCAGAATTTCAGAGAACACGTCTCCCTGTACAGCATGGTGTGCATCAGCACAGTACCTTGGCTGGTTTCAGCATTCCTGGGTGGGTTTTCCTCACAGGCTGCTGGCAAAGGCTGCTGGCTGAGCTGCTCTAGGTCGGTTATTGGGCAGGAGAGTCCTGTCAGACACTGGACTGGCAGCAGTGTAAGCATTTGTATTTTTCAAGTGCTGGGAGATAGGAATGGCTGCCTGGCTGCCTTGTTTGCCTCAGTTAAAACCTTTCCTTTTACTGGAAGAGCTGCCCCCTTCCTGTTGATCATTTAAAGGAGTGGAAGCCTGGAATGCAGTATCAGTTGTTATTTCCTCCTCCTTCAAAAATGTGATAAACACAAGATATTTTTTCAGAGAGAGAAGTTTCACCCCTGACATAGTCCCTGTTTTGGATCATGTGCTTGAGCTTTCATTGGTGCTCACACTTGCTAGAGTGCACTTTACAAAACACTTGCTGCAATAACTGCAAGCATGAGAGCTGTGCTTGGCACAGAGCTGCAGCTGCTCTTCTCTCTTAACTAGGAACTCTTGTAAACTGACGTGTCCCAGAGCACAGCAGAGAATGGTATTATTTTTAAGAAGAAGTTTTCAATGTTCTCATATAGAGAGAAAGGAGGGAAAGGAGTGAGGAATGAATGGATCAGAGTCTATCAATGTAACTTTGTAAGTGGAAGAATATTGTTAAATATCCCTCCCTTCCCCAACTCTTACCACCAGTTTATTTTTTAGGTAGTGGATATCCTAGATCCCCTCTATGCCTGCTGGATAATGGGAAGACAGTAATCTTACAAATCTTGACGTTGGTAAAACTTTACATTGTCAAAAATATAATAATCTGGGAAGCAAAGCAGAGAAATACAGGCTAGCTCAGGATTTGTATTAACAAGATTTTCTTTAAGCAAGACACAGAAGCTATTTATACCTCCTCCTGCTGGCCTTAGTTGCAAGTATTGTGTCTGGCTGCAGACACCATGCTTCAAGAGCTAAAAAAGAGATGGAGAGAAGGGGGAAGCAGGGTAGAAATAACTCAGAAACAGTGAAAAGTATAAAAGTTTTCAAGAAACTGACTTTTTAGGCAAGGTTGAAATACATGGGATTCTCTCTGTTGGTATCTTTCTTTTGATTTCCTTGGATGAAATAAGAGTAGAAAGAGATGGATCTTTTGGACATTGCTTGGAGCTTAATTCAATGAAAAAAAACAAACAAACTAGAGACTTGAGTTGCAGTAGAGAAAAGATATTTTCTCCAGTACTGAAGCAATGTTGTAATTTAGCAACTTGTTATTATCATTGACAAGAAGGTTTTTTGGTCCGTTTCATTGCATAAACTGGGGGTGGCAGCAGCATAAACTGCTTCTTTTGAAGAGTAATCCTATATGTGGACTCTGTGCATGTTGCCAGCTATAATGAAATTCAAGTCTGGTGATGAGTGATAAACTAGAGGAGAAAGTGATGTCATTTATAGACAAGCAGGTGCACAGGTTTCTGGTGGTTTCATCATCTGCCCTTCTCCTTCCCTGTGCTGTGGTGCCGTAGCTGTCTGTGTAGCTCTATAGCAACCTGGGTCAAGAAATGAGTCTGACTGAAAAGTGAAACAGCTGTCCTGCCCCTTCCTGCTCTGTATCTGGTTTGCATTGAGGCTATTACAGTAGTGTATTTTCCCATGAAAACCTCAGCCAGCTTGCCAGAGTTATGTAAAAGCAGGGAGTGAAGCTTCAGAAACCAGAAAGTAAACTCTGAGAAAAACATTTTTTTTTGCAACTCTTGAAAATCTGTTTTGTAGAACGTGTGGAGTCTTGTGCTCCCAGATGCTGTTTGGGCTTATACCTCAGATGTCTGCATCAGAAGAATTATGCAGTGGAAGTATGTGTACTGCAGCTGGCTGTTGGCTAAACAGTTTGTGTTTCCTTATGCTAGTTCTAACCTGAGAAAGAAATAACTGAGTAAATCTTCTTTTACAGTTATGCTTTCATACTTTATAGTTTCTCTCGGCAACCTTTCTTAAAGGGAGGAAGAAAAGCAGATTGCAAGATATTATGGCACTGATTTTTGCAAGACAAAACTCCAGTGAAATGTGCCTTTCTTCAAGTCCAAGTGCAGCACTAGTTGACAGGCTGTGTTCCATTTTCTAGAAATGCATGAAAAATGACAGTGCATTTAGCCAATCCAGTACAGATTGCTGCTAACTATATCACTAGGGAACTAACACTGAACTGGAGGCAGGTTAGAGTTTGTGCCTTTTTACAGTCTCCTTGTATGGGAGTTTGATTTCATCATGCCAGAGAGATGTCAGTGAAGGTCCAAGTGTAGAAAATTCTAACATGAGAGTAACCTGCTTGAGCAATAATTTCTTCTTTGACCATGAGTGTCCATTCACTGCTGTAGTTTGCTACCCCAGCCTCTAAAATCTCAGCAGTGTAATTGAGATTAATAACTCCATGCCCATGTGGCGGCACCCTGACGAAAGGACAGCAGAAGTTGTTCCCAGCCTTTGGAGGACTGTAGAGAGGTGTTTCTGTTTTTCATCTTGGCTTTTCAGAGTGCTCTGGGGGGAGGGTTGTAGGGTAGCTAGCAAGAGCAAACCAGGCATCAAGGCCTCCCTCCTCCTAGGACATTTCTTGAAGGTTTCTCCTCAGCCTCTCTGTAGCAGTAATATGCAGAATGACATGCAGAGGAGCGAGGTTGTGCTGTGCCTTGTGTCAAGGCTTTGAGTTCACCTCTTTGAGAGTTGAAGAGTCTTCCACTGCTAATTTCTTTCTCTCTTTGCCAGCACCCTGGAAGGGTACTATGTTGACGATGCCCTGCAAGGCCAGGGAATCTACACTTACGAGGATGGAGTTGTCCTTCATGGCACGTATGTGGATGGAGAGCTGAATGGACCAGCCCAGGAGTACGACAGCGACGGACGGCTGATATTCAAAGGGCAGTATAAAGACAACATTCGACATGGCGTTTGTTGGATTTATTACCCAGTAAGCCTGACCACCTGCTTTCTTTACTGCAGAATAGTGCCATTAGGTATCTTTCTTTCCTCCCCATTGAAACAAATATCCACCACAACCCAGCTATCCAAAAGTCAACACACAAAAATCTGGGTAAAAGACCTGTGCATTCTGCTTTTGGATAATCCAACATACAGTTAAACCTTTTCAGTGTTGAATGTTCACCCAGTAGACAGGATTCAGCAAGGCTTTGAGATGCCCTCCACTATTTTAATCTTCCAGGGAGCCCAGCCCCTTGGAAGTGCATTTATGTATATCACTTTGGGAAGGCCAGGCCAGTGGTTTTTCCCCTTTGAAGTGCTGACTGCAGGTGAGGAGCATGGGAGCCATGCAAGCTATTGCAACCTGCTGCTCTTATTTTACTAGGAAGGGAAGACTGTCTGTTTCCATGTGGTATGTTGTGAAGTCTGGTTTTGCCCAGCAAAGCAGATGTCACTGGTGTATGAGCTGAGCCTCTGAATGGATTGTAGACAAATGCTTTGCTCACTAAGCAAGCCACAATTTTGTCTTCCTGATTCTTGGTAAACATTCAGATATTCCTCTGGAAAACTTGAAGAATTTTTGTACATCATTTTCTAATCGTGCTAGCTAGGGCTATAATGGTTGTATTGGCTTTTAAGGAGTTTTATGTTAATTTTTAAAACTTAACTTCTGTTCAGCCTTATGCAGCATTCCAGAGTTTAACCTTTCAATCTTTACCTTATGCTGAGGAGGGGGAATCATCTGCATGTAATTAAGCTGCTGGTCAAATCCCTGTCCATTTCTGTGCTGCATAGTGCTTGCATATACTTTAGTTGCAGGTTAATTTCAAGTGCTTCCCATAGGCTGTTAATTTTATTTACTAGTTTTCACTATTGCCACTAAGCATGTGTTGAAATCAACAAATGCTTAGTTTACATGGCCAAACAATTCGCAGTTTTTCAGTACCAGTGTATAAAATACACACAGCTGACCCTTCAGGTCATATGTCTCCTGTTTCATCTTCCAGCTGGCAAAGTGTTGCTCTGCCTTCTGGAAATGTGGATATGTAGAGGTTGTTAATCATTACCATCTTGCCAGACCAAAGCATGCAAGGTGTTTCTAAAAAACCTTTGCCACAGAAGTGGTTCTTAGCGCGTGGTTCTGTGCATGATGTTATGTGCACAAACTTTCACTCTAAGTTAAGGTTCACTGATCCTTACTATGGTATGTTTGAAGCTCTTTCATCCTTGGAGTTGAACAAAACAGTGCCACTCTGAAATAGAGTCTCTGCAAAGAGGTCTTGATCTGTATCAGTCTGTTTCCACATCACATCTGCTGTTTTTGCTCCAGGACATTATTTGAAGATGTTTTCTTATCCTTTTTGGAATAAACACCTGAAGTCATTAGACCTGTGCTAATCTATGCATGTCATTCTGCAATTCTGTAAATAGACTTAACCAGAGTTACAGGCAAATCACAGAGGGCAAAAATGTGTAAACCTTAGCGAGGAAAAGAGTTGCTGATGGTGGCTTTCAGCAAACAGCTGTTCTTACCAAGTACCACCTGACGTGATGGGGGGGTACTGGGGCAGAAAAACTCGCCAGTTGTCCAGCATTTTTAATTTATTTTTTTTGTTATTTTTAATAGGTTCAAGTCTTTTGATGCACCATGTGCATCAAAACAGTGAGCAATGCAGCATTTTAATTTTTTCTTTCCTCCAGCACAGTATCATACTGAAAAAAACTCAAAAGTTTGTGCGTGGCTTTAGGCCTTGGTTTGTAAGGTGTTCTCATAAAAATGTTGCCAATTGAAACTCAGTTTTTGTGTTACATGGAAGGAAAGACCTTGGGTTTTGCCTATTTGAAACAATGTAGAAAACCTCATCAATTACTTTTATCAGTTCTGTAATGACTGGAATGACTTCTTCATGTGTCTGTTTCTCACTCATTTCCATAATCTTGTATCTGAACTTAATGTAGCTTAGATTGCTTCTCCAAAAAGTTGGGAAAAATCTTTTCCTCTTACTGGAGATAGTAAAATGTAACTAAGTGCTGCATCTGTTTCTCTCCTGTGTTTTCAGGATGGAGGCAGCCTTGTGGGAGAAGTGAATGAAGAAGGGGAAATGACTGGAGAGAAAATAGCCTATGTGTACCCTGATGGAAAGACTGCGTATTCCGGAAGGTTCATAGACGGAGAAATGATAGAAGCAAAACTGGCAACTCTGACTTCTGTAGAGGATGGGAAACCTCAGTTTGAAGTAGTACCAGGCAGTAAGTTCAGCTAACACAGAAACTTGTGTTCTTGCTACCGGTTTTTCACTGCAAACACTTGGGTTTCTATTGTATTCCCCATTAGAAACTTTCAAGGCTAGCTGTGACGAGATAATAAGTCTATTAGTGAGAAGCCCATTTTCCATTTTCTAAATCAGGAGGCTGGATGGAAAGACACATGGAGAAAGATGAGGAAGCAACCCGTTCAATGGTGCTGCTGAAATTGGGATTGTAGTTAGGGAAGTAGATCCAGTTGCTGTGTAACAGTCTGATTCACCAGCACCCTTCGAGCTGTCTGGTCCTGCTGATGGAAAATGGCTCTGAAATGGCTGGGGTCGGTGCCTTCAACCCGTGTAGGCAGTGCTGCTTCTCCAGGGCAAGGCGGGCTAGGGCTTAAAGTTCTGGAGCAGCTCTGTTGCTCTGAGGTGTATAAGATGTTTTGTAAGTGAGTAAGCTAAGCTGTGGGCAGCACCCTGAGTAATAAACAGAGGCTGTGCTCACACGTTTATAGTTTTGCCAGCAAAGGTTGTCTAACTCGTTACACAATAAGAACATAAAACTCAGTGAAAAGGCATTGAGAAGTAAATGCATGTGACTTTATTTTTGGGGATAGAAAAGAAAAATGTAACTTCAAAGACAGCTTCTGTAAATAGGATGGAATCACACTATGGAGGCCTGGCCTTCAGCCAGGACAGATTTTGGATACCAGGGACAATGACCTTTTATCAAATTTTGCAATATTATGATAACAGTTATTTCTGGCAGTCATTAGCATTTCATTTTTGAAAGTCTTGATTAAGGGTTGCATGTTTTCAGTACTTCCAGTTAGTTTATTTCCTTTGTTGATTTCTGTTTTTTTAGGCCCAGTGTACAGTTTTGACAAATCTACTTCATCCTGCATTTCTACAAATGCACTTCTTCCTGATCCTTACGAGTCAGAGAGGTAGGCCTTTTTTTTTTTCCTCCCCACTTTCAATATTGTCCATGTTTCTTTGTTGTTACATATTTATGGCCTAATTTTGCAGACTTCTTCTCATTTCATTTTTTTTTAATGTGTGTTTGTGAAATGGATCCTGTTACTGACTTGATTTATTTTTTTTTTCTGATTCACACAATAAAATTGCACTCTGGTGGATAGAACATTATACTTTTAAAGAGATTAAACTAGGGTAATATATTAGCATTTCAAAGATATTCATTCAAGACCTGGACTCCACTTGTAGCCTACAGCTTCAACACTGAGCCAAACAGTTTGCTGTTCCCTGTTTTCTGATTGTGTAGCTAGCTTCAGGTGGCAGTGAGCTGCATCCAGTGTGTCATGCTGGGTGGCATGTGTTGTGCAATATCTTCTCCTCACCCAACAGATACAGCAAAGCAAGAGTAAATCACCAAGCTGAAGGGAAGTGAGGTCCTGTTTGTGCCAGCCCTGATGTCAAAACATATTCCCCAGCAACTGTCTTATTGTAGTCAGTCTGTGATCTCTTTTCCGTGGCTATTCCACAATTACTGTTTTTACCTAGACTTTTAAGAGCCCTTGCTCTGTAGGCACCTCGGTTGTAGTCCTTTTCTGATACTCTGGAATATCTAAATAAGTGATTAGTAAAAAGCTGGCATTAATTAGCATCAAGTTCTTGAAGATCTAGGGCTTCACCTTTAAAACTTGCTCAGTGGAGTAATAATTTGTGTATGTACACACCAGTAGCCTCAGTTTAGTGGGGACCTCTGTGATTCTGGTGTGTCATTGGAGGTGTTCCTGAGTTGGAGTCATCATTGAGGAGTAATAGTAGATTGGCACTTAAAAAAAATTATCAAACTAATGGGTGAAGTCAGCCCCCACTTCCCACCAAATCTCCATTTTGCCTAAATAGAATGTATGGAGAAGGTAGGAAAGAGAAGGAGCTGCATGTGGAGGTTTTGAATTATTATTTTTATTATCATATTTAAGTATTGGTCTTGATGCCCATAGTGTTGTGATAATACTTTTTGAGAGTGAAAACCATAGCCAGTTACTAATTCTGTGCCCTTTTCTGCTTGCAGGGTGTATGTTGATGTCTCTCTCATTTCCAGTGCTGGAGAAGGATTATTTTCAAAAATAGCAGCAGAAGCCAGTACAGTTATGTCCTTTTACAACGGAGTGCGAATTACACACCAGGAGGTAAAGGAGAGAAAACGTCAGTCTGAATTTGCATTGCTCCTTCTGAGGTCTTCTTATAGTAGGATTTTTATACCTAACCTCTTCCCACCCTTAAGATGGCATTTAATTGAAAGAAAGTTCCTGCTCACTGATGTGTTTCTGATAAAAATGATGGTTGTTTTTTTTAATGACTCGGACTCAGGAAAAGCTTTAGGTGCATATATTTGAATATTTGCTTTCAAACTGCTGGCAAAGTTGACCCCTCTACACACACACACTTTTTTTTTTTCCTTGCAAATTAGGTAGACAGCAGAGACTGGGCCCTCAATGGCAACACAATATCCCTGGACGACGAGACAGTCATTGATGTGCCGGAGCCCTACAACCACGCCGCCAAGTACTGTGCCTCCCTGGGGCATAAGGCCAACCATTCTTTCACTCCAAACTGCATCTATGACCCGTAAGTAGAGTCCTGTGTTTGGGAGCAGATGCTGGAGCTCGGTGGGCTGGGCTCACGGGGTGCTCCTGGGCATCCGAATGAGGAGCAGCCAAGTGGGGCTGGGGGTAACAGGACCAGGTGCTGAAGGAGTTCCTGCTTACCTGGGCCAAGTTGGAAACTGGTGGGCACTGTAGGGGCTTGGAAGTCTCTTGGAACTTACACCATGGTGTGTCTTACGTTTGCAACAGTGGTCATTTTGTCATGAACCACAGAAACTGCCTTTTGATTCCAAAATGCATAAGCACAGCTCTCTAAATCCTGGCTTGGCAAGAATTGCACCATTATCTGCTGAACTGCAGATGCTTGACCAGCACCATCAAATGTGCTGTCATTTCTGAAGCTCAAAAAATAAGCACCTTGCTGTTTTGCAGTTGATGCAGAGCACTAGGAAACTTTTGATGATATCCCTATGCTTAAGGGTATAAATATTTTCCTACCAACATATAGACTAACAGACCTGTGTAGATAGCTATTTAGAAGATAGTTTTTCTTCATTAAATAAGCCAGCTCCCATTATTATGGGACCCTGGGAGAAGATGTACAGAAGTATGTTATGATTGTTTGGTGGGTCATCTGTACTGAAGAAATGAAAGTGAGCATTTTTTCCATGCTCTCCAGTCAGTCATAATTTACACTATTTTCCTGTTGTGCAGATGTCAGGGTCTGCAAGCCTGAGGCATATGGCAGGAATTAATTGTGTTGAATTTATTACAAACAAACAGTGTTGCAGGACTGTTGAAAAATTTCAAGTCACAGAAGCTATGCAGAGTTGTTTTAGTATAGCCTTGGTTTTGCCCTTATTACTCAAGTCTCCTTAAGATTGCCTCAAAGCAATCTACTGATCTGATAGTGGGTTATGTGATATTAGTCTGAACTGTGAGTGACTATAAAAGGGGCTAAGAGAGTCTGTGAATGGACAGTTAAGCCTAGCAGAGGTGTTCTGTTCTTTGTCTAGGTTTGTTCATCCTCGTTTCGGGCCTATCAAGTGTATCCGTACCATCAGGGCTGTGGAGAAGGATGAAGAATTAACAGTGGCTTATGGGTATGATCACAACCCTGTTGGGCAAAATGGGCCAGAAGCACCGGAGTGGTACCAGCTGGAACTGAAAGCTTTCCAGGCTGCCCAGAAAAAGTGAGATGGGAGCTTCTTCTCTGTTCGGCAAACTGAAATAGAAATTTGGATCTATGCACTACCTTTATACTGAAAACTGGACAACCAGGGATTGTTCATGCTGTTGCATCATAACTTTGCATTCTGTGTTAAGAGATAAGTTTCTTGCATACTAACTAGGTTTGACTGTGTTACTCATAGCAGATTTAAAATTAGCTAGCGTTGCACCAGTCTTATCTGAGGAGATTATTTAATATTCTGTACGAGACGTGATATTCTTTGGTAGCTTCTGCTTTTGCACCATATGCAAAGATGCCAAAAGACTAGACAGAGAACTAAAATGGGTATATCGTTCACTTTTAGTCGGCAGACTTAGTGTTGCTCTCTATCTGCCTAGGCATTATTGTGCAACTGCATTTTGCATATATGCCACTTGTGATGATAACAGTAATATTTTGATATTCTCTAATAGTAGCATAATTTTGCCTTTTGAAACCTTTGATCTGAATCTTGCAATAGAGCAGTTTATTTATTAGCATATAGGAGGCTGGGTTTTAACTCCCCTTTCCTCTTGTCTTATGAACATTGTACTTTCTATTAATCCTCTTTTGCAGGAGAAAATCCTTTCTGACTAGTGGAAAGGCTTGTGTGTGTATGTGAGAGTGCTGTGTGTTGGTCTCTGTGGCTCTCTAAATAGTATAGCAACATGTCCAAACCTAATATTTATCTAGCCGTTATGGCTGGCTTATTTTATTTAATTTATGAATATGACACGCAAATGAAGCTGTTTTTTGCATGAAGATTTTCGGAAAGGAGAAAACAGATTCACTTTCTGAAGGACTTTCAGAAGTACGTGTTCTGGAAGGCAAACACATTACTTGCATTAGTGTCCATGAGTTGGTTTGTGTATTTCACCTGAGAAAGCGGCTGGTTCTCAAGGCAAAAATGCTGGCAATGAGATGCATCTCCTGTGAGTTCTCTTAAAGGAGGTGTATGTATTTGAGGGCAGGCTGTAGTACTTGAGTAAGGAAAGCTGTATCTTCTGTATGGGTTCATTTGACAAAGAATGTAGCCTTGTAGTAGTCTTCTAGTAGTAGTGGTTTAAGACACAGTCAATTCACGTAGTATGAGATATAAAAATAAGATTTTAAAAAAAATATATATGTGAAAAGATTGTTTCTGAAAGACGATGAATGTAAAAACATCACTCACTGCTCATATTTAGAAACAGCAGTCAGTTCATAGCTTTGTTACAGCCAACAGTGGAGGCTTGTGAATATTCATCTGCAGGGCTGTGTTCTGGGGTTTTTCAGGCATAGGGAAATTGCTGTGCATTTTCTCAGATACTGTACTGGTCTTGCCTAATGCTGTGTAAGAGAGAAATAGTGTATCATCTCAGTCTGGATGCTGGAGCCCTTCTGGGACTCTGATGCTCTCTCTTGGGTTTAGCAGCTTAGGAAAAACTCCAATGCATTTGCAACGCTTTCTTTAAATGTTTGTAGTTTGAAAAAGTTTGTATATATGTAACGTAAATTATTTGGAAATCAGACCTACCTTTCTACTGCAGTGTGTTTTGGTTGGTTACTGGAATGGTTGGAGGCATCTGGCTGTCTGGAGAGCTAGACATGGAGAATGTGTTGAGTTGGTACCCACAAGTGGAAGGATGAGGTGGCTGTTTTGTGCAGTCTGAGAATCCTTGCTTTGATGGCTATGCAAAGTTAGGATTTATTAATAAGAATCACTCTACCTTGGGGCTCTGTTTAGTCCCTGTGACTGATCACAAACCTTTTCCAGCACCTCATCATTTAAGCTTGCACAAAAGCTACTCTGTGCTTGTGTTGGGGGGGCGGCATTTAGGCTCAGGGCTTTCTGACACTCTTCCAGCAGATATCTGAATGTGGGCTTTGACACTTCCAATCTCCTCAGGCTGGAGACTCAGGCCACAGCTCAGCTTCTCGTCCAAGGCGGGTGGCTGGCAGAGGGAACAGCTCAGGGACTCAGCTGAGTGTGCAGAGGCAGAACTGAGCCTCACAGGTGAGGGGGAGTTGTCAAATGCCAGCTGGCAGCAGGGCTTCAGCAGATCATCCTCAAAAAGAAATACATGTCTTGATCTTTCCCTACCTGTGCCTACAGGTCATTACTTTAGATCATTGCTGTTTTGGCAGTTTGCAGAAAGGTGCCTTTCTGGTAGGAAGCTGTTGTGTGCATCTTGTGGATTATCCTGCCAGGACATTGAAAGTTTGCAAAGTTGAGGCTAAGTTTAAGCACAGGGAAGAGAAGAGGGAAGTTACATGGCTGAACCCTGCTGTGAATGAATGGTAACTCCTTCCACAGTTTCAATAACCTGCTTTGGACTGCTTGCCTTTTTGTGCCTGCTAAAGAATCATGCTCAAAATGTTCTCGTCTCTAGAGCTCCTTCAGGTGCACTCCGGATCAGTCTCCGATTCCTCTGCTATCTCCTCTTTGTGTGGAGTTGATTATGTTTTAATAGATTTGTCAATCTTTATGTTGCCTGATTTCTGAGATAAATACAAGATAGGTGCTCTTTGTGCATCTGGTTTGAAGTTTGCATCCTAAAACAGGGAAGTTCTGAGGAAAAAAAAGGCACTGAGGTATCCTCTTTGTATTCTCAAAAGCCATTAATTTGGTGACAGTCAAGCAGATTCTCTTGCTCTTGCATATGTTTGTAGCCTGATAATAATGACACAGCTGTGGCTCTTGTCTCTGTTAGCTCTACTGTCCTTTTTCTCTCTGCTCTGTTATAATCTATTGGTCCTCCTGTAGATCCCTTCTTCAGCGACCAACCTTCTATAAAGCTGCTTTGGCTTGATTCAGGACCAAGCCTTTGAAATCTTTCATATTTTTTCTTTGTTGTCTGTTAGAGTGGGGATGGTTGGGATATTTTTTACTACTTGGTAGTGAAAGGGCTCAGGGCTCAGTGTGTCCTTAGGTTTTTGAGAGGTGCACGTTGGCAACCACTGGTTCAAACACAGGTTAGTTACAGAACTCCAAATAATGCCTTAACTTGGTCAACGTATTGCAGCTCAGCTTCAGGGCCTCGCTAGATAGCAAGACCAGCCTCGCAAAACTAGCTATCAGTAATATTGTGAGACCCACACCAAAATGTGGTTTTAATTTGGAAAGAGGATGCAGTGATTTTGCAAAGCAATCCATTTGAGTTTGTTGAGTGCAGCTGACTACTGGTCAATATGCAATAAAAAGCTCCACTTCTCAGAGTCTGGCCAAAGACTTGTCCTGGTGGCACAGAAACTGAAAGAAGAGCTGGTGCCTGTCAGCTGAGCCTGGGTGAGCAGCTGGCTCTAGGTGTGCCTGTTCTGACTAAGGAATGGCATAAGACAACCTGGAATTGCTGCGTTTTTCAGGCACAGATTAGTTCCCAGTGTCTGCCTTGGTCTGCAGCGCTGCACGTGGCTCCTCTGGGATGCTATCAGGTTGTTACCTGAACTCCCTTGAGAAGCAGACTGTGGCAGCCTGTATTAGAGGCTGCTGACTGTTTCTTTTAAAAAAATTAAATGTATCTTCCTGCTATGGCAGCACTGTGTTTTGTCACCAAGAGTACAGAAGCTTAGTTTTCTGGAGAAGCGGTTAATATTGGAGACAAGAGAGCATGAGCAGTTACAGCTGATAGCTACCTGCTGCTGGATCACTCCTCTGCATAAGAAGGAGAAGGGCTTAGGCCTTGGGTGACTCTGGGATCTACTAAAATACCCGATTTACCTTGGCAAATCTGAAAAGGCTTTTTTCTTTTTCCTTTTTTTGTAGCAATTAAAAAACCCTAACCTAGACAGCTATGTGTAAGTTGGAACTGTTGAAAAAGTCAAAGGAAATAGGTGGATCTGGTTCTTCAGCGATCAGAGAGAAGAGCTGCCGTAGCTTTTTGACTTTTTCCACAGCTGCAACATGACCCACTAGGATGGCCTATGATTTTTCCCAGATGCAGCTGTGGAGCAACCCATGCAGGTTTTGAGACCTTTGGAAGCCAGTTGCTCAACCACATGATGCTGCATGTTTCGGGAGCGCCTAGGCAGCCTTCTCCTTAGTTCTGCTGTTTCAGCTTGGAGCTTCCAGTGTTGCTTACAGTTGGCAGTGGCTGGCGTTTCTTTCCCGGGGCTGTTGTAGTACATTGCTGGTGTGGAAGGAAGAGCATCATCGGGGATTTGTTACCCCCTGGCAGGCAGTGGAGGAGCAGAATAGCCAGCAAGCATCCCATCTGGTACAAGAAACTGAGACATGGTGGAAATTGCCACTTTTCTTTCCAGTTGGTTGCGGGCCCTGGAGAACTCCCCGACTGTGGGCGAGTTGTCCCATGGCTGGTTGCAGGCACCTGCATCCTTCAGTCGAAGGCTGTGCTCACTGCTGGGGTTGTGCCACGGGCTGTTGGCTGTCGCTGCTGTCCCCAGGACCTCTGATTTCTATCCTTTCAATGTGATCTTTGGAAAATGCTGCCGTTGTGATGAGGTGACGAGCTGTACAGAGCAGGTTTTCTGCTGCTTTGTTTTCCTCTGGCACAGCAGAGCTGCTGGAGCTGTGGGTGCCTGAGGAATTCACCTCCAAGCGCTTAAAAAAACCCCATACTTGCTTTGAAAACAATGCTACTGAAGTGTCTCCTTACATGCTGGGGTGCTGCATTAAACGTCTCTTCCTCACCCACACCCGCTGTCATACGCTGAGAGCACTTGGGCGAGGGGCACAGACGTGGGAGCAGCTTTAGCTGCGGGGGCAAGTGGGCTTCACACTCACCTGCGCCCCAGGGAGAGCTTGTTCCTTTTTGCTTTGTGTACTGGAAACATGAGAGCTATATTTTTTTGGACAAAGCATTTCTAAGCAGTCTTACAAGGGATTATTATTTTTCTTTAAAAGGTGCAAGGTTGAATGCATGTTTACTTGCCCCAGATCAAAGGTTTTTTAACACTAAGGTCACTATCTGCTGAATGGACCCTCCTCTTGGCACTCTTCTGTCTTCAGGCAATTGAAGTTCCTGCCCTCTACCAGTTTTACTGTAACTACTTTTTTTTTTTTTCCAGGAGAAATATATATACAAAAATTCTAAGCAATTAAATGTTCAAGCCATAGAATCATGAATGTGGGAAGACCCTCTTCACAAGTTTTAACATATTTGTATGTAAAATGATGTTTGTATGAAATATTTTCATGGTAGAATGAATATTTAAAAAAAAAAAAGTTCCAGTAAGATCTAAACCAAATTTAAAAGGATGTCTTTTTGTAAGATGCAAGTGTAATTGATTACCAATAAGTAATATTATTTTTTTAAAGGGGAGATGCAACAAGTGGTCTTTACAAATGGTCATTTCTGCTATTTGGGAAAGTATTTATGCAGCATTACATAGAGCTGTCATAAATAATTGCGATAGCAAGGCCAGTCACATCTGCAGGACATACCTCTCAGCTTGTCCCTCCGTGACAAATGGACCCATCCCTCCTTTCTGCAGATTTTCTCCTAGAAAACCTTTCCTACTGTAACTGCTGAATTTAACTCTTAAGCTAAGATCCAGGCTAAAATTGTGTATTACTTAACAGTTTCTGCTGGGCCTTCTGCTGTTTTAATACTCTTTAGCCCATAATTACTGGGTGTCTCTGTTCTGAAGAACTAAGTGCTACAGAATAATCCTTGGGGTAAGCTTGTACGTGTGTTAACAGTTAACCCCGGAGTATTTAACTTGTATACAGTACTTGATAGGTGTTTTATGACATTTGTACTCGAACTATGAGCCTTACTGAACATCTGTAGGTTTATTCATGACTTTTAAAAAATGGATAACTCTAAGAAAGATGTTTACATGAATGATGATTGCCCTTCCTTTGATGTTATGAATGAGGTTTTTATAGTGTGTTTGGGTGTATGTGCAAGGAAGCAAGAAAAATGTTTATGGGAAAAAATAGACTTGACAAACATTTGTAATAAGTGAATTTTAAAGATTGCTTTAATTGCGCTATGAAGGCAATGCAGATATTAAAATATTCAACAGATCTGCCCTGTCTCCTTTTTACTTTTGGGTCCTGGGTTTGGGCATCCTCTGAGCTCTCCCCCTGTGTGCTGTGTGGTTTGTTGCTGATGCAGGGGGCAGGTCGGGCAGCAGGGAACACTCCCAGGCTCAGGATCCTGATGGGAGCCAGCAGCAGGACACTCCCAGGCTCAGGATCCTGATGGGAACCAGCAGCAGGACACTCCCAGGCTGTGTTTCAGACGGGCGTGTTTCTCCCTGGCCGCGGCTCTGGGGCAGCAGCCGGGCATGGCAGCCGGCACCATCCTCTGCCCGCTCCGGGGTGGTTTAAAGATAGCGAACCTATTCATTGATGCCCTTACAAACGCCGACAGGGCAGGTGAGCTTCCTGCATGGCTTGTTGCGGCGGGGTTGGCTGGAGGCCTTGGGCCGGGCTGCGGTGTCCGAGCTGCCCGTCTGAGAGCCCAGAGGGCCCTGGGGCCGCTCCTGGAGACTCCGCCAGCCTTTGGGTTCTTTTTGCACGCACTCGGAACTTTGCCCTGGAGGCGGAGCTGGGGCCGAAGCTTCCACTGGGCCTGCTCGGAGGAGCTGGGAACGGGAGCTCCCACCGGTGGTACCGGGAGTTGGTACCGGATCAGCTGGCGAGGTGCGGAGTTTGTCTTCTCCAAGCAGGAGAGCCCGGGCGAGCCCTCGCACCTTGCTGGGCAGCAGGAGCCGCGGAGGAGATGGAGCAGGGATGGGGGCTGCAGGGAAGATGGCACATCTTTATCCAGAAGCATCAGAAAAGGTGTCCTGAGCACCTGCCTGGCAGCAGTGTGAGGGGTTTCCCCAAAAACCGCTCCCTGTGCCCACCGTGGCGCCCGTCAGGAGGAGGATGCTCCTGCAGAGCCTGGCCCTGCCGTAGGACGGGCCCTTCTGCACCGCACGGGCTCCCTGAGGCTCTTCTCCCTGCTCCCTCCCAACCAGGACCCGCTGTCCTTCCCTCCCCTGAAGCCCCACGGAGCCGCTTCCTGGTCCCTGCCTGCGAGGACGGACGCCTGGGTCAAAGCAGGATGTTTCGCTGCTGGTGCTTCATCTTCAGCCAGAGGAATACGGTCGTGCTGGGCTCCAGGTCGCCCTCAGCACAGTGTGCGTTGCCAGCGGGTTCACGGGTGGCATTTTCAGGATGGAGTCTCAGCTGGGCAAAACCAGAGCTCCCATGTGGGCAGGGATGGTAAAGTTGCACTGTATTTTCTGTGCTTTGGTGTTTGCTTCACTGCCACCTACTAGAACTCAACCTGGGGGAAAGGAGGGAGCCCAGGACTTCTTGCCAGCTCCTTCCTGGTTTCCTGCTTTGAACATGGATAATGAAAGTTTCCTTATTGTGGTGTAGGCAGGAGAGTGTGGACAGAGTGCAAGGAGGGTTCCCTCTGAAGGAGCTAAATCATATACATTTCTACTGAGTTATTTAGACAGAGGGGCACAGTGGCAGTTGACAGGGTTTTTGCAGAAGCAGAGAGATGCCACTGAAGATTAGGAAGGGAACACTTCATCCTCACATCAGGTAGATGAAGATCTGGGTGATGATCTGTGTGCCACATCACAGTGCCACTAATGCTCCGTCCTCGAGGAGCAGGCAGCAGGCATCCTGGCTCCCTGGCCTTCAGTACCCTTGTGTCACTGTTGGGACTCTGGTGAGCTCTGCTGGAAGGGAGTTGTCCTGAACCATTCTCTTCCATCCAGAGGCTGCCTTTCTCCTTTCAGTCATATCTTTCTGCTGTCTACAAGATGCATGAGGACTTGGGAAAGCAGCGCACATTTTTAGCACTTTAAGAAGACTTATTTAATCAGTTTATTTTTTGGCCAGAGCTGCAAAGCCAGTCAGAGGGGTTGCTGCCACGGGGGTAGCAACTGGGCAAAGATGCATTTCACACAGGGTCCTTCCGCCAGGAGGTGCTGCAGAGGAAAACAGGAGAAATAAACAATTCTCTTTCCATTTCTGACCTAAGTTACTCTGATCCAAGCCTTAAAAATGAGACCCTTTCAGCTGCTGTGTAATAGTTTAATCTTCCAAATCTGATACTTGTCTCCCAGTTACCAACTCTCTTTGTACTCTGCAGGTGATGGGAGTCCCAGGCGTCCTGGCTTCGTTTTCCTCACACAGGAAGAATCCAGTTCTGGTAAGCCTGGAGCGGGGGGGATTGGGTGTGTTTGGGGTGGGAGAAAAATGTTGTTAGGGCCACCAAAAACAGTTTTTGGTAGGGAATGAGCTGGCTGGTCCTTCTGGAGGATCAAGAGCTTATTTCCTTGAGTTATCTTCATAAGAGCTGTTACATTCCTAAGCAAAAGCAGGATGCAGCATCACCTTGCTTTCTGCTGCAGCAGACGAGTGCTGGCTCTAATAATAAGCAAAAACCTGTAAAAACGACTTTTGAACATATTTCTTTTCACAGTCCTTCCTGTTACTAAGAATTGTGTAAGTTAAAATAGGAAACAACATAATTGACTTGTATTTCCTAGGCAGGTCTCTCCAGCCATGTCAACTCCAAGGAAGGTATATTGTGTAGAAGAAAGAGATCTCCAAAAACAAATCATCTGTGTCCAGTAGTTAAGACTTGGGGCTCAGCTGTAACTCAGAAATTCAGTACCCTGGAAAAATTTTCTGCACTGTGTTTGGCTTCCAAGTGACTGCTGCTACTGGGTACCTCATAGTATTACAGAAGGTCAAAAGCTAGTACCTACAGTGCTTGTTAGTACATTTTGTCTGTATTAGTTGCATGGATTTGTCAGAGGGTAGTTTTAATTCCTGCTCCCGTTCTTTTTCTCCTTTAATTTCTCTGTCTAGGTGAATGTGCTGATAGTTGCTTCTCTGCTCTCTTGTGTTGCCATCCTCATTTTAATATAGTTCCCTCACACTGAACTATGGTGAAGAGGAGGAGCTGCGCTCTGCCCCAGTCTGTGTATTCCATACAGTAAGTATCAATATTATGCTTATTACTGGGGAACAACACTGTTTTACTCTGGAAACACTACTAGACATGACTTGAAAAAACCAGAACCAGAATTCCAGGGTGCCTGAGTTAGAGCATGAAGTAGTGCCTGCAGCAGGGCACTTGTTTAAAATAATCTGGGTAAGTCTATTTTTAAGTATCAGGTTAGGTACTAAAAATCATGCAGGGCTAGGTAGACATTTTCTAGGTAGCTCCTGCAGCAGCATGGCTGGTATTGGTGGCTATGTGAACTAAAGCCCAGCACATAAACACACTGCAGTCAGGTTACCAGCTGCTGCTGCTGCCAAGTGCAAAAAGGTTTGGCTTGTGGCAGGAAAAAGTCACAGTGCTGCTCAAGGAGAGGGGTAGGTGCTGGCTGTATCCCTGGCCTGGTTTGAGACAGAAGTTGCTAGGCTTGAATCCTTTCCAGCATGCACCTCAGGTAGTAAAGTGACAGCAGTTACAGGCCAGCTGATTTAAACAGTGTTATTTCAAGGGTGTCCTGCACAGTAAAAATTGAAAGATAGAATGAGCTCAATTGTACCTCAAACCTGGTACAAGCAGTGGCTCTCTGTTGGGAAGAAGACATTCCAGGTAGATGAAGCTGTTCATTAGTTTATTGCAGAACAAACTGAAGTGTCAGGCTGCCCAGGTGCAGTATATATAGCAAGAAGGCATTTCTCATGCTCAGTGTGAAGAGGCGCAGCCATTCCTTGGGTTTCTACTTATTGTTAAAGCTGGTTCCAAACCTGATGCCATCGCAGAGCATTTCCTGTTTCAGCAGCAGCCTTCTTTTCCTGCTTGCCCTTTTCCTACTGGAGATTCACACTTGGTTGTGTTCTTCAGAGCACAGGAAGAAAAGCTTTCAATAACAGTGACTCAGAACCAATCTCCTGTGATGCAATCGCTGTGTTCTCACAGTCGTTAGAATAGGTTTTGATTAAGAGCTTCACTTGTTGAATATGGCTTTAACATTCATTTTTCTTCTTGCAGAAGTTTGTACTTAATGAAGTAGTCAAGGGTGCTAACATAGCCATGCTAGCTGCATCCATCAGCAGCACGTTTGCTGTGCTGGTGATGGCTTCCCTGGGGTGTGGAGCCTTCCGTGCTGTCCCTGCTATGACAGCATCACTGGGATGGTGAGTGAGGAGCCCAGGACACCCATTTATCTGTTGGGAGTGTGGGTGGGATGGGGAGAAACTGGGGAGAAAGACGTGTTTTTCTTCTATAAACCTACCCTCAGCTCTACCTCAGTCATCCAGGGCTAAGTCAAAGAAATTCAGAGGATGTTAGAAGGACTTTATACTTTTTGTAGTTTTCTTTTTACTACCCCCCTCTTATTTACAGTCTTGTGTAAGACCTAGTGTAAGTTATCTCCATTTTCCAAATTATTAGTGCTTAACTATTGTGGTCCCATCTCCTATGAATTCCTGCTCTCCTCAAGAACAGCTCCTTCTCCTCTCACCCTTGAAACAATTGCTTCTGGTACAGCACATCAAAGACTTACTGGTACTTACACACCAAGATGCCTTATCCCTAGAACTACAGATTCAATAATAAAAATATCCCCTATACTGCATGTGAAGTGGGGAGCACATTTTACTGGTAGTTTATGAGGATTCTGTCTCAAGTGATGGGGAACACACTGCATGTCTCTGCTAAGTGAGCTCACTGAATACCAGCTTCTTCTCTAGTAGAGTGATTCTGATGATGTATTAATGCACATACATCTGACCATCTCATTTGGTAGGGAATTAACAGGTACAGGTTACAAGGCAGCTGCTTTTGCCTAAAGGTACCACATGTGTAATGTGAGGCTGCTTTAAACTTCCAAAATAAAACTTGTTAGGAAGAGTGGACCACACAGGCCTTTTAACTGAGTTGAATTATATCTGAACAAACTCATGATGAGGTTTTTTATGCCATTGTTTCATTTGTAGGAATGGTTGCATCCTAGTGAGGACCAAAGTCAGGCTGTGGAAATGGTTTGTGCTGTACAAAGTAAGTAACTCTTTCCCTCTCTGTATTTGGATATTCACCAAGGACATAGAAAGCATCCTGAACAAGCTTTACATCCCAGGCCAAAATCCTGATGACCAAAATCCTCTGAGCCAAAAGGAACTCAGGATTTTGTGCAAGTGTCTGCACCAGGGTTAATGGTTTCCTCTTTCCTTCCCCACACAGGTCTTGGAGGCAAAAGTTTTAACTTCCCAGATCGGTTTCCATCCCAGGACTTGGATGCAGAGGAAGACTCATCCAAACCCTCACCGTATATCAGGATGGCTTGAGAAAGCAGTGGAACATTATAAAGCTACTAGTCTAAAAATATGGCTAGACAGAGGTAAGAAGTTCTTTGTCTTTGAAGATGGTTAAGCACTTTTCCTTGGCCTTTTGAAAAACACACACAGAAAGAGAGATCTGTTGAATGCCCAACGTTCAGCAGAGATAGTGCCAAGGAAAACATCTGCAGACTCTTTTGGACATTCCGACTTTGTATAGTGAAAATACCTCATTGCCTCTGGAAAGTGTGAGCATTTTTTCCTCCAGCTTTTGTACTAAAATAAGGTTTTATTCCACTAGAATTCATCATGCAGTTTATCTACCAGTGCTAGTCTTAAACATTCAAATATTAAATATCATTAATTTTTAAAATAAACTGGTTGTGGAGTATTGCCACCTGCTATCTCGATTTCTTCCCCTCACCCATTGAATTATCTGGATGATATATGATAATGGGTGAAGGATAATGAGGGACACACTTCATTACTGAGCTGCAGGGTGCTTTCCCCTTTCCTCTTGGGAGGGAAGTGGGCAGGTGAAGTTTGTGATACCAAGCTTTGCTACTGCCATTCAGGTAAGATTCTGTGGGGTATTCACGAGTAGGTGCAGTAAGTTTTAGTGCTGCAGTGTAATTCTGGAGTGTGGTAGTAACTTAATTACAGAACTAGACCAAGACCCTCCATTGTAGATTCTCTAGAGGACCTCTTGGTCCTCTCAAGCAAGGAACTACAGCTTCCAGTCATCAACTCCTGAGGTACATAAAAACTCCCACATGTACTTTATGATTCACTTTCAGGTAGACTTAGAGGTGTCTGTTGAGTGATTATCTCACCTGCAGGCCTTAAGCATGAAGTGGGAGATTGTTTATCCCACGATGAAGTTTAATACAGCATGTTCATATAACTGGGCTTGGAAAGTAAGTTCCCATCTTGAGAAAGTGCTATGGGTAGTAGGGTGAGCCATGCCCCACATGAGACGTAACACCAGGAGTGATCTCAGATAAAATTTATCTTACTGCAGCATATAAGGTACCTTTCCCATTCTCAAGAGGAAATTAAATTGTTCTTGATAGTTTTTTTCCTAGAGACTGAAGTATTTTTCATAACACTAGTAAAGGGACTGTGACACCTAAATGAAGACCATCAGTGGATGAAAGCATTGTGCAAATGGCAGGCAGTCCTCTGAGCCTGTGCTTACATTAGAAGAAACTAAGACTCCCTGAGAGGTTACTATGATTGCTAATACCTAAAAGCAGTGTAACTTCTTTAGTCTAAAACAGGTTTTTGCCTTTGAAAGGAAATACTTGCTAGTAGTTTGTAACTAAAACACACTGGTCAGCTACTGCATTGTTTCTGGGTAGAATAGAATCATAGAATCATAGGGGTGGGAAGGGACTTCTGAAGATCAAGTCCAATCTTCCTACTGCAGCAGGAACACCCAGGGAGATCACACAGGAATGTGTCCAGATCGATCTTGAAAGTCTCCAGAGAAGGAGACTCCACAACCTCTCTGGGCAACCTGTTCCAGTGCTCTGTCACTCTCACAGTAAAGATGTTTTTCCCCATGTTGAGGTGAAACTTCCTGTGTTGTTACTTGGTGCTGTTGCTCCTTGTCCTATCACAGGGCACCTGTCAAACCAGCACAGCACCGCTGGAAAGAGATTGGCCCATTCTTGACATCCACCCTTCAGATATATATAGACATTAATAAGGTCCCCTCTTAGTCTTCTTTTCTCAAGACAAAACAGCCCCAGGTCTCTCAGCCTGGTCCCATGCAGAAATACTGTTCTGGCCATTACAGTGCGGGACAGGCTGAGTGTAACTGCACAGCCTTTAAGTGCTGGTTGAACAGAGTGATTAGCAAGTTATTCCTTTGGCCTTAGCAGCACATATTGGTGTATGAGTGTGTAGAAGAGAAGTTTGCTCTACGCTACTTCTAAATAAAAATGCATGTAGTTGAGTCAGCAGCAGCTACAAAACCCCTTGATGTCCACCTTTCTTTTTTGCAGTCCTTCCAGTGGTGCAGTCGCAGCCTCATTACCACAGTGCCAGACCCTAGGATCACTTGTAGACACACAGTTTGCACGGTTCTTTCCACAAAAGGGGAGTTTCTGGAAAAGAAATAGCTGCAGTATGGAAATTGGTAGAAACTGAATACCATTTTAATGTCACTCCCTCTAATTGGTTAGCATTGAGGAAAATATATTCTGGATTGCAGCTTCCAGTGCTATATTTAGTAGCCCTCTCCACATACTAGTTATGGTGCCTTCCCAGAGTCTGCCTTTATCCCCAGGGACATTCCATGGTTTGTGTCACCCCCAGCTTTTCCTGGTGGCAGTCAGGTGGATTTTTATTTATTATGCAAACACACACCCGTAGCACCTCCAGTAGAAATGGCCTCATCGTTTGTTCCCCATGGACTTTTCCTCGTTGGCAAGATTCTCAGAAACGGAGCCAACTTCCCCATTCCTCACCAGCACTGCAAGATTCCCCTTTTGGGACAGGCAAAGGCCCGTGCCTGCTGGGGGGAGGTACAGTCACAGATGACAGGGTGGCTGTCGGTGTCAGGGTGCACCTCAGCACAGCACCTGCAAGATAATGCAAGCAAAGCCCGGGGTGGGGGGGGGAGGAAAAAAGAAATTCCAGATTCTACTCGAGTCCAGAGCTTGTTCTGCACCAAAACACCCTGCACAATGGGAGCTGCACCTCTGTCACACACACCTTACCCTGCAGTGCTAAGAAATGGAAATAAATTGGCATTTTGAAGAGGAATGATAGATGCAAACATGGCTCAGCTCTCCTTGAGGCCAAACATCCAGTCCTTGTCTTGGCTGAGTTAGAAACTGCTGATCTCAGCTGAGCAGCCTGCAGGCATGACCCCAGCTCCTTGCTTCTGACACGAGCTATAGACCCCAGTTCTATGGTCCTGCAGAGCAAAATTACATGGACACCAAGCACTTGCTGATCTGCTTGTGTTAGCACCATTCATGTGATGTCAAAGACAAGGCGTTTACATCCAAAGACATTTTTCCATCTTGAGCAAGCTTAGCCTGACATACAGAACAAGATGTACCACATCCCTGGGCTATGGAAATGAAGGCTGCCAGCCTCTCCATTAGCCATGGCCAGACTTAATCACAGGGCATAATCAGACAGTTAATCAGGGAAATCAGTTCTGTGAATTAATTTTCAACTAAGAACAAAGTATTACTGAAGATGTTTCCCCCCCAGAAAGGGCTAGAAGGTGCTGGGGGAGCAGGGGAAGAGGAGGGGTCTTTATCACAGTGAGGATCAGAGAACCTTTTCAGGTGCATTTTTGACAACTAGTTTGCTCAGGATTTTATTTTTTTTTAATTGCAATTTCACTTGCAGTCTTGTAATCCAGCACTGATACTGTGCTCTCTGACAGGAACATTTTGCTCTTTTCCTCACTGAATAGTTTCAGACTGATGTGGTGTGCAGCAGATACTGTTTGCTACCAACATAGCAAAGTAGGTTTAGTCTCACTGCTCCTCACCCCTAGGTCTGGTTGGTGCAGCTCCCCCACCCCTATGTTACTGGGTTGCTGCAGGGTTAGGGCAGTGAGAAGCCAGGGGAGAGAATAAATATAAAATAATCACAGCTCTGCATGCTCCATAGCCCTGTCTGTTCCAGCATGATGGACTTAAAAAATGAAGTCGAACTTTACTGTAGGTAGATGAACAGGCCTAAAAGATCTCATGTGGGGAATGGCTCCAGGAATACATAGGTCTTGCTCATTAAGGAAAAGATATGTCATTTACTACACAAGGGTACTAATTTATAGCAGAAAGAATTACCTGGCTTGGTAAGTCAAGAGTTTCTCCCCAAAGCCTTTGCTTGGTCTTGGTGGCTGTGGCACAGCAGCTTCTTGCATCAGCCTCCCTGGCTCCTTTCTTGTCATCCAGCAACCTGCAGCATCTCCACTGGCTGCTGGGTAAGAGCAGGCTGCAGAAGGGCCTTAAAAGAGCTGGGAAAGGCTGGGAGAAGTCACAATCAATTAAAACAGATAAGTTCTGAAAACAAACAGGTGTATTACCCTGCAGCTGAAAGGAGGAAGGGCTTTTTTCTTTGTTTTTCACAGTCAACAGAAAACCCACCTAATATAACCAGAGCTCTGCATGCACATGTGGAGTCAGGCTGTGTGATTTCTTGATCCTGACAGGTCCCTTCCTACCTGAGATATGATTTATTGACTCTCCAGCACTAGCAGTGTGTAAGCATGGGAAAATATCCTTTGACTTAATTCTAACTTGAGGAGGGAAAACCCATTAAAGCAAACAGAATTTTTCATCCTTCCCCAGCAGCTTTTTTATAAAGTTGGCAACTGCTGTGTGCTGTACCTCCTGAGGTAAGTTTAACTGAAACACCATAAAATCACATCGTTTCACTTGTACTCAGCTGCTGCAATAGGTTTTCTTTGGTTGGTTGGGTTTGTTTTTTGTTTGTTTTCGTGTGTTTGTTTGGGGTTTTTTTATATTTAAAGCTTCTGTGCTACCAGAAAGAACTGCATTTTCTTGACATGACAGTTATATGTTGTCTTAATTTAAAAAAAAAAACAACAAAGCACAATTGCTTTGGTTTATATTTCATTTTTCATCTTCTGATTTCTGATCACTATGTTTTAAAATACACTCAGCATGTTTTGTTTTTAATTGGTACATTAGTTGCTGTAAATGTAGTGGTTATACTGAAATCGTACATGCAAATATTGTTAAGCCCCCACCCACTTACCATGAGGCTGATTTAGGATTAGGGCTGGTGTCATTTGCCAAATTCTTTGCCCTAGCCTGATCTCACAGGGGTTGCTTCTGTCTCTCTTATTTTGCCCTGTGCAGGCAGCTGAGCAGCCCTCTCTGACTCAAGTCTTTGCTACATGGACCAGCCCTTCACCCATCAAACCCATGAGCTGGAGCCTTAAAGCAGGTGCTGGTGCTGGGCTCCCACAAGTGTCATCTACCACACAACAAAAAGCTGTAATTCTGTACAACACCCCTCCCACAAGGTGTTGCTTTGCAATACCAAGGTATGCATGCCTCTGATGCCAAAAAAACCCATTTATATGAATATACATATTTTCTGCTCATCATTTTATATATACAGAGCATATATCTTAAATGTGTTTGTATAGCATTACATATCACTATGTATAAAAATGAGATACACTTACTCAATGAAAGCTGAAACTTTTGCAGTTAATTATTTCACTTCAAATGCAATTTGAGAAAAGCACGACTACTTCCAAGGCACAAAGCCTTGGAAGCCAATCACAAGGGCTGCCAACGTTGTGTTTTTAACAGCAGCATCACAGTGACTCAGATATTAGCTTGGTATTGAAGTTAGTACTTCATGGTAGCAATGAGGATGAATAATCACATACAGGAACTTGAAAACCTCCTCTGATTAGCAAATGTTTTTTTATCTGCAGCTGAATCTTTAGTTACTGAAGCCAGGAGCCCTTCATTGCCTCTGATTTATGAGTGGGTTAAAAATAACTTCAAGTAAATGGAAGAGTTATTGCATGTATTTTAGGGTCAGTTTAATCTTTTTCTCATTGTGTGCCCTTCCTGGAATAAGCAAAGCACTGGGGGGGTGGGTGTGAGGGGTGTATGGATGATCAGGCTTTTACAGAAGAGCAGTTAAGAACATCAACCCATACCTCCACCTTTCTGCAGCTTTCCCAGAGTCAAGTCTGCCTGCCCTCAGGGAGGGCATCAGCCTTGCCAGGGGAGGCACAGGCAGGCGAGGCAGGGCTGAGGGGTGTCCCCTGGATGGGCAGGAGCTGGAGAGCATGGCCAGCCAGGCTTCGCTGGTGAAAAACCCAACCTCGAATTCTTAGGAATGAGTGTTAAGTGCAGGGTTGACACATACCACATCTTTTCCTACTCTGCCACCAACTACCTGTAGCTTGCAGCTCTCCCTCCCATCCATTTAGTCATAGGCAAAAATAACTTCTCTTCCATTATTGCGTATAGTTTTTTTCTTAAACCTTCAGAAAATCCTGTCAGTCCCACCATCACATGGCCAGGACTTCCAGTTTAACTGTGGTGCATAAAAGACAACGTAATTTGCTTGAACTTGTGTTTTATTTAGTCTTATGTGGGGGGAGAAGACGGGCCATTTTCCACATCTTGTCTTCCTCCAGCTTCCTTTGGTAGCACTAAGCTTTAGTTGATTTTTTTTCCCTTTATGAAGCTGAAGATGGGAATTTAATGCCCATTCAGCAGCCTACAAACTACCAAAATCCTGATGTCAACCCACTGCCACAGAGGGAAGGGGGACAGTAGGAGAGCTGAAGGAAAGCCTCTGCAGCTCCAGGGGTCTGCACCCAAAGTGACAACTGAGACTCAGGCCACTTGACCATGGGAGAGGAAGCACTGTCCTCAAACACAGACTCTGCTTTACAGCACGTGGTTTAGATGCACAGATTGATGATTTTAGAATAACTAAAAATATTCAACAAGAGGGAGTTCACTGTATTGCCTCACAGTGGAGGCCTGTGACTTTCTCAAAAAGGCAATGCAAACAGTAAAAAATAAAAAAAAGGGAAGTACTGATCTCAGACCATGATCTTATGACTAATTTTCATATGCTCACATCTTCCCTTTTATTTAGTATCTGTGTGTGTGTGTATGAAAAATACAGTTTGTAATCACACAGGGTCTGTAAGCTCCATGTCATTGTGATTTGACCATTGTGGTTCTGTGTGCTTATGGCTGTATCTGTGCACTACTTCACTGTTTTTCAGAGGTTTGATGGCATATAAATTGTTAGGAAGACAATGCTTATCCTTTTTAAAAAAACAAATTGAGTGTCTATATACGTCCTACTGACAAAATATTGGTATTAATAGAAGGTAAATAAAACCACCATTATCTTCCAAAAATGAAGTTATGACTATCTAATTTGTACTGCTTTTCCTCTCAAACACGGAGGCTTGGCTGCTGCTTTTGGCTTTATTGCAAGCTCTTTGCAGTGCTGTAGAGTTACTTGTTTTAAACCAGGACCTGCCATGAACTGACAGTACAGAAGGATGGCTTCTGATGGGCAGACTGAAGGAAGAGAGAGGCCCCTTGCATTCTTTGGTGTTGTCACTTGGAGCTGATTTTCCTCGGTTCTCTGGGAGCATGTAACTACTTGAAGATTCTGGTGGGTTTTTAGTTGTTTTTAAATGTATAAGCAAAGTCCGGTTTTGAGCTCCATCTCTTAATGGAAACACAAACCATGAGCTCCAAGTGCATCCTACAGGTTTCAAAATAAGGCGCAAGCAGACAGGAATCTGAAACACACCTCCTCACCCTTTTCTTTTCTTTTCTTTTCTTTTCTTTTCTTTTCTTTTCTTTTCTTTTCTTTTCTTTTCTTTTCTTTTCTTTTCTTTTCTTTTCTTTTCTTTTCTTTTCTTTTCTTTTCTTTTCTTTTCTTTTCTTTTCTTTTCTTTTCTTTTCTTTTCTTTTCTTTTCTTTTCTTTTCTTTTCTTTTCTTTTCTTTTCTTTTCCATCTCTTTCTTTTCTTTTCTTTTCTTTTCTTTTCTTTTCTTTTCTTTTCTTTTCTTTTCTTTTCTTTTCTTTTCTTTTCTTTTCTTTTCTTTTCTTTTCTTTTCTTTTTTTCTTTTCTTTTCTTTCTTTTCTGATGGTAAAGCAAATTGCATGTTCTGCTACCCAAAAAAGCCAACAAAAAGTAAAAAAGGGGAGAGGAGGAGTGCAGCACGTCATTAAATGCCATTTGCCTGTCTGCAGGATTGCTTTCTGAGCTGAAAGCAGGGAAACTGCTGTCACTGCTGGAGCTAGAGAACCAAACAGCCTTTTCCACTGAGGTGAGCACAGCCCAAGCCTCGGCTGCTTCTGCTGTTACCAAGGCACAGTCAAACAGTGTGTGCACCCCTCATCCTGCTTACCTGACGTTCTCACTCCCACTTACAACTTGTGAACGGCCAGGTATTTCCTTACACAAACATGAAATGTCCTTTGAGTCAGCAGACAAAACTGACTTAAAATGGCGTCTCCACGTGGCGCTGAAC
>NW_009952533.1:6653881-6667119 GCF_000747805.2 Chaetura pelagica | reverse complement strand
ACTGCCGTGTTCCTGCCGCTGCAAACCGCCGCGCCGCAGCTACGGTCCCGAAGCTGCGTGCCACCGTCACTTCTCTCTGTGGGGGGGGACGACCTGCGCTTGGAGCCCCGGCTGCAGCCCGAGCCCCGGCTCGCCTAGTCCCGGCTCTCGCCTGGTTCCGCTTCGCTCCAGCCAGACCCAGCTCGACCCAGCTCGTCCTATCTTCGCTGCAGTGTGGTGAGACAATTCCGGCTACCGCAGCTTATAGGGGAAAGTATAATCCTGTCTTACCTGCACACAAATCGCGACCCTATACGGGAACAGTGTCAGGCATATTTTTCCCCCACCTTCCCTCACTTAAATTAAGTAAATAAGGTGTGTAACTAAGGTGTACCCATATATATTTCATGTGTTTTAATCACTCCTTTTGAACCTCCTGCCCCAAATTGCTTTGTTTTCCCCACAATAAACCGTGCATTTCATAAATTCCAATTGGGGATTGGCTGCTGTTATTGGAAATATTAGTAAGCACTGAGCAAGTTATTCACTCGAAAAAGTCAGGGCCAAAGCCTCTGCTCCTCTGTGTGAGGCGATACCCACAGGCGGACCTCTTCAGCAAATCCTGATAAGCTTAATACACTCCAAAAAGGAGATATAATAGGTCGCGGATCACGACACAACTACAAGCCATGTCTCTGGTCAGCAAGCACCGCTGCACCTCAGTTCCCAGACCTTCATCAAGTTACAGCAATTCCAGGTTGTTTTCCCAGGGTAAGAAGAGCAGGGCAGGGAGAGGATTACAAGTTCTGTGAAATGATCATTGGCATTGCTGGAAAGTTTGTTTTTCATTATTTTAAGTGATTAGCTAAGTACTCTGTCATTCAAGATTCTTATTAACCAGAAGTGCAGGAAAGGCAAAGGCAGGAAACAATGCACGATGATAGTACCTGCACGGAGCCAGATGATGCAGCTCGGTCAAGTGGCCCTGGCAGCTTTTCCATGCCTGCTTTCTGGGTCTGGAAATGTCTTCCTGAGCTATGAGGAGCTGCCTTCAGCAAGTGCTTCAATAGGTGTCAGCCGCTGCAGCGCTGCTCTTGCAGCTGGGAGGCTGTGCAGAGCCCAGCCAGGCCCAGGATGTCACTGGACACCAGCAGCAATTATTTCCCTCTGACTGTGGCTTCACAGCCCTGGCTGAGGACAGCACTCAGCGGATGAATGCAAGGCCTCCTGCAGGCCTCCAGAGTCAGTCAGCAGAGTGGGGGGAAACAAACTTCAAACTCAAAACAGTGTGGGTTTTCTTTTAAGTCCTAGAATGCCAGTCTGATATTATCTACAAGTTTAAATTTAAGGTCTGTTAATCACTCCTTTTGAACCTCCTGCCCCAAATTGCTTTGTTTTCCCCACAATAAACCGTGCATTTCATAAATTCCAATTGGGGATTGGCTGCTGTTATTGGAAATATTAGTAAGCACTGAGCAAGTTATTCACTCGAAAAAGTCAGGGCCAAAGCCTCTGCTCCTCTGTGTGAGGCGATACCCACGTGTGGATCCTGATAAGCTTAATACACTCCAAAAAGGAGATATAATCCCGCGGATCGCAACATTAGGAAACATTGGTCAGTAGCCTTGAAAGCAGGACTCTGGGAAATAAAAAAGACCTTTAAGATGTTACACCCTGGTGGAAATAAAAACACTTAGCAAGAGGGGACAAGGACTATGAATTTTATTAAAGCATGAGGTTAGTAGATGATCAGTCAGGGAAACGTCAACACAGGGTTACAGTTTAAAGATAATTGTGCTGTGTCACACAGGATGACTCAGGTAACAGGAGTCTGTGGCCAGATGCAAAATGGAGGAGCTGCCCTCTAAATGCAGGTTCAAACGTTACAGAAGACAAAGACAAAACCAGCAATTTGTGGTCCAAGAGTGATCACAGCCTGTCCTAGTTTGAGCTGGGATTAAGTAAATTTTCCTTTTACTGTTTTTTTGTTGTTGTTCTTCTTCTTCAGTGAACTCTTTTTAAAGCAGCACACTTGCTTAAACTAGCAGCAAGTTTTTCAGCTTGTGGACTTACAACACTGGAATGTTTATAGATTCTGCTGAAAGACCAAGGACATTTTGCTCTGCTTGTTGAAGCTACTGCTTTGAACACTAAAGGAGCAGAAGAGTCATATCTACAACCCCTCCCATAGGGAGGAGTGGACTAGACAGATGGCAAAACTGACCAGCTAAAGTATCCCATTCCATATATTTATGTCGGTGTAGATATAAAGTTAGAGATCATGGAAGTCAAGCCTCTTTTCCTTCTCTTCTGCTCATGCCCGGCAGCCAGGGAGGACTCCATCTATCCATCACCATTGATCCTCAGGCCCGTGCATTCCTGAACCTCATCACTCTCCCTTCAGCTCCTGTCTGCTCTCTCCAGCAGCTCCTGGACATTTTGGAACTGCTTCCAGCTCAGGAGATGCCCTGGGAGCTGCTGGGGGTGGGGGGAAGTGGCAGGGGTTTTGCATATTCCTGCAAATACTTGTAAATAATTGTACGTATTTTCTTTTAGTATTAGTACGATTTATATTAGTATTATTTGTATTTCATTAGTAGTATTAGTATTTATTAGTAGTATTTAATTAAAGCTGTCTAGTTTAGTTTTCAATCCAGAAGTCTCTCTCCTTATTCTCTCCTTTCCCTCCCAGGGTGGGAGTGGGAGGGGATGGAGAGCACTGTTGTTGCTGGTTTAGCTGCCCATCCCGAGTCAAACCATGACGCAGCCAGAGGCAGCAGCACACTGAGCAGTTATGTCATTATGCAAAGCTGCAGGGTTAGAGAAGACAGTCACCAATGCTTGTTCTGCTGCCCAGCATCCCCTTCCTTTTTTTCTTTTATTTTTTTTTCTTTGTTTTTTTGCTCTGGGCAGATCACAGTACACATAAACCCCTCAGGTGTTTTTATGCATCTTAGCTATAGCATCATGATGAAGACATGAAACATTAAAAAGAAAACAAAACCAATCGACCACAAAAAATCCAACAACACACACACAAAAAACCCCAAGAAACAAAAACCACAACAAAGAAAACAACTCCAACAACTCAGGAAAACACTAATTCATAGCAAGTATATGCATGAATACTAGGACACATCTAGAGATGGCTTGTCAGCCTCTTGCCCTCCTAAATTGCACTTGCTGGTGGTCTGCTAAGGGTCCTTCTGGTCTTTCCTAGGGTCCAAAAGCACATGGTAAACACATTCAATAGACACTTTTGTTTAATTATTCAGTAGAATGTGTGATAAGTGACAACTGCAATCATATTTAAAGACACAAAAGAGTTCTAAAAATGTGTTTTGCTTTTTGGTTGTGTGGTGGGTTTTTTTATAGACAATATTAAGTGTGGAACTGTAAAAGGACCATAAACAGGACAGTAGTGAAACACAAATTATTTGAGGGTTCCTTTGTGGGGAAAGGGCTACAGTCTTCATCAAGAAGCCAGCTTAACTGGAGCTGAAGCCTTGCTGTGTGTGTGTGCACACAAGTCAGGCGTACACTGCCAGGCTGACTTTAGAAATCACGAAGTCCCACCTGTATGTGAAGTTACGAGCTTTTCTTTCTGAACATGAAGTGAGACCATGAGAAGAACAGTAGAGAAGACGCCTTTAGGGTCTCAACATACTTTCAAGGGGCAGTAATTCCTACTTTTGGAACCATTCTTCTGGAATCTGAAATAAATCCCAAACATGCCTCTGAATCATCAGGTGGGTGCTTCTGATGTGTCAAAACAACTCAGCACCATTGCAGGAAAGCACTGACAGTAGTCCAAGTATTATGACAGCCTTTCACAAAATTGTCACCCACACATACAGAAACTAGAAACGTTTTTTCCTCCCTTTGAGATTTCAAAAACTTATTTAACCATAAAAAATTACATCACTCCTAGCATGACTATTGAAAACAAGTGGTAACAGTTTGGGGCAAAGCCAGTTTATTAGGTTTCTGGGATTGTGTATTGCCCTTCCCCCAACTTGTACAAAATAACCCAACTTTACAATTTGGTGAAGTGAAAATACATATACAAAGTATTTGGTACTTTTGACATCAATTTTGTGGGCAGAACATGACCACTGCAAGCCAGGAGCATAATGAATCCTGCATTCATGACCACAGTGCCTTTATGACAGAACCACTGAAACATGCTTTGTGCTGAAGATGAAATTACATACTGGAACATTGTTTCCACACAATTTTAATGACACAAGGGCCTTTAATTACAGGTGCTGAATAAGTAAAAAAATTAACAGATTTGTAGATGTTTGATATCAAATTTAACAGTAACATCATAGCTACATGATTTCCTTACCTCAGCCCCAAACCTGACCAACTGACTTTGGAATTCTTCATTTTGTTTTTCTTTTTTTATTTAAGGAAAATAAAAATAAAAAGATAACTATTTGTATAATATCAGCAAAGTTAAGATGGAATCTTTCGAGAAGAAGGATTAAGGACATGAGTGAAAAACAAATTGTCCAAGAGGACTGTAAACCGTAATTATTTACAATAGTATACACATAAATCCTTTTCTTAAGAAATCATTAAGGACGCTAGTGTTAAAAAGATGATTGTTTCTGAAAGGACTGTAAATCAAATTCTAGTAATGTAAGGTTCAGAGTGAATACAAAAGTTCCCTTTTCCAAATGCTTCCTAATCAAAATTAGTCACTGTTGTAGCAGCTTTACACAAGAAAAAAAAAACAAAAACCTTTAATTTTTGTAAGCATCTTAATCATATTAGACCAAACTGAATGCTCTTTCTGAATCTAGAAAAAAGCCAATGCATTTTTCTTTTGTCAGTATAACTTGCAATATAATAAGACCTTATTAACTGTAATAGTGTAAATAATATTAGTTATCTTATTTCAATAATTTGTTTCTAACGTGATCAGTAGGGTGGCAGCTTCCGAGCTGGCCCTTCCATTTAGTTTCCAGTCAGCATCAGATGCTATACAGTGGAAACCCAAATCCTCATTTTTACTTCCTTAAAAACAAAATCACAGAACACTGTTTGACATGCCACATGAATGAAGTCATAGATTACATTCTATGGCTTACATTTTGCTTTATGTAATTACGTGCAACCTAGCACCATTTTTATTATTAAACTTGACCTTCAGATAGAACAGAAATAAAACTGTTGCAGTTATGAGAACACAGAAGATGGTTCCAGAGGAGTAATTTCCCTCATCTAACCCACCACTAACATTAGTAATGCCAAGGATGTCCCACATACAGCCATGACATTACACAAGCAGGTTTTAGCTCAAAAATCTGTAACAGATGGCAGATTTTCCCGATGTTTCAAGACATAATTTATTTTGCATGCAGAAGTATTTTAAGTAAATCCCATATTCTTAACATTTTGTCCTAAGCACTTCCATCCCTAAAATGTTATCATGGTGGCTGCAAAAAGCTTTTTCAAGGTATTTGAAAAGCATTAACCATCTCCAAAATCCTCTGAAACCTCTGTCTTTGAAAATCAGTAGGCTTTTGCCAACTTCTTCACTCACTTCTTTTATCTACTTAAAGTGTTTTTACTTACCCTGGGGCACTCAACTCAAACACAGCATCTTTATAAGTTAGTCCTAATTGAAGTTTTAAAAAGGTCAGAGAAGTTATGGACTGTTATAGTCGCAGATTTACCCCAAATCCTATGCTACAGTACTTTCCATAAGAAGGAATGCATAGATTAGTCTTACATGCTAATTATGAAAAATTAATTATGAAAAATTAAATAAGTATCAAATAATTGCCTAGAGGCAGGGACAAGTCTGCCACTTCTCTTACAATTCCCACGAAGAAATGAAGTTTACAGTGGAAGGACAGGCCAAAAGCTAGCAGTGTGCACCTCCACTGACAGCCAAAACTTTATCTGACAGTCCTGGCTTGTTTTTAAAATAAAAAGTTCCTTGCTTATCAATTTGCTAGCAGTCACCAAATATTCCTGTCAAAACTTCACTTAAAAGTCTAGTTTCTTGTAGAATTATAGTGAAACTTCAGTCATTCAGAAAGTACAATTACAAAGTGCAAGAACATGAGATGGGCACATCTACACCAGGAAAAAACCAAACACATTAAACAAAACAAACCCAACACATTAAAGTGCCAAACAGATTTGCTATAATTGCTACCAAAACCTGGAACTTTGCCAAGAGCATAATTTTGAAGCATTTGCAAACAAGACAAGATAGTTGATAGCATGATTTAACACCAACAGGTCATGGCAGGCTTTGATTCAGGCTTTATATGTATTTCATCACGATCTGGGGGTTGACTAAGCATTAATGGCTTGTGACTTTTAAGCTTGTGAGCCAGTGTCATAAATATGGCCTCCACATGGTCATTGTCATTGGGGTTTTTGGCAGAGGTTTCAAATAACGGCATACTGTGAGTATCAGCAAACTTCTGGGCCAAGTCCGTGGGTACCTGAATAGCGCTTCTCAGGTCACATTTATTTCCAACAAGAATCCGTGGGATATCATTGGCAAGAAGGTGTTGTTTGCACTCCTCTATCCATGAAGGCAGACTGTGAAAACTAGCGATGTTTGTCATATCATACACAAACACAACAGCATGTACATTCCTGTAATAGTGCTGCACCATGCTCTTTCTGAAGCGCTCCTGGCCTGCTGTATCCCATAGCTGGATCTGTAAAGGGAAAGACAACCAGAGAAAAAAATATTTTATTACTCATGTTGGAAAATAAAACCAGTAACTTGTAGCTAGGGGAGTCACACAATGACAGAAATTCACTCTTCTCAATTACTGATCCTGAAAAGTTTCTGCTGAAGAAAACTGTTGCTTTTGCACAATTTCAGAAACTTTTTATTTCAAAGCTGCTTGCAGTAGAAGCCAGAAACAAATTATAATGCAACCTGATCACAAACGCAAATTTATGGAAGTTTATTTCAGCATGTATTTTGTAGTATTTTTACAAAACCAAATATGGCAATAGCACTTTTATTGAAAAAACAACATAAATTTTATAGCATAACTCTCAGCTGACATAATTTTTAATAGCCAAAAATAATGTCCTCTTTCCCAAAGGTTTGTTCTTAGCATGATGTTAACTGCCTATCATGGTACTATATAAAAGTAGGAATAAATCAAATCATGCATGAATAACACCACCACCACAAAAACAGGACAAAGAAATCTTTCACTGCAGTGTATCTCTATTGCAATCAAACCTTCCTGTAATGAACCTCTAACTTAAGCTTATTTAATGCTTAAACTAAGACCATGCTGTGGTTTGTAGTATCAAAGCACGGATAAAAGGGAAAAAAAAACCCCAGCATTAAGCTCCTGTTAGCTTAAAATGCTACTATTGTTTCCGGCTACACATCATTCTATTCCAAATAGATTGAATGTATTTGGTTGACATCCAGTCAGTGTAATGGAAAAAAAACAACATTCAGAAGAACTGAAATGCTTTCAAACTTCCCAGGTCCAGACTACAACAAAACAAAACAAGCCTTGAAGTACAAGCAGAGGTAAAGAACAACTAATAAAAACTTTAAAAGCACCAATCATCCTGATACCCTGGAAGCTAGGAGTCCTCAGGTGTGTAAAGAGAGCATACTACAGAGTTGCGCGCTTATTGGACACAGTGATATTTTAAGAAACTTGCTCTCCAGCAGACATGGGACTGCTGTATAAAACACTCAGAGCCAGTTCCCCTACAATGCTAGATTAACCGCACACTGTAAGAAATAAACTAGTGTGTGGCTCTATCACGCACACCTTAGTGATGGTAGTTAATAATAGCTGAGTCCTGGCTCCTGTCTGTCCTGTGCAGCTGACCCCTCACGGCAGAGGCAGTTTGATTAGTCTTTCGGCTTATAACTCTTGAACATAAAATGCCACAAGGAAATGTTTCTTCCCTGGGAACAAAAGATTTTCTTTAGACTCAGAATTCAGAAGATGGAAATGTAAAGGATGAAGCTAAATTTAAAATTCAATCCATTCCCATGAAAGGCACAGCCGATTATTTTCCCTTGATCAAATTGTTCTCCCATTACTATGGTTCTGCATTCCTTTGATCCAAATGTTTCAGTGCAATTTGTTTAGAAACTGCCAGTGTCTTCAAAGTTGCCGTGTTCACCATTTTTACGAGTGATTTTGATCTTTAAAAACAAGGCAAAAAGGAAACCCAAGTGCCAGGGAAATTTGCTGATGGCAAGAAGATAAGATGCATCACTGATAGACAGGAGGATTACAGTATCACATAAATTATTTTTTTGAAGTTTGAACAGTAGAAACAGGGTGAAGTGGAACTGAAGCAGATATGGAGTCTTGATAACAGTGACTAATAATAAAAACTTATCCTCTAATTGCAAGATTCATCCATTTGGAAATTATTAAATGGATGACGATCCAGATACACATGTCAATCACAGGACACTATGAATCACTAACGTGACCGAGTGAAGGAAAAAGAGCAAGTGATGTTTCAGGATGGTGTGACTTTTTCTGCAATATTATGTTCAACCCTGGTTACCCATCTTGATAAAGCTGAGATGGAAGCAGGTGGAATTGGCAGTTACGGGTTTCATCAGGGGAACTGAGAATTTACATGAGAACATCACAGCAGCTTGGCTTCAGCAGTGTAGTCCAGTGATCTGCAACTTCTGATCCACAGACTTACAAAGATCCACATGCTTCTTCTGAAAGGCTCGTTAAGATTAATAAGAACAGCAAGGCAAGTCGCCCTAGCCTCCAACTGCAGAAAATGGTAGTCAGCTGCAAGCCATCTCATTTTAGCACAAATACCCACTTTTTGCCAATGGTATTACACTCTGAACACACTGCTTCTCCATGGTCTAGACAATCAGATTACATATAGGCACAGAACTTTGGGTAAGATTAATTCACCTATGTAGGTGAGAGATACTTCTAGTTCTATGCACTTACAAAACATTATAAAGTCAGGAGACTCATGGAAAATGTTAATCAATTTAGAATTTGACAAATTAAAGGAAGAGGAAAGAAGCACAGACGGTAGTAATCCCTATGTTCAGATAACACAATATTAAGGAGCCACTACAGATAATCTTGGAAAATGCTGCATCAAATTAATTTAAAGAGGGAGCTCATTTTCACAGGCAGCTGTGAGCTTATGCTTCTCTTCCCACTTCATTTCAGAGCAGAAATCAACCAAGCACAGATCCACAAGTGTACTGCTAGCCTTGGTTAGAGAAGACAAAATTAAAGGCTTATATATCCTCCAAATTAAGCTTAAATTACAGTTATTCCTAAATTTTATTTACACACAGCTTTCAAGCTTGAAGGATATTATCTCAAATTTAAAATGTTAATATTCATAGAATCATAGAATCTTAGGGGCTGGAAGGGACCTTGAAAGATCATCTAGTCCAACCCCCCCTGCCAGAGCAGGGTCACCTAGAGCACATCACATAGGAACGCATCCAGGTGGGTTTTGAATGTCTCCAGTGAAGGAGACTCCACAACCTCCCTGGGCAGCCTGTTCCAGTGTTCTGTCACTGTCACAGTAAAAAAAAAATAATTTCAGATATTCACCTTGAACCTCCTATGCTCCAATTTACACCCATTACCCCTTGTCCTATCACTGGTCATCACTGAGAAAAGCCTAACTCCATCTCCCTGACACTCACCCCTTACATATTTGTAAACATTGATGAGGTCCCCCCTCAGTCTCCTTTTCTCCAAGCTAAAGAGACCCAGCTCCCTCAGCCTTTCCTCATAAGGGAGATGTTCCACTCCCTTAATCATCTTTGTGGCTCTGCCCTGGGCTCTTTCAAGCAGTTCCCTGCCCTTCTTGAACTGAGGGGCCCAGAACTGGACACAATACTCCAGATGCGGCCTCACCAATGCAGAATAAAGGGAGAGGAGAACCTCTCTTGACCTACTAACCACACCCTTTCTAATGCTATGGAATCATTTGCACTGAGAGACAAATCCTTCCCCTTTCACACTTTGTGAAAGTTGCTTTCTTCCTCTTAGTAAGTAAACTTGAGGAGACCATTCAACTTCTGGCCCCCCAAATATATTTGCTCTACCGAAAAACAACACTGAAAATGTTCACACTAACAGAAGTGCCTTGATGAATTAACATTAAGATCACTGCTTACTTATTAGTTCAATACCATCTATCTTCAAGGATGTGCATTTTTTTAATAGCCCTTTAAAATGTCTGATATGAAAATCTGGTTTAAAAGCATAATTGAATTAATAAAACTGTAGACAGAATCACTTTGTCACACTCCCTAGAAAAGAAAAATGGTAATTAAATATACTGACTCAGCTATCACCTCCCACCTCCTGACTCCTTTTGTGGATCCAGAAAAGCCGTTTTCCAAACAAGGATTCCCTTAGCATGCATGGTTTATAACACGCTAGTTAAAACATAACTGGCCTTTAATAAAGAAAAAATTGTAACTTATATCTCCTTTTACAAAGAGTGGGGAAAAAAAACAACCAACCAACTTGGAAGAGCTCGGAGTTGTAGAACATGATGTTTGGACTTTCTGCTTTGACTTTCATTTGCACCCTTTGCTCTTTTAATGTTGGTCAGCAAAGAGTGACATTGTTTTCTTCAATTTTCAATGCTTAGAATATTTAGAATGAACAAATTAATTTGTTGAAAATTTCAATGTATTTATCATCAAGGCATTGCGTTACATACAAACCTGTCAGCCTACTGTAAAAGCTACAAAGGAATACACTCGTCCCTATGTCTTGGACTTATACACCACTTATCACTGTGTGGGAGACCCCTGGCAAGAAGAACTGTGCCTGTGTTCCTGCCAATGACACAGCATTTTTCCAGCTGTAAGGGAAATGCTCAGTACTGTAGCAGCAAAAGAATGATCATCCAGCTGGCTGGAGGAAGGGAGAAAAGAGAAAGAGACTCCTTTATAATCTCCTTCAATGGAAGAGGAGAAATTCCTCTGCTCAGCACAGCAAGAACAGCAGTACTTCGGTTCATCTTGAGTTTCTCTGTTTTCTGGCTCAACGGGCATTATAAGCAAGAACGGTGAAGATGAAAGATAGCAGGTGGCAAAGAAATAATAACTGGTGCATACTTGATGACACACAGCATCCCCCTAAGACCTGGAGTCCTGGCCACAATGATAAAGTTTACTCCTTTTAAAGCTGAAACAGAATGTCCTGAAAAACAACCAAGCCTCCTTCAGTCCTCTCCCTCCCTCAAACAGAACTGGTATATTCAACAGGTAATATTCTCAAGAACGAAACAGAACCATCTACCACAACATATGTAACAAAACAGCACAATAACCTATGTGAAGCATCTCAGAAATATGGATTAGGCTATGCTCTTCTCCACTTTCCTCTGACAAAGGCCAGTCACAATCCAGAGGTGGGGAAAATGCCAGTCAGTAAGATGGTGCTGCTAAGATATCCCTCAGGAGGTTCTCTCGTCTGTCATGGACAGTGACAGACCAGGGAGTACAGAATCTCAGCTTATCAGCCAAATAAGTGCTGTTCAGTGGTTTTATAAAGAAAAAGAGTTAACAATGACTCTTACTCATTTTTCATTTTTCGTGAAAAAGGATATGAGGTGAAAAAAACACAAGAGAAGGAACATAAATGGACTTTTATGACCTCCACAATTTCCTGGATCAGTTAGTAGGCAAGGAAAAACTGTAACTTTAAGCTACATGCATGTAAAATGTAATTACTAAGCCTGGTGATAATAAACACAAAAGTACAACTCCAAGACTACTGTTACTTCATTTTTCCACACATTATTAAACTTTGCTTATAGGAACAAACTGTAATACAGAAATAGAAGGGGATTTTTTTTAAAACCATGTTACTTCTAGTAAACAAACTGCACTTGTAAGCAGCTAGTAACCTAATGTCAGGATCATCACTAGCATTTATGTATCTACCAGGCAGATTAGGCATATTTCATATACTTTTAAAATGTGCTTCTAAGTGCAAAGAAGGCAAAACAATTTTTTTTTTCCTCCTACCCAATTTTTTACTGATTTTCGTTTTGTATGACTAAACATATAATCAGAGCAAAAACCAATGATCAAATGTGAGCTAGGTATCCAGCCTGTTGCTGCCTGGTTCTGTACCACATTTTCCTGAACATGCCATAATCTTAACAGAATCCTAAAACAAATTAAAAAGTAGTAACACATTGCTATCACTGATGCAGCAATTTACTCCTGAAAAATGTTAGTCTCTTAGTGGGACATTTTTAGACCAAAAAAAATCATGGCATCCACATAGCTTTGTGGACCTGAAGGTTAAGACAATAAAGTGTTATTCTTGATACACAACAGAATTTCTGGGAGGCAACACGCTGCTGCTAACAGGCAGACAACATTAAAATGCTGCTAACTACGAGATCTACCTAGAAGTCAGTTTAAAGGATAAATTATTGATTACCACCTATCAAAAGCTGCACAAACATCTGGCCTATGATAGAAATTTTTCATTATCATAGAAACCTAGTAATGACATATTCAATAGAAGGAAGGCAAAACAGTTTTACACAAAGCTGCAGAGCAGATACAGCTGAGGCTAATGGATATGCAACACAACCTCACTGAGACTCTGGGCTACAGAGGTGTGACAGAAGAGCCAATGAGACTTACCATGGAGAACCACATCTGTGAGTGGTATGGTGGCAGGGAAGTTTGGGGTATCCAATCCACATGGAATGGTCTGGGTTGGAAGGGACCTTAAAGATCATCTAGTTCCAACCCCCCCTGCATGGGCAAAGACACCTCCCACTAAATGAGGATGCTCCAAGTTCCATCCAACCTGGCCTTGAACACTTCCAGGGAAAGGGCATCCACAACCCCTCTGGGCAACCTATGCCAAAGTCTCATCACCCTCACAGGAAAGAATTTCTACCTAATATCTAATCTACCCTCTTTCAGCTCAAAACTGTTACCCCTCATCCTATTCCTATAAGCCCTTTTAAAAAGTCCTTCCCCTGCTTCCCTGTAGCCCCATTACGTACTGGAAGACCACTATAAGGTCTCCCTAAAGTCTCCTCTTGTCCAGGCTGAACAACCCAAACTCTCCTAGCCTGTTTCCGTAAGAATGATGCTCGCTCCAAGGGCTCCAGGCTGCCCAGCCCTTTAGCTGCAAGCTGTCCAGGCGCTGGCGGGGGCTCACCGGCCCCAGCCTTCCCGCATCTTCCGGTCGCCCTGCTGCTGCCTATACCGATACTGGAGCCCCGAACCAGCC
>NW_009952533.1:6632397-6652679 GCF_000747805.2 Chaetura pelagica | reverse complement strand
GGCCGTTGGTGACGGTGTCGGGCAGCAGCGGCCCCGGGGCCCGCCCCGGAGGGGCTCCGCTGCTCACGGGCCTCCAGCTGCCTCTGCCCCACCGACCGCAGCTCTGACCGCTCCCTTCAGCCGGTTCCCAGCCCCGCCCGGCCTGGCCCCCCAGCGCGCACGGCCCAGTCCGGCCGCCAGAGGCTGCGGGAGCGTCACACGCCTCACTGAGATCGAGGTAAAGGCACCCACTGCTCTGCAGTCATCTGTCCGCCCGGTTATGGCCTCATGGAAGGCCGCCAGGCTGGTTAAACATGACTTCTCCTCGGTAAAACCGTATTGACTTGGTAAAGCCATGTTTAACCACCACACTGCAAAGCCAAGGCACATGGCAGTAACTGAGAGAACTGTTACCTCAACGGGGGCTCTCGGGCCTGCAAACTGATAGCTGAGCTGAGCTTTTTGAGGTCTGGAACAGATACCTAGCGACAGCCACTGGGAGCCCTCCTCTCCGCCCTGTTGCACCTGCTCCTGACCACTCAGGGCTCCTGCCTGCACAGCTAAGCAGTGATCCTTGGATCACTGGTCCCTGTAGATCAGCTGTAAGGTGGCTGAAGGGCAGTGCTTTGAGCAGCTTGTTCCTGCTCATGTATCAAAACAATAGGGTAGGTTAAGTAAAAAAAAAAATTAAAATAAAATTAATTAAAATTCCCCAAGTTCAGAGCAACTTTAGTTACAGTGCCCATCTTAGTTCTTGTTATTCCCCTTTCCTCTTCCCCTGAACCAGCATAATGGAAGATTGCAGAGAAGTGCCTGCACCCTGTAGTCCTCTTCTTAGACAGAATGCCTTCGTTTAGGCTGTCAATTTATTTAGTCTGTCCAAGAAGAGGAGTAATTTTGTTCCACTGTGAAAGTAAGATTAAAAGAAGGCGAGGAGGTTGTGCCACCCTTGAGTACTTGCTGTCCCTTCTACAAAATTGCTTCTTTTTGCAGCCAGAATGTGAAACGTGTTTGGCTGAGGAGAGAGAGCACAAGCCAGCCTATCTCCACAGCCTAGTGATGACAGAAGTAGAGAAATCCTAATTCTAGTGGGGGATGTGCTGGTAAGCATGCTGAAAGGAGAGTTTAAGCAGCTGTTTGGCAGTGCCGAGTGCTCATTTAACTGGGTTTGATCTGGGTTATGAGGGCCAAAGTGAATTATAATTAGATCTGAGCTCTCCAACAGCCCTGAACGTCTTTTATTTCTACAAGACTCTTTAAATGGCAGAATCGATACCCCACCTAGTGGCCGCCGGCATTCTTAGTCATTAGGTTTTTATACTCTGCTAGTTTTACACTGACACCCCCAACACTTAGCCCGTACATTTGCCTCTCAATACTGTCAGCAGCCATCCTAGTTTCTGCTTGGTAGCCGTAAGACAGGCAGACCCACCTTCACGGGGATGCTCTGGAACACAGCTGGCTCCCACAAAGAATGGGCTTAACTTCTGAGAGTTTAAATATTGTCCCAGATGTGGACAATAAGTTAAGATTTTGCTCAGGGCTTCTGGGTAGAGGAAGTAAAGTACTCTTTACTTCCTCGAGTGAAGTACTCTTAAATTAAAAAAATACACAGCTCTCCCAGGAGTCCTGAATCCTGAATGCAGTTAATGAAGCTTCTCTTTTGCTAAAGGTTTAGTCATAGTACTCAGTCTTTGCCTTCTCTTTGCAGCCACTTGCCTTAGCTTGAGCTGCTAAAAGTATATGTGGGAGTTTTAACTGTCCCTTTTGAACTTCCCTGTTACTCCAGTCATGAGACTTCCTGATCAGCCTTTAATAAACCTGTAAGAAATCAGTGATTAGGCACGAGGCAAGTCCACCCATCCCACACGTTTCTCTCTTCTCCAGTAAAGCTGTCCTACCAGAGCAGGAGTTCTGGGGGAGGGCAGCTTCCCATCCAGAGGCCAGCAGTCACTGCCTCTGTTCTGGGCTCGGCAGCCAGATGCCACTGCCCTTCTGAATTGTGGTAAGATGGAGATGGGAAGGTCAGTGGATTTACATGGGCAGACACACACAAATTTCATCATTTCAGCCAGAATTCTGGAGCTGTGTAGAAATTTAAGCAATCTCTAGATTGTGTGTGTGAAGAAATTCCAGTTTGTCAAAACTGAATTTTCTCATGGGAATGTATTTTCAGTGACTAAAACCTTCCCAGGAGAGTGTTCTGTGATTCTACGTGGCATGTCTGGTCAGATGCAGAGCAACAAAGTCAAAATAGTTGATGGCTAAAATGTATCTGATCCAGAAAATCTAATTTCAGTTTTCAGTCCCTTCACAGGAACTTGACCCAGTCTCACATACTGGGTGAATGCCCAAGGACAGGGTGGCTGGCGGTCAGTGCAGACCTCCTGCTGCCTCCTAGTGGAACTGCTCTATCCTTCACCTGCCACCTGTACCCAAAATCCCAAGATTTGCAGAACAGCAGGCAGAACATGCACTGTTTTTTGATCCACTTGAGGCTGAGAAATACATGCCCCTCACTGATCAACCTTTGATTGCTTCTCACACACTTCATCTGAAGGGTAACAGCAACTTGAATGCTGGGTGTGCTTTGCATCTGTTCTTAGTAAAGGTCAGACCTTTCCCTCCTCCAGCCCAATGGCCTCAGTACAGGGCACCTGGTCAGTCGGGCAGAAGCGCAGCAGGACGACAAGGGAGGTTTCTATCAGGTAAAGCCTGAGCAGTGTGAAACCAGATGCCATATGAAGAGCTTTGTGTAAACAAATGCTTTAAGTCTCTGGCCTCCTGACTTTTGGGTATGTAAACCCATGCAAGATGGATGCACTGGTGTTTTGGTATGACGATTACAACTGTTTCAAGGGTAGCTGGAGCAAAAATCCAGTGAATCTGCTTTCCTATCTACTGTGGAAAGAGGAAGCTTAAGGGAAGACTGCAAGAACAAGGGGAGAACAGAGCTTGTTTTTACACCCTCCTGTCTACTGCTGATCTGTGGTAAGGAATTTTACAAACAGAAGTTGCATCAGAACTCTTCCATTCAAAGTCTGCCTTTGTTTAAGAACAAATATTCGTGGTACACTTCACCTGTCAGTTACAAATTATCTTAAAACTTTTTTTTTTTTAAGTAACTGATCTAAAGTTCTCTACCAACCCCTGTAAAGTAGAAAATCTAGTTTGTTTTAAAGCACCTTTTGAACTTAAAGCATATAAAAACATTATAGACTTCTCTTTTTGAATTATAATTATTTCACAGTGCTTACATAAGAACACCTTACAAATACACTTAACAGCTTGAAGTGGTTTTAGATCAATGCATGCAGCTCTCACTCAGAAATTCTCACTATGGTGAAGTCAGAAAACTAGGTCACTCTTGTTTCTTAAGGGTAAAAAAGTAAATAAAAAGCCCTCATATGTACTAGGTAAAACGTGTTTCCAGCTTTCCTTGTGGGAAACATCCACGTTGGTAGGTGAATGGCTTTCATGCATCTTCTATAGTGGCTTATCACTGCAAAGGTTCTTATCTTAAAGCAACAAGTGCACAGGAGTTACTCTGAAATTAAAAACAAAAACAAAAAAATCATCAGTAAAGCTTTGTTTTTTAATTCTACAGCAAGGGAAAGTGTCTAAAATGCTGCACCATAACAGATGCCTCAACAGCTCTGATCCACAGGAGCAGGTGTTCTGTTCACTGTTTTCCTGCCCCGGGGAATGCCACTTGGCTCCCCTGGTGTAAACTACCCAGCCCTTCTTCAGCAGAGACAGCCAGGCCTGAACATAACATGCTGGGTTACAATGTCTTCTAAATATGAGCCGGAACAGCACTTTCCAAAATTTCTGAGAGATGCTTTCGACGCTACAGGAAAAAGGCATATTAACATTTTCCCAGCCAGTCTCCCGTTTCTCCCTTGCATGGGACCTGGCAAGGTGGGTGCAGCTGCCTGGGTTGCACAGCAGTGGGTGGGACAGCCCTCCTGGAAATCCCCATGTACCAAAGTACTCCTCACTCTGGCACATACAGGGATGTGGCCAAGAAGAGTTGGAGGTGCAATACATCTTTGCAAATTCTCTACTGAGAGAAGGAGTATCATGCAATTCCTTGGAGGTCCTTAGCTGTGAAACAGTAGGCTACACAGCCAGATCTTCTTAATTAGTGATGTGTTAAAAAATTATGACTGAACCAGTAACTCCCATGTAGGGAGGTCTCAGGAGAATCTTGGCTTAAGTCAGTTCTGTATGAGCTATTTCAGTGGAGCACTGGAAATTTCATCACTTCTAGTATGTGTGTAGGGATAAAACTGTTGATTAGATCATTGTGTTTCATGCAGCACAGACTATTTCTGGGTGTTCCTTTCTAATATATTTGGAGACCATCAAATATAGCTGAATTTATTTCTATTAACAGAATAAATGCTATAAATGCATTTGAAAAAGCTTTTGTTTTTCTTCTTTTACAAGGACAAGTACTTTGAATATGTTTTTTGGATGTGTTCAGCGAATGAGAGTCTAAGTTCACATTTATTTTTATTCAACAGATGTGGAAGTTTCTAAGGAAGAGGACTCTGAAAATAGTTGCAAGTCTCTGCACTTGCTCAGCATTTCAAGAATAGGTACTTCTGTCTTCCCTTGAATACTTATTTTAACTTGTCAGTCCCATGAAAATGTAAACTGCTCAATATCTAAAAAATATGTCTGCTGGGTATTAATTTAAGAAACAAATTAGGAAAAACTTGTAAGTCCAAGACTGTCTCGTGTTTTGCTCTGAAGAGATTGAAAAGCTTCCAGGTGTGTCATTTTAATCCTCATAGTTTACTGACAGGCAGTTTAAAAATACCTTCCATCTTTCTGCAGAGCTTCTGCACCTCAAGAATCATAAAATGCTTTGGGTTGGAACAGGCCTTTAAGGGTCATCCAGTCCAACCCCCTGACTTCTGAATTGGTCTGGGGGCTTTGTCCTTTCATGAGAAGCTTCACATCCTCCATTTTTGCAGGGAAAAGTCCTGCTGTTACAGAACTTGACTCTGCAAGTCTAAGAGGAGTTTGACCTCCTTATTCACATGTTCCTTTATGATAAAATACAGATGGCAGAAATGATGCAGCAACAAAGGGCAGATTTTTAGGAGATGGGATTTAAGGACTCTGTATGTCAGTTCTTTAAGCAGACTGAAAAAGGAATTATTAACAACCCCTGTTGAAATCACAAATGTCTTTTCTGTCTTTATATTGAAATTAAGTTTCTGACACAGCTGCTTTTACTGCCAGTACTGGAATGTGACCTCATTCACTTCTGTGCCTTTGCCCTTGTCAAAACTCTAAAACTAAAAAGCTTTAAGGAAATTAAAAGAGAGAATATTTTTTGCGTTTCTGGCTTCTGCTTGGGTTTTATTCTTGCTGCAGGCGTGATGGGAGAGCGGGGCTTTAATGCTTAGATCAGCGCAGAGAACTGGCCTCTAAAAAGTGTCTCTCTCACTGAAACTGACTGTAATAGAGAGAGGTAACAGAAAAAATAAAATAAAGGAGAAGACGGTGGCAACACTGTGGGGCAGGGGCCGCACACAGGCCTGGGAGCTGCAGCCCTGGGCTGCACACCAATGGGTGCCCCTAACACCAATGGTTTGTGGGACGTCACTGCGCCTGTTGCCGCTGCTGCTGGCACAGAGGAGAGAGGAGAGAAGACAAAGGAGAAGGAAAACCAAATAACAGGAGCCGAGCTGAAAGCAGCCCTGGCTGAAAGCACCACAGAGTGTGACTTTGCCACCAGACCTGGGCCCAGGGAGGAAAACAGCGTCAGATTCATCTCTCCAGCACTCCTGAGACCGCCAAAGAAAGCTCTTCAGGGTGACAGTGGGGAGTGGCCCTGCCCCCCGTGCCGTGCCCAGACTCCAAAAAGAGCCGTCCCCTGTGCCTGGGCACACGGCAGCTCGGCTGCCAGAGGCACCAGAAGGACGAAGGCAGCAGCTGCTGCAGCCCCTGCTGTCCCTGCCGCTGGTGCCACCTGCTCTGGAGCTGCCACCACTGCCACAACTCTCCCCACCCCCGACTCCAGCAGGACCTGAGTACAACATCACCTTCCAAACCTTCCACCTCTCACTGAGCACAACATCACCTTCCAAACCTTCCACCTCTCACTGAGCACAACATCACCTTCCAAACCTTCCACCTCTCACTGAGCACATCATCATTATCCAAACCTTCCACCTCTCACTGAGCACAACATCACTATCCAAACCTTCCACCTCTAACTGAGCACAACAGAACCATCCACACCTTCCATCTCTAAGCCTCCTGCCCCCGGGTATGTCATTGGCCCCTCCCTCAGACGCACCTCGTCGATCCTCTATGGGAAAGGCTTTGCACTCTCTCTACCCCAAACTGTAATAGCCTTTTTTTTTTTCTCTTTACCGACCAGGTGCATTTACATATCCAGATTTTCCACACACACACACACACACTTTGAAAACTTCTACAGCAAAGTGGTATTTTAAACACATAATCTGTGTGTATTTGTGCTTCTAAGAGGAGCTTGTCAATCGGTTCTTTACCCGGTGGAAGTGAACAGGCTCCCAGCCAGGGACAGACCCCCTGAAATAATCCAAAGGCTATCCTGAATATATGTAATTGGTGTCAGAAAATCTTGATAAACAAACAGGGCTATTGTGCCCTGAGATGAGGCAGCTTCGACCCAAAACTGGGTTCAGACTGTGACAATCAGTTTATGGTTTAGATTGTCTGGATGATGGTAATAGACCTCATCTACCAAATATTCCATGGTCTTTGTGACAGAAACCTCACATCCCCTGCCATGAGAATCCCCTGCCAAACATGGGCAGATAAAAACTGGACCTTTAGTGCTAAAGGCACCATCTGCACCTTTATGAGTGACAGTTTAATAGGGCATTCCTACTCATAGGAACTGGAATGGCTGTGAGATGGCATCTTCAGTGCTTGAAACACTGCTTGGCCATTTGGGTCTGTACAGAAACAAAACATTGTGCAGCTGCTGGATGACAGTGACTGAAATATTGAGTCACCTGGCCTATCCAGGTAGCTGGTGTGATAAATGAAGCACTTCTGCTTCAAGAGCTTTCACTGAAACATGGGCTCTCTGCACATCCCAACACTGTGCGAACGCTGCCCAGGTATCCCCGCTCTGCTGCTGGGCATGGCCCCTGCCTTGTTGGGCTGGCTCACCTGAGGGGGATCATCAAACCTAGTGGGGTGCATCTTGACAGCAGGGGTGCAGACAGCACCAGCAGATAGCAAAGCTGTTCTGAAGCAGTTTGATCCACTAAGTGTGTGTTAAACCAAAAGCTGTGTCTCTGCTTTCTCTCTCCCTGCAATCATACATGCAGTGCTCAAGGACTTTCTGCATGTCCCAGAGGAGCACTGCAGAAAGGTTCATTAAACGTCATGGAGCTTCTATATTTAATTGTCTGCACCATGGCCTCCAATAAATCATTCCTGGGCAGCAAACCAATCCAGTTGTACTGTGCTCTGCCAATGGCTTGCCCACGTGTATAAGCTCCAGATTGAAGCCCTTGATCCCCAGCACATTGTTTGATGTGGGGATAGATTGTGCATGTTATTTTCTGGCAACGGGTTACTTATTTCTGCCAGAATAAGCTTCTCATTCTTTTCCCAGGTTCTCATTTGATATCAAGACCATAGGCCTACTCCTGTTTAATTAAAACATGGAATAAGAAAACCCAAACACCTATGAACAAAACTGGGAACTGTCCCACTTCAGTCCCTTTTGGTAAAATCCTACTTACATCAGCAACATTAATTTTGTTTTCAGCAAGAATAAGATTGGGGCCTCAAATCAAATAATTGTTACCTTTAAAAATAGCAACACCTTTCTTTGCTCCCTTCCTCCCCCCAGAAAAAAAAACCTAAACATTGCAACTAGCACTAGTCGTTGGTTTCCATGCAGAGGCTAGAAAGACCCAATGGGCTGTGATGACTAACCTGTTTCTTGACCAGTACTGTGGTTTGACATCTGTGCTGAAATGCTCCTCCAGGGACAACTCTGAAGGAACAGCAGTCTCCAAGGTATCAGCCACACAAATCAGCATTTTAAGAGAGCTACATATGAAAAGATATTAGAAAGCAAATACTATAATGGATTTGTGCTATCGACACTACTATGACCTCACCAGGAGAAATGATTCATAATGCATATAGGAAAAAAGAAAGCAACAAAACAACCCAAAACAGAGGGAACCTATGACATCTGATCATATTGTTAGGATAGGAACAAGGCAGAAGTTGTATTTTCCAAGTTGTTTGCTGAGGTGTGCCTTCTCTCTCAGGTTCTTACATTTCTTACTGTATTCAGACTTCCTACTTGTATTTATTCCAGTGGCATCAGCCCTTCTTTTGCCCTTTCTTCACATTCAGGAGGCCCCTGTGCCTCCAAACATAGGGCTCACAGCCCTGCACTTGGGTCACTTTGCTTCCTCAGCTTTAACCTAGTGACAGCACGAGGCTTTTCCTCTCTTCCCTTCTCCTTCGGGGTTTATGTAAGATGAAATTCAGGTCACCATATATTATGCATGCATTTTGCATACCTGTCAATAACTTATAAAAGTGAGGACGTCACTCTCAACTGTTCTTTTCAGTGCAACCAAGCCAGAAGATCTGGTACACTAGGAAGTTGTTAAAATTCTGGTTTTGTTTGAAAGCCAGTGTCAGGTGTCCTTTTGTGGTCTCTGCTGGTGGAGGTTTTCCTTCCTCCACACATACTGCCCTGTGTAGCCATTCCAGCTCACCGTGCCAAGGTCACCACCCTCTCAGGAGGAGCTGGAGGATCAGTTGCCCGTGGTCCCTGCTGCCGAAACTCTTCTCTGGTGTGTGTGGCATTCCCAGCTCCTTCTCTCCATGGCTTTGATTGCAGTGGAAAACACAGAATGAGAAAAGACAATGGTAATCAAAGAGCTGAACAAGACTTGCTCTCCCCTGTCTCCCCATCTACTTAAAACATGGCAGAACAAAGTCTTTGCAGCCCAGTTTTTCCAAACAACATCAAAACCTAATTGAAGGGGGTAACCACCCCCCCATGAACATCCTGCAATATTAAACAGAAAGTAAAGGACGCATGGGAGAAAGATGCTCATCCAGGAACAAAACAGGAATTGAAAAGCACAAAGCTTACTCTGTGATTAAAAGCAAATTTTGCCAGCTCAAACCCTTTACAAGTATTTTCTAGTTACATTTCATTATTAAGATGTTTATTGATATTGCAAGTAAAGTGAGGTGCAGAATTAAGAACATTTGGTGAGTCCTGTGGAAAAAAAAGCTTGAAATGCACGATGTAAACAGCCAGAAGCTAAGATTTTCCTAAAACTTTATAAAAATGCTTTTATATTAAAACCGCAAGAATAATGAGTAGATCATTAATAAGAGCAACTCAGTGTATTATGGGGGGTGTCACATTATAAGTTTTATATTTTTGTGATAAAATTGTGTCCAGAGAAACAGAGCTGTTCCTGTTATCAGGGTCTGATAGGACATCTCTGTGGGGCTCTTAGAAGTATGGAGAGATGGCTCTTGGTTTTGAGAAGTTCAGGAGAAAATGCCAGACACTGCAGGGTCCTGAAAAAGCCCCCACAAACCCACAACTGAGCACTGTAGAATGGCTCCACTTACTTACCATGCAGGTGCCAGTCTGAACTGCACGAAACACTCAACAGCCCCATCTCCACTCACCCTTTACTTTCCTCTAAATAGTATTTACACATCCCCTGGATTAGCAGCACAAAGGCAAGATGGGAATAAAGCAGCAGCTGAGTCCAGTTTTGGAGCACAGGGAAGTCACGGACCAAGCAGGATTCCTCCTTCCCCTGTTTCACAACAGTTTGGGTGTTGCAGAAGTCATGGAATCCACATGAGAACATTACTTTTGAGTGACAGCAGACAGGTGCTGTCTTTTTGTTGCTGCACATGGGACCTTCAGGACAGTTTCCAGAAGCATAATGACAAGGTAGGAAGATCCTTTATACCTGATGGAAGGGAAGGCTACAGGTGAAGTCAGTCCTGACAGATTTATGCAGATAAAGTAATGTAAGAGCTGCCAGACTACCTTGGTTCCTCATAAATCTTCTGCACTTTAAGTCCTCAAAGACAATCATGAGGTGCTGTTCCTAGAAATGGAAGGTGAAGTTTGAAAGTATAAGAAGTTCCAGGCAGACAGTTACCCAGTGTATAAATGCCTCTCCCTGTTCAAAAGAGACAGATGAAATTACTGAAGACTTTGATAAGAAAGAAATGCAATTTTTTAAGGAGTTGCTATTTTTTTTTTTTGCAGGGTACAATCTTCAAAGCAGCCCATACTGCAACAAGCTCCCCATTCACATCCAAAAAAGGGTGAATATGAGGATATTGCTGTAATCACTTCAGTATCTCACCAGCCCCTGCTCCTCCAGGCATCTGTAACAAACTACAGACTCTGCAAGTTGCTGGAGCCCTTCGTCCTCACTGCAGTAACCAGAACTGTTACCACAGTTAACACACAGTAGTTATTTTTTTGCAGGTAACCTTAACTGCCGCACGTTCACAAGACACTATAGGTGATGATAATGCTGTGTCAGCTGCTAGCTACTTTTGTTCCAATCTGTCAATGATACCATATTATTTTGTCTACTGGCTGATTAAAACCACAAGACATGAGGGCTGCTGGGTCAGGAAAGCTTCCTGGGCTTGTGGGTGAAAAAGAGAGACAGCTACTGAGATTTATTATTACACACACCACCACCACTGTCTCCCCAACCTCCCCATCCAAGGAAAACAGCAAATGCTTCTTAATCCACAGGTTCCATTTTAAACCCCTTTTATTCAATCCTTCAAGAAAAGCATTTCCCAAATCCCTATACTGGATCCTGGTAGCCTGAAAGAGCAAAGGGTCTCTCTATATGTGCACACAATTAGCTTGTAGGGTAGGAAAAGACAGATCCCTGCCAAGGTGGTTCTCTTCCAGCCTGACTCTGAAGGGAGCCACAGCCTTTCTCACTGATCTTTCTCCCTTTTGCAAGACCCACACCCTAATTTACCATCCATCAGCATGGAAAGAGATTATGGGGAATTAAGGGAACTAGACAAGGGACTGTTTATTACAAAGCTGGTAGGAATCTAAGGAAGATGCTGAACCCTGCAAGGAAAAACTAGCACTCATTTACAAACGGAACTCAGCATTTTTATTCATTGACTTCCTGCCAGTTTTGATATTTGCTACCACCAGAGAAGAGCATAAAAACACAGTACAACATTGTTAACCAGTTAGGAAGGCTGCAAGGGAAAGCGAATCCCAGTACAATTGCAAGTAACTTGGTGGAGTTTATAATTAAGATTTTTTCCAACAGATCAGCAATGAAGCAATAAATATGCTGCTGCACTGAACCAACAACAGGATTTTTTCACTGCATTTGTGGTTTATTGCATTACAGTTTAAAACTAAACGTTATCCATCATCATACATTTGTTCACCGACCAAGTAAATTACACTTTTTCATATGTTATATGCTAAATGGCTAAAATTATGCAGTAGCTGGACTAGACTAGGACTAGTAGAGGTAGATATTGAATGGGCAGTGCCAGACAGAAATATTTTGTAAAAGTACTTTTTGTCTTGTTATGAACAGTTGGCAGATGTAACATTTTCAATTAAAAACAACAAACATCTTAGGATGGCCATTCTAAGATGTTTTGGATTTTCTAATAGTATTTCTCTTGCGATACTCTTACAAACCCTTCGATATGGTCCCTTGTAAACTGGACAATCTTTGTCCTCTGAGTTTTCTGCCACAATTTACTTGAAGACCAACATAAAAAGCTAGAATCTTTGTGAACATACTACCATTTGCTTGTACCACTCTACAAGTAATACACAGTTACAGCTTCCTTGGCAGAGGAAGACTGCATTTGTAGTATTTACAGCTTCATTCATCTTTCTAGTAATAAAAAAGCTATTTCATACTTCTCTGAAATGGAATTTCTATTATGCCACCTCCTTATAACTTGCTTCAAGTCCCCTTCTGCCAAGCTGCTCTCAGTTGCTCCTTGCCATTCCCACTGCTGGCTGTGTGCTCTTGGGAAGGAATCTCTGCCCGAAAAAGGCAGTGAAACTGGTGTTTGTAGAGGGCAGCCTTCATTTCCAGGAAATGTTAATCATGACACCACAACCATGTAAAAGCGTACACCATTTGCTCCTTACAGCACCCAAACACAGTTGACAACTGGAACACTCTTGGAAGCAAGAGTCTTTCCCCAAGCTCAATAACTGTTTTCCTCCATCTGGAACAGCTTTTACTAATGAGCTCAGACTGCTTGACTCCTTACCAACATAACTGTCTAATCATACCATATTTGCATTGTTTTCCTGCACAGAATCCCAAATAAGTGTACTATCAGACAAGTGTAACTTACTTCCACATAGTTCAAGCTATTTTACATTATCACTTAGGTACCTAAGTGGTACCAACTGTTTATTTAGATCAAACTTTCTTAGGAGGAAAGACAAGGGGAAGATTTCAAAGCTAGCTACTACCTACCCAGTTGTGGAGAATGGCCCATCTTCTTCCCCCACCGTAAGACTAAATAAAAGACCAGTACAGAACACTTACGGAAACTTCTAAAGCCACCATGAAAAGGGAAAAATAAAAGCATTTTAATACAGGCCTGTTGAGCTGGATTGTTGATAGCTATCAAGTGGTTTTGTTAGCATTAGGGGCACACGTTCAAAGCATGACTGTGGTGGATGGGATGCCAGCACTACAGGAACGGTGGCACCACTGCTTGAACCCTCAAAGGCAGCATGTTTGACAAACATCTTAAGTTTTCTTATTTGAACTTGCTCCCGATACTGAAATTGTTTTTCCATCTATGCCTTCTCACCATGATCTCACCCTCTCATCGGTGTTTTCTTTCTAGAAAGACAATTCAATCTGGCCAAGGGTAAGGTGCTACAGCAACTTCTAGGGCCTGCTGTGCAGCTGGAACACCTCCAGACCTGGAAAAACAAACCAAACACTAAAGGAAGATCTAATAGACCAGTTATACATACCTCATCTAGCCCTAGAGAGGAAAACTCCCTGGGAAACCCGGAGTTTCCTCCCTACGTCAGGAGAAGAACTGAGTGATAAACTTAATTCTGTATTCTGGCTGACAAACCACACATCAGAACATGATTCCTTCCCTAGAAACATGGAAGTATTAAGACCCCTACTGAAAAAAAAGCATAACCATAGAAGAACATAGAGACTTTTAAGGCATTAAAGATGCAAAGAAATAAAATGAGTTACTGAATAGATAATTCTGAGACTACTTTACCTGTTTGTTCACACATAACACATGTCTGAATGCTCTGGTCTCCAAAATGGAACGAGTACCTCCCCTAGCATCTTGGGGCAAACAATCACTTTCAGTTACAATTTAAGTCCACTTCTGACTCCAGCATTGCTTCATGCCATGTGCATTTGCACTATCTACAGCATCTAGGGAAAACCTGTCGTTTTAAGTTTTTTTGCCCCAGGAAGATATCCATGACATATGTCACCACTGATGGTGGAAACATCCTTATCCAGTGAAAATCATTAAGCACCTAATGCAATCACATCATTAGTAAGCCCATGTTCTAGGTCACTCTGAGCACAACCGCAATCCCTCCTCACTTGCTCTGGCAGCCAAGCAGGAATGATAACAATTCCAAAACCAAGTTTCCACTGCAGTGTGCCACTCTGTGCTACTGCTTCTCAAGACTCAATGCATTGGACTGTAACTTCATTTTCATCTCTTAAAAACTCTTCCACAGAAGTTAGCATTGCATCTAACAGCAGAGATGCAAAGGGAAAGGAATAACAATTCCTTTGCCAATTAAAAAACCTTCTTCAGGTAAACTCTTGTCTTAGTTTCATTTCCTGAAAATGCAGTCCTCTGCAAGGGGATGAGGAACCTCTCTAATCCATAATCATCTGTGAAGCACTCAGGATGCCTTTCAGCAAGGTTACGAAGAAGTGTCCTTGGGGAAATCACAATAAATGTGACATGGAGGCTTCTGGAAGGCCCAAAGAAATAGCCTCTTCTACTTGCACAATGAAAGATAACAAGCAACGTCTTGCTTTTCTATTTTAACACAAGAACAGGCAGTGAAAAAGAAAACAATCCTGTTTATAGGCAGCACCCAAAAAACAGAATTTGGAAAAAAAAAAATATTAAAAAATTGCCTGATGCAGTTCACAATCTGTTAAAAAGAGTTAGCACTCATCTGCCTCCAGCTAAGCATCAGAAGCCAAGAAAACGGCAGCAATACTCAAGAGGCAAGGCCAAAAGCTCATAGCTTGTGTAGGCAAGATTGAACCATCTTCAGTAGTTGCAGAAGACATGCAGTCCAAGAATCTCAGGCTGCAGAAAAGACTGAGATCTAGACGTAGATACCAGAGTCAATAAAAGGCTCTATAGGTATTCTAGCCCCTAAAAGCCCAGCAGAATAAATACACAAATATAGCAATACAACTTACATTTCTGACATGAACTACACTGCAAACATACACAACAGTCTAACCATGAAAAGAAAGTGGTGCTGAATATACAAGAAACAAAGAACCGTTCTTCTGACACTTGGAAAACTACAAACCCCAGCATGTCTTCCTGGATTTCTTTACTGTATTTGTCAAATCACTGAATTCCCATTACATGGAAGAGGAAGGCTGTGTATCCACGTGACAGATACTCTGTAACTGAACTCCTGCAGCAAAGAAGGCACTCACTTTATAAGCTGTATTTTATTTTCTGCTCTGTTTTTCATATGAGCCTATAAAAAAAACACATTTGAGCACTTATCTATATTATTAACAGAGTAGACTTGTAGACTGAAGCTTGACTTGGAAAATAAAATTCAACGTTAACATTGGTGGAACTGAAAAGCCAAGTAGTAAAGCGTTCTGTGTTATAGGACTTCCCAGACATTCAGTATTTACATATAATGCATTTGCACTTTATACTCAACAACCATCCGTCAGCAGTGACATTATTAGTGGAACTGGACAGCACAGAAAGCCAACCCTGAGCTGCGCTCTAGTGAACCCATTCATTTCCAAAGTACAACAGAGATTGGTTTAAATATTCACACAATTGTTTTTCAAAACGTTTTATTGCATTATATTTGGTACCTTATGTTCGACAAAGGAAATTACATCTGTAACTGCAGGAATAAGAAGCTGGTCTGTTATTGAAAAAAAATCTTGGGCCCCTTAAACATTACAAAGTCTTGGGCTTGCCTGAAACAACTGAGCAAGAAATATATTCTTAGAAATGTAGGGCTTCAAGTATTACAAACCTGTGACACTGTGGAAAAGTTCCAGAGGTATCTAAACTGCAGCACTTTTTTTTATTTTTTCTGCATAACGTGAACAAGGCCTGCTGAGGTTTTAAACTATTAGTCTCTTGATCAGTCAAAATGGTAGTCAGGAGTTCTTCTCTTTGCAACTTCAAGCCATAGTATGTTCTCATTCTGTTTTCACTCTACGTGAAAAATACATGCTATCTAATTAGTTGGTGCCACATCACAGTGCATAATTTTATTTGGTTCTTGCATTACAGTTTTGAAAAGTTTGGCCAACCTACGCTGATAGGTTCATCTCAAGAACAGCAATGTTGATTCTCCCCACCCCGCCCCCCAGGTTTAATTCAAAGAGAGAGTTTTAACTGGTTCCTTCAGTTAAAAACTGTGGTGCAAGAACACCAAACTGATCCTGTACAGTGAGCTTCAGAGACACAACAAGCTTATTGAACACACTATGTTTCTTAATTCTGCTTGATATCCGTATGTCCCAGCATCCACAACACAACACGTATGTTGCGGGTTTCTCTGTATGTTCTGATTCACATTGTGTACTTCTTCCTATGGACAGAATCATCCCCGTATCAAAATCAGTCAGATGCTAAAGCCCCAACAACTCTTTGTGCTCAGTGAAAGAATCCAGTGCTAAAACAGCGTTTTTGCTGTCTGAGATAACAGTAATCTCACAAGACAAATTTAAAGTAATATTTCTGCCACACACCTGCTCTGAGGGCTGTACACCTCCAGATTTCATATAAATTAGTTTAAAAACATGGGTAGGTAAGGAGAAGGGGTTTTTTTCTTCAATTTCAGCAGCTTTTAATTTTTAAGAAACCGAACAACCTATATCCAGTAATATGTTAGATATTTTATATATATTCTTTGTCAGCAGGATAAAAAAAAAAAAAAGTAAAACTATTTGAAGGCAACTTTTTTTTTTCCTTCTGTTCTCTGTGTAAGTTAGAACAATTCAGCAGGTGCGTGACAAAAATATTATACACCAGATATGGTCCAATGTAATTTTTTTTTCCAATAAAGTTGTTCATATTTCATTGGCCAGTTCTTCAGGTTCTGCAGAACTATCTCCGTTAACTGTGATCTTCATATCCTCTTCATAGCCAGGGGGCATGAAAGCCAAAGCATAAGGGAAAAGCTTATGACAATTTGCTCTGTAAGTTTCAGATGCTTCTTTACAGTCTCCAAGGCTACCATCACATAAAGCTTCTAATACCTCCATACAAGTCTAATTAAAGAGAAAAATAAAGAAGTGTTATGGTTTCTTAAGCATTCATCTGAACACTCACAAACCAGAAATACAACACTGCACAGAAAAAAACCTCCAAGTATTGTTTGCAGGTATCTGTCAATATCAACATTTTTTTAACTAGACACAGCATGACATACCAGTGTACTCTGATTTGAAAGAATGCATTTTAAAGAGAGATTTAAAAAAAACACTAGAAATCTCGACTTAAATTTAAAATACTAATTTGTCACCTGTTCCTTATTTAAAAAAAAAAAAAGATACCGACTAGTTGGCAACCAAGAACCAGACTTATTTGCAACTAAAAGTGTTTTTTGGGCTTGTAGTCTCCAGCTGCCCCTCTACCTGCAATCTTAGGATACACTAAACATTTCAGCAATAAATACCACACATTTGAATCATGGTGTTCACAAATAAAAACCATTAATGCAAAAATTACACTATAATTTCCTAATAATGATTTTTTGACCGTGTTTTCAGATAGAATTAGAAGAATTGTGGAATATAATAAAAATAGCATCAGCTGAATAACCATAATTAGATGTGAAAACATTTCTGGCAGGGGAAAAAACCCTGCTTTTAAAATTAAAGGATATGTGACTTACTGAAGTGTCTCTGTAACTAGTGAATGAAACCAAATTACTCAGATATTATCACATCCTTCAGCTGTATCTGCAGTTTCACATCAATTTTTGTTCGTGATTTAGAATTTAAAAAAAGGAAATTTCCTGTTTTTTTCAAGTTGCATTCCAAGCATGAGAAAGAGAACTACCGAGCTTCACTGAAGCCTGGCAGCATTTAACACTCGTTCAGGTCCTGTATGGCAGCATTAGCAGAGTAAGCCAGTCTTCTTCCACTCTTCTGGTCTTTACTATAGCTTGCATTTGTTCTATGTATTGAGATTGAACTGTACTCTGTCCTCCTGCTATGGGGTTATGAAGTTCTCTCCAACAACCCCTTTTCCTCATGTTAGCTCTCTGCAACCCTGGTGTCCAGAAGGTCAAATATATCTAGATTTATGCCTGCAATGTGCCCTGAGACAGCTGGTCTTTACTAAAATGAAGTGTATTAAGTTTGATCTCTCTGCACGTGAGAGTGCCTTTCAATGAATGCCCTGACTCCTTCAGATTCTCACTTTCTTAGGACACCTCCAGTAGAACTCCAACTCTTACTTTATGTTGGCACCAAGAATGCTTAAATTGAGCTGTTTGTCTTACGACGATGCTACATGCATCCTCACTGCCAAGTCAGTAAACGTTTCTTGTAGCTCTACCAAGGCAACACCTCTAAAACAACCAAGCAATTTTGGTTACGTTTTAATCTTTCCCCAGTTCCAATTCCCATGAACCCCATTCTCAAGCAAAAAACACAGCTATGAGGCAAAAAGATTGATACTGAAGGCAATGCAATTTTTTTTTCTTTTCTAAATTTTTCGATAATCTACCTTAAGGTCTTTGAGACTGCTCAAAGAGTAATACACACAAAAAACCCCAACAACAAGAAAACAGTTTATGAAAACTGCTAAATATGTAGTTAGGATATAAAAGACATGACTTGTGTCCCACAGCCAGATCAGCTGGAGAAAGGATCTGAATCTTTAACATCCTAAGCAAGTTTATAAATCATGGCAAATTGTCTTTTCTTGCCTCTTTTTTCCCCTCCATTTAATCAGAAAATTCTACAGTGAACTTAAAATCCTTCCCAGTTAAAGCTCTGCTGAACCCAGTATGTTTCTCAAAGGGATGGGTTTTTTTCTGAAAATGCTCATTTTTGCTCACAAAAGAATTTTACTAGGAAGTTCACCAATGTTACTTGCAATAGATCTAAAAAAAATTAGTTTACAGACATTAAGAGCACAATAAAGAAATAAAGTGCCAGTGGAACTGAGAGAAATGAAATGTCCTGAAGTTCACTCGGCCTGCCAAGGCATCTCTCGCATAATTACATGTGCTGGACACTCTCACAGTGATGTTAAAGGAAACGGTTTGACAGGGATACAGAAATCGTTTAGAAAAAAACAGAATAAAGAAAAGGACATTTTATCTCTTCTCTGCTTTGTCAGTTAAGGTTCTGCCAATGTGTGGTCACAGGAAGAAAGAAACATGTTTATTAATTGTTTATAAAAAACATCTGAAGACACTAAAAAAAACCCTCAACAATCACTTTTTCTTGAAGACTTTGAGTCTCAAGTCAGAACTCATGGCCCCGCTAGATGAATTTGGGGGAAGGAGGGGAATGGTGGCAGTGGCATGGGGAGATTATCCATGACCACCAGAATGGAACAGTTTCAAAATTTGGTAAGCTTTTTACTTAACTACATAACAAAGCCAAAACGTGCATATGCATCTCCTATTAAACCTAAGATAACTGAGGCAGCTTGCAGGGGGATGAACACAGAAGGCTTTCATGGAGTCTGAGCCACTCCTAAGTTACTCTTTTTCTTGTGAACAGTTGCATGTGTAACAGCTAAACCTCGGGCACCTTCCTAGTGGGGAGCTTTAGCTTCTTTTGCCATGTGAATTCTCTTGCATTTAATAAGCTTTGCCATTGCCCACGGCAGTAACATGGTTTCTGCTGCTATTTTCATATTATGACAAAACTAAATTAATTTACACGTGCAGAAAGAACATTTAACGTTTCAGTTCAGATGAACCTGATGCCCATTTCTCTCACATGACAACCCAACCTCCTTACCATAAGGCACAGCAATCATTTCAGCTTCCTCTTACAGCAGAAATTTGTGTAAAGCTTCCACAGATTTACCAAAAGTTGTTTAATATTTATAAGCATCTATTACCTGAAGATTTCTGTTAATGAGGGTTTCATCCAGGGCCATTGCCAGCTCCACTGCCCTTTTCTGACTGGAAGGATCTAAATAGTACATCATTTTGGCAGCTACAGGAGGAAAAAATAAGCTTCATCACCCAGTGAATGACCAAAAGCATCTTACAGACAAACAAAAGAGATAATGACCAAAAGGGGATACTGAACTCTACAGCAGTAGTTCAAAATGGAATCACTGGGAGAATTCAAGCTTGACATCTGAGGATACAGAAGGTTAGCTTTAAGTGTACTATTCAACACCAAACAAAACATTACAACAGCCAGGCATCATCTAAACTCAGGGTAGAAGCATTTTGCAGTCTACCATGCAATCCCAGGCAGCGAAGGTAACAAATCAGACCTACTGCAACACACCACAGTTCCCTTCAGCATCACTGCTTCACACAGAAACCAGGGCACAGAAAAGATGTGCATACAGAGCTCTTGTTACAATATGGTGTCAGGACACAGTTCCAAATCCCACAGCACAGATGTAGTTTAAGAAACTTGATGGCAGTTAAGATGCAGAAATAAACTTTCTGGGTTTTGTGGCCAGGTCCAAGCCCTGACGGAGCCACAGCAGTACTGCTGCTCCCCTGGGTGGTCTACATCCTGTTTTCCATGTGGTACCCACTGTCACACATGGTGACTATTGACAGAGCCTTTCATAACAGGCTACCAGCATCACCTAAGCTCCTCTTGTTAGGCAGACCACTACCTCTGGGCATTACCTGGCTTGCTGAGCACACAGCCTCTTCAAATACATGTATAAAAAAAAGAAAGGAAAGAAAAGAAAAAGAAAGAAAAAAACTGAAAATCACAAACAACCTGGTGGTCATGTGATCACAAAACCACAAACTGAGAAAAGAAAAGCATTCCTGATGGAAAGAG
>NW_009952533.1:6598532-6632173 GCF_000747805.2 Chaetura pelagica | reverse complement strand
GAAAGAGTGATTTTTACATCACTGGTGCTGATCTCGACATGGCACTGCTAGATAAACATAGAAAATACAGAATCAGGGCAGAAAAAGGATAAAGGAAAAAATACCTGATAATCTATGTGGTAGTGAGTCATAGTTCTTTTTAAGGAAAGCTTCATTGAAGTTCTTTGGATTAGTTGCTCCAAAAAGCCGATTCATTTCTTGGTTTAACACTGTTCTAACTGCATCAGGCAGATCCTTACTTTCAGATACTGTTGAAATGGAAGACATGTTAACAGAGGTAAGCACAGGCAATCACAGTAAAAAATCACTTTATACATTTAATTTAGTATTTGTCATGTTTACATTAGTAATATGATAGGAAAAAACCTTCAAAACTCAGAGGAATATGCATACAGTTGAAAAAGGCAAATAACTGGACCTGGTTGGAAAAAGTTTAACTGTGACAGCTGATGCTTAGAAAAAGACAAGCCTTTTTACTACAATACACTCCTTGTTACTTATTAAAAGCTATTAGGCTCAAAGAAGGCTTAGAAGGCTGTTCTTGAATGTATCCAGCCTGTAGCCATCAACAGGAAAGGTGACCTTTGGGGCAAGGAAAGGAAAAGAATCTGTCCAGCCTTCTAACAAAAAGGCCAGAATTTTAAGCCTTCTTGACACAGGCTGCCAACAGAAAGCAGTTACCACACTGCAGTTACCATTTCTTCACTCGGTCTTTCAGGGATTCACTATATACTCACAGTCTTGAAAAGACTTTCTAGTATTTGTTGGAGCAACTACTAAATGCAGCTTCAGTCATAATAAACAGTTAATTCTAGCATTAATCAGTTTTCAGAAAAACTTTATGTGTATTGAATATTTTGAATTAATTGTGCTAGCAGTCTACAAACTAAAAATCAGTGACTTCATGTAGGTTAGGCATCATGTAGAAGCATGTACAGATGAAGTCAGATACATACCACTGCTGAAGAGATGAATCATACACTCATGAAGCCAAGGATGACTAGAATCAATAGCAAAGGCTCTCTTCACAGATTGAAGCATCAGAAGGAACTTCTCTGGACAATAAAGCATTGGCAAATGGTCAAAAACTTATGGCTGAAACTCACTGCATTTCTTTGCAGGAGTATTTAGTGTTTGAAATTAGAATTATCAGAAGTTAAAGTCAAGTGTAGTGTAACAGCCATTTTTTCTAACATGTTTATTTAAACCAGCAGATTAAGCCTGTTAAACTAGCAAGTAAATTTGAACATAGTAAGTTCTTAAAGGATAATATTTAACTGATACAAGAATTAAAAGTCAAGTGTTTCAAAATTCTCACTTGCAACTGTACACAACTTCTTTTCAGTGTGTAGTTCTGCAAACTATACATACAAACAAGTAATTAGGGCAAATGCAAGCTGTGAGAATTAGCAACTGTCTCATTGCTTATAGATTAAAACACAGCAAAGAAAGTGGATAATCATCAAATGTTCAAACTTTCATTTCTCACAGACTTCTCATGCCTGGGGTGTCAGCCCAATGAAAAGTTGTGTGTGTCTTTGACAGGGACTGACTCCCCAGATCTCATAAATAATTTTTACTTCAATTCTAATATGCACCTTTATGAGCCACAAATTGCTTGTTTTCCTGAGTTTTCTTACCTACCTTTTCGAAAATAAATCTCAAAGGCAAAAAGATGCGTCTCTATCTTGTTCTTCACTAAATTTTTCAGGGGTGTTAAAAATTTAATGGCTTCTTCCAAAGGTGCTTCAACCTACCGATTCAAGGAAGAGACACACAATTAAGTCACAAAGTTTAAACCTATGAACTCTACAACAGAATTAGCTACTTCTGAGTCACATTAGTTACTCTCATCAGGCAATGCCTAAGATGCTTAAATCCTCTTGTTGCAAATTTTGCATCTGTCACTCAGTACTGCTGCCTAAACACAGACTGTCGAATCTAAAAACCTGCTTTACAATGGTTACCAATCACATTTTCTACATATGTGGCCCAAGATCTTGGCAAATAACTGCTTTATGCCTATGGCAGAGTCTGTTCATGTGAGCTTCAGACATGTTCCTGAAAGCTGCCAGGGCACAGTGACATTCCCAGCCAAGACACTAACAGCAAGCTCGAAATTGTAACTAGAAATTGTCCATGGTCTCCAAGGCTTAACTAGCATAACCCAGTGAATGGACAGCTTTAACACAAATTAATTCTGTGCAAGGGTTCTTTACAGACAGATCTCTTGCATTTAGAAATGATGGCTAATTTGACCAAGAACTGTCTGTTGTCCTTCAGATTTACATTTTTACGAACATAAGCTACTTTCTAAGAATCAGATAAATCATTTAATTGTTGTCTCTTGATAACAACTTAGTAACATTGAAGCAATACACTTCATGGCAAATGACTGAGTTGAAGATAACGATGGACACCGTATGGAGTTCCTGCTAACCATATACTACAGTACTTTTAATTAAAATATGCACCACTTATGTGCTGTTATGAGTTTGCATACATGATTCACAACTGTGCGCTTAAACTATTTGGAATCTATAATAAAACAGAGTTCAAAGATGAACTTTGGCTTTAATGCCAAAGCTACATATCCTCCAGAGACATACAGAGAAAAATGTTTCAGGAAAACTGCAAATGAACTATGTCTGAAATGGTCTTCTGACACTGGGAAGTGTCTGTACCACATTTCTGACATTAAATTTGTAATATAATTAGGGAGGATTTGCCAGAGGAATGCATTATACAACTGCAACTATTCCCTATAATCGTGGGGACTGCCTAGATTTTCCTGAGGTATCCCATGACTTCATCCCTCTGCCTTGCAACCATTTCAATCTTAACTAGCATGGCAATTAGAGTGCTGCTTCTTGCAACCAGTGACCTAAACAATGGGAATACCAACAATATTACTAAATGACTGGTCAAGTTTTTAAAGTCACTTTACTTTCTCAGCTTTCAACAGCTTCTTGATTCTTCCGCACTCCCCATTCAAATGCAAACAAATGCTGTTAAAGCATACAGTTTTTCAATGTCTCCTCTTTCACATGTTGTTTATGCTTAATAAATAAAAAAATGATTATGGGACATAAAGAGTGAATGATAATCACCTTGCATACAGAATACAAAGACTTCCATCCAATCAACTAGAAATAGGGTATAATCAACAAATTAGTGCAATACACACATGAAGATTAACTCCACCTGTAACAAATGTCTATGGCTTCAATCACTGCCTTTGATAACTAGCCACATAAGCTGTGATTTCATCTCATTACTGACACCATATCCAACAAACTACCCCTAGAAAATATTTATTTTTAAGATGCCACCTGTGAAGAGAAGCCATACAAAAAACAGTTTACGTGAATGGCTTTCAGACCATGTTGTGTGCTCACTGTAACTTTCCTAGTAATGTCTACAACTTCATTATTACATTAGTAAGCACCTTTGCCAACTTCTCAGGGATAAGTTCTTCTTTCGGTCCTCCAATTTCTTCATCATCATCATCTTTTTTCTTTTTCTGATTCCTTTGCTGCTTTTCTTTCTCAGCATTCTTCTTCTCCTCCTCCAGCTGTGCTTTCTTCTGCGCTCTTCTCTGCTTATTTCGTAGCTTCTTTAGCTCCTTGTCAGACATATTTGCTGTACACATGCAAAGGGCAATATTAGACACGAACACTCTCTGGTTTTAACAGTCTCAATCAGTTGTCAGATAATACAATGTTTCCTAAACCATATCCATTAACTAAGAATGCTGCCGTTGCATAGAAGTTTATTTACTATCAACAAATTATTTTACAGCCTATGCAGCTGCTTCATAAATCACAAATTCCTTCATGAAATCAGGGCAATAGGAATTAGTGTAACATGCTGAAGGTGGGACAAAGTAATTACTGCATGACTCCACAAGTCCAGTGCCAGGAGTAAAAGCGTACACCAATATACAGGGATTTATTTCTTAGGCATTACACAACAATTTATGTTTAATGTAGTAATTAGCTGGTTTAACAAAAAATAAGGTGAAATAGCTGCACTTTGGCAATGACAGTTCCAGCTTTGCTCTTCATACCCTACAAACACCTTATGCTTGATTCATACTCAGTCCTCTACTCCCTTCAATTAAAGCATGGAAAATTAATTTAAAACACATCAGAAAGTGGCCACAAGAAAATCTATTACACTTTTGCTTGTCTTAATTTGAATCTGAAGCCACACAAGTGAACTGACATAAGAAATACTAAAACTTGAGAAAGTCCTCTTGAGGATTTCAATAACCTCTATTCATACCATTTTAGGTGCCCCAAGCCATAATCACTTCAGTTGCTCTCCAGTCAGAGATGAGGGGGGAAAAAAAGTAAAAACCTGATGGATTTAAGTATTATTTTTACACCAGAAGCAAGAGATGATAAATTTTAAGTTGCTACCTATTAAAATTTTTCCATACTGATATAATGCTTAGAAAGAGCTACCACCAAGCATACCTGCTTCAATCTGTGAGAATTTCATACTTCCTCATCCATTTCATAACACAAACATGTTTTAATTTAAGAATTACAATTATCACTACAAAAAACATCACAGTTTTACAATTACCAAAATGTAAGCACGTATTAGTTGAGCTTTCAATAGAACATCTACTTTTACACCCAGGCCAAGTTAAAATTTGCCTCCCTTGAGCTGCAACAAAACTCTTCATTTTGGCTACTACAGTTCACAACTGTATGAATGCTGGATCTCCAGAACATATACATCAATTAGTGAAACTGCATATTTAATAAATCCTGAGGGTTGAATACCTGTATCAGTCTCATGTTCTTTATTTTCATCTGTTAAGGGATTATCATGAAGTTTCAAATATATCTCTATGGCAATTCGTGCTGCTTTGAAGTAGAACGGATGTTGTCGAAGCACATCTTCTAGTTTTAACAAGTCCACATAAGACCTAAGGGTAATCTTCCTCATACAGTAAGTGTGAAAGTCAAACTGGTCATCCGTGATTTCTACAAAATGCTAACAACATAACAGAACATTATTTAGCAAGTAGTAACAATCAGATACTAACTTTGACCTTTTTAATACAGTCATCCCAAAGGAATCATTTAGTAAATGCCTGCTGTTTGACAAATACACACTAATTTTCAAAAAAATGACTTAACAAGACCCTCTAAAAATAAAAGTATGGTGAACAGAAAGTATCTTAGGCCAGAAGCAAAATTCAACCATTCCACAATATCTTAACAGTAACTACTGTCTGACCACTTGCAGTTTAAGGGACATAAGTGCTACATTTGTTGTATTAAAACAGCAGTTGAATTTTTCTTCAATTAACTTCTCCAATTTTTCCAGTCTACAGTATAGTTTTGACTTCCAATAAACACTGTGGCAGTGAATTCCACACTTAAATCACACATGGTGTGAGAAAATACTTTTATTCAAGATCTGTTCTCCTCACTGTCACTTGATGTCCCCTTCTTTTGTTTGAGAAGCAGTGAAAAGTCATTCCCCTCTTCAACCTCTCCATGTACTCATGATCTCATACAATTTCACCCTAAGCTCAGCTGTTGCTTGTCAAAGCTGAGGATAAAACAGTAAGCATGACAAGCCAATTGCAATGTCTTCATGTCGAAGTTATTCCATGGCATGTATTTTACTAACATTTTTAAGGAGGTGTGATATTCAGATGTAAATAGTACAACAGATTTACATAACAAAAGAATACTGCTACTTCTCCAGTCACCTAAATTCCCAACACTGTACTTCTGACTGCTGCTCCACACCAACACTGAAGTTTCTGCAGCACTGTCTATAGTGAATGACTCCAGGATTTCTTTCTGGAGCAGCAATAACTCATATTGCTTACAGAATCCATCACCTAGGTTGGAAAATACCTTTAAGATCATCAGGTCCAACCATAAACACAGCACTGCCAAGTCCAGCACTGAACCATGTCCCCAAGCACCACATCTACAGGTCTTTGAAACACCTCCAGGGATGTCGGCCTGACAACCGTTTCAGTGAAGAAATTTTTCCTAGTATCCAATCTAAACCTCCCCTGGCACAACCTGAGGCCATTTCCCCTTGTCCTAATTGCTTCTTACTTGGGAGAAGACACCAAACCTCACCTGGTTACACCCTTCTGTCAGGTAGCTCTAGAGAGCCATCAGGTCTCCTCTCAGCCTCCTTTTCTCCAGACTAGACAACCCCAGTTCTCTCTTACACTAATTCTTATCAAAGGATTTTACACAAGCATAGTGAAAGGATTTATGTTAACAGAATATGGTCCTGGTGAATCACTCTGTGTGGTTTTTTCTGAGAATATTCCACAGAACAGGCACCTCTGCAGAAAAGCACCAGTGTTGAAAACTCAATCTGCACTATTCGCAAAGAGGTGGAGCTTCTTACTAAGTTCTCCTCTTTGAACACTTCATTTACACCTTCAGATGTCTGGTTTTTTCTCTAGACCCTAATGTACTTAAAAAAAGGAAGCAAAGCTGTATTTAATTTTTTTTTAGAAATTGTTCATCTAAATTATTTTTGGTTGCTTTACTATGGTTCTCCATTAGTGTGCAAGTTTGCCCTCTTTCTGGATACAATTTCTACTTTAAGATGCCTTGATAACTTCTTTTAAATTGTAGCTTAATTTTTTTAGGGATTACATATTTAATATTTTTGACAGTTTTTTACATTTATTCTCCTCCCCTAAAATACAGTGGGTTAACAATAACCAAGACAACATCTTTCCTTTACTTTAAGGCTGGGTTTGTCAGCTAAGCCACGATCTTTTTTTCTTAAAAGTGCATGTACTCCTGGTTTGTATCCAAATACCTATTTGTACCCTGCCAAAGAACAAGATTATTTGTCCAAGTTTTCCATTCTTTCTTGGATCCTCAAATGACTCTACAGAATCTAAAATACACAATTTACAACGGCATTTTTAGGAGAAAATACAATTTCATCGACTCGTCAGCAGTCACTATGCAACAAAATCTCTTCTGAAGCTCCATGAAGTTATATTCTTGCTGCTCAGAAAGGAAACATATTAGCACAGTAAACTCAAGCTGCTGTTTAACTAGATACGTACTCTCTCAATTTCATGGCATTTCTTAAGTGCTTCTCCAAATTTGTTCATTGCTTTGTAAGCTTGTGCACATTCTGTCTGAAACCACATGCACTGCATTTCATTCAAGTTCTCTACTGCTGAGGTGCCTTCCTAAAAGCAAAAACAGCATTATAAGAAAAAATAAGTCTCATTCAATTTGTTAACTGCCATTTCTTTATCTCATTCTAATTAAAAACACAGAGAGGCTATAAAAAGAATGCTAAATTTCAAAACAGGAGACCTGAAAGTCAGAAATGCCACAGTTAAAACGGACATTAATTTAAAAAAGTTAAAATTCCTCTATGTTCCACTTACTGGAAGAGTCAGAAATACACAATGAATAGCCAGGTATTGAACACTTAACTGTAGCAGTTCCTTATCTCTAGGGTAGGAGAGACTTTCAGTGTTTTTAATGTTACGTGCACACATGACACATTGCAGCATGCAGAAAACTGGTAGAAAAGTTCTAGCATCTGCAATGACACTGATACTTGCTTTATTTATTTATTTGTTTTTAATGAAAATCAACATCTGTGTCTTCCAGAGACCTGCTGATTGAGCAGTAACAGGTTACTACTGGATACCAGAGAGCAGTGGCAAAGCAAAAAGGAAGACTACTAGCTTTGACACCTTCCGATTCAAAAAAAGGATGTTACAGTTGTCTTTCAAACCTGATATTTATATATACTTGCACAGATCTGTAGAACTTAAAATATGCCTTTCAAGCTTAATGTCAAAGTCAGCTACTTGGGGTGGATGCCGCCATTCTGACTTTACTCTGATCTTGCAAGATCAGGTGATTCAGTAATCAGCAAAGAACCAAACCTGGAAAAATTACAGATAATATTCTAATGAAACTGTAAGAATGCCCCAAGTGAGAGAGAAAGGCAGTCTTCAAACCAGTCTGATTTAGGCAGCTTAAAACCAGAAAAATTGTTAGTTCCATTTCCATTATGCTTAACTGAGGTCTTCTTTAATTATTGTTTTTTAATTAAGAAGTTGGCATTTGAGCACTAGACTTCAGATCAAAATGAGATTACTGGCCTTAAGGGATGAAAGCCTGTCCACAAAAGGAAGATAGCTCAAAAAGACTCTCACCTATTAGCCACACAGAAATTTAATGACAAGAGAAGTATGAAGTTTTTAACTTATTACAACGAGGGGAAAGAAGGAAAAAAAAAAAAAAAAAAAAAAAAGGACATGAACTACTTCATCAGATCTTTCAAGAATCCTATAAAATCAACACTAGATCCACAGACTTCTCAGAAATGTATTTTTTCAAAGCCGTTCTCTGAAAAAGGCATACTGCATTTTTCCTACCTGGCAAAAATTATCAAATCCAAGCTTTTGAGTTTTAAACTAATATGATGAAATCATAGTTAACACAAAAAGTTATTCCACAAGGGAGCAGCTCCACATTATTCAAAAAAGCTATAGTTAAATGCAACAAACCCTTGTAAACTTAGAACACATTTCTTCTGCTTCTTTAATGGAGTTTGCTTTCAACATATATTTTGCACATTTGGAGTTGATAAATCTGTCTGCTGTGTCCAAAGCCTGAGCCTCATCCATCCACCTTGCAGCTTCTTTAATATTTCCAGCATGCTTGAAGAGAGAAATTAAAGTTAGAACCAGTAATTATAAGCCACACATGCATTACCTGCTCACAATGTAATTAGTTTGGGATTTTTTTTAGACACTTTTTAATAAATAGCTTTCTTCAGGAAAGCAACACACCTTAAAGGAGAAAAGCTGAAAAATTACTCTCCTCCAACATGGAATTACAGCTAGCAGACGTTTCTCCCAAAAATGCTTAAATGACATTTTAGGTAACCCCATTCTGATACAGTATCACAGTGTAGCAGTTGGGAAATTGTTTGTACCTAGTTATGAGAAGTGGAGGGCAAGATAAGAACATATAGAAGACATTTAAAACATCAACTAAATTTATTTGTGTGATTTTTAATATGAAAAATATAACTGTAAATTGAAAATTCATGTTTTGCGGTATACTTGTCCTTTATAGACCTACACATCTTCGTGGGGCTTATTCATAAGCTCTAAAAAAATGCAAGCAGCCAAACAATAAGCTTATCTAGAGTAATTCACCATGGCTTAACTATGTCTCTTGTTTAATACTAGCTTAATACTTCAATGTTCACATCAAAAACATAATAGAGATATATAGACATATATACAAGTAAGTCTTCCATCATATCAAACAAATAACCACTGGTCACTATGAAGCCAAACTTACCTTAAAGATTTTTGCCTTCACGAGGAAGAGTTCTATCAGAGTGGGAGTACTTTCTATAGCAGCATTTATATATTCTAGAGCCAGGGATGGCTGTCCAATTTTATCATAATGTTGAGCTAAATAGTATTGGACCCAGAGTAAAGTGGTTGGAGGTTCTTCTTTACCGTCATCTGGAGGGAAAAGTGGAGGAGCTGTTTTGTTCAGTTTAGTAAAACAACATGCCAGAAGCAGAGTGCTGTAAATACAGCCACTTTAAGTTAATTCTGACTCTATCAAGCTGTTACAACAGACCTGGGAGTGTTTTCAAACACATGGGTCCAGCTAAGTTAATGAACTTTTAAACCTATGTTTTGAGAAGACCTGGGCATATACTGTTCCCTTTTCAGATTGTGGTTTTAAGGGAAAGGAAAAGTGAGTTAGTGTGTGAGAAGAGAATTGTATTTTGTTCCAACTAGTCCCCTTAATGCAGCTTAGTGCATGATGCAAAGTTCTTATTTAAAACTGTTTTAGATGAAGGGTATAGCAAAGTGTCCTGCTAAACACAACTGTTGCACAGTTACAATGTAAAGCATTTCAGTACCTTCAGCATTTACATGCTTTCAACCCACAGACTTTAATATTTTTAAACAAAATAGGCTGGCTGTCCAAACTCAAGGCTATAAAGAAATTTCATTTCTTCCTTTGACAAATTTCTTTTCACTGTTTGCATAGATATATCCTAGAAACCATTATTTTATACACAAGTCAGTTTTGAAAGTTAGAGAGCTTTGTTTGAAATCCAAAATACTACCAAGTCTGGAAAGCTCATTTCACTACTTAGTCCTGACTAAGAAGCACAGCACTTTGCAGGGACAGGAAGGAAAGGGTATGGGAGCTCTACTCCTGCTAAAATAAAAGGTTCTGGTTCTTCAGTTTACGGTGTAACTTAAACAATTATATGCATTTGTTCATTTTAAGGTAGCAGAAAATGGTTTATTTGAATAAAATTTAGGATCAAATACTGAATGGATCTGAAGTAACAATAACACACTTCCCTAAACCAGAAAAGCAAAAATGCATTTGAAAGGTTTGGACAAATTCAAACAGGTATTGAGTGTCTATATGGTAGCAGATAGCATTAAATTCATCAGGAAAGTGTAACAGGCAACTTAGATGAGAAATTCGTAATGAAGTGTTGCATTAATGTTTCAGCAAAACAGGGAAGTAATTAGTTATAACTTCAATAAATATGTCTTTGTTAATTAGGATTATCCTGTGAAGTTTTTAAGTATATTGTCATTCATGCTATCTTGCTTATAATATATTATAATCCACCTATCAACATTTCTAGGCTATCCTCTGTTGATATTCCAAGCAGAAAAGCTTTTTCTTTTAGATTTTCTGTTACAAAGCATTTGGGCAAGTGACTAAACAAACATCACGGAGAAGAAATTACAGAGGCTGGATTCAACACACGTAGAACCAGACCTTACAGTGCAACAGTTACCAGTCAAAACCTGGAAAAAAAAAAGTTAACTCTCAAAGAAAACCCCCAGGAACAAAAAACCCAGCCCCCACCAAAAGCGCCAAACCCACTCCCCAAGGAGACTGTGCTACCAGTATCTATTCCTTTGTTTGACACTTCTGCAATTAAAAGATTAAACACAGCTTTCAAATTTCAGCTTCCTGAACAAATATAAACTCAAGCCTTGAAAACGGAATACTTCAACTCAAAACCACAAGGAGATGATTCAATACACAGATCCAGCAACATTTTTAGAACAAGTGACTAGATTTTGAGCCCAGACTTTATCTCTGACAGCTTAAATCCATCCTGAGGATGACTATGGTTCAGTTCTGCATGGCAGGGGAAAGGAAAGAAACCCATCATCTCAATGTCTTCACTCCCAACTGGTTCCCTGCTTCTGAATGGTCACACGTGTACACCAGGCTCTCTTCCATGAAGTATGCCAGTCTTAGCACTCACCATTTGGGTTAAACAACCTGCAGCTTCTTAGAGAGGTTTCATAACCTATCACGAGCTCTTCTATGATTGCCACCTACACACACAAGACAAGACAAAAAAAAATATATATCTGTGGGCAAGATGGTATTTTATTTCAACTTGACTAGTTTGGGTAGCACTGAGCGGTTCATTTTTGGTAAGAGAATTAAAATACAGATGGGAATACAACCAATCTCACCTCTTTTTTTAACAAATTAAGACCAAACCTCCCTTGGTTAGTACTTACGAAGTTTATAACCAAGTAAATCTTAGTTTTCTACACACTTCAACTTGGCACAAGGCTGCCTATGCTAGTACTTGATTTCCCCCAAATATGTACTAGGCCACAATATACAACAGTGCTGAGAGAACTGAAGAAAACTAAGTTTCTTCATCTCTTTAATGCATCACAGATACAGGGTAGATAATGTCAAAGTGGAGGAAAAACCTACCTTCTCCTTGTCTTTATATAATGACCTCAAAGTATTGAAGACCGGTGGGCAACCTTTGCTGAAATTCATCCTTAGAAACTTGTCCAGACATTCCTTAAATTTTTCACCTTGAGAGGAAAAAGGCCTGTTGATTTTGTTTTACCATACATTACTTGTCAATTGCAAATGGTTTATGCTGTTAAAACATTAGTATCTAAGAATCATGAGTGTTGATTACTACCTGGTCAGCAAAAAAGCACTTACCCGACAAAAAGTTTAATGGTAATCTTCTTGGAACTAGTCCCCTTGGGTATTTAGCCCAGGCTTCTTCATAGATCTTTAGCCTCTCCATCATATTAGCTGGAACAGAATTTTACAGTTTACTTTTCCCTTCCTTTTTGGCAAGAAAGAAAGAGCTGGCGGAGAGTGATTTATATCTAGCAACTCATGGCTATATACTTCTTAAAGTACACTGATTTCCATTTTCTTCTTTTTAAAACAGCTGTACTAAATGATTTAAGGAATTCAGCATCTGTAAATTCCTCTTTCATCAGTAGAAGATTAACTGTTTATCTCTCATCTTAAAGAGTTCCCATCTTATTATTGCTGTGCTAAAAATCTTGAACAAAGAAAACCACTCAGGAGAATCATGCCTGCTTATCCAAAACATGTATTACCTACAATATAAGATAATGGAGACAACAGAAGAAAAATTCTAAATCTAATAAATAATTATCTTCTTTCAACCACACAAAAAGATTGCTCTGTTTTTTGTTGTTTTGGTTTTAAATAAGACACAGAAACAACAATAAAAAGAAATACTTCCAGCCTTTCTTAAAAAAACAAAACACAAAACATCATGAAAATATCTACACACTATAACTGAAAAGCAAAACCTGAATGGGGACTTCTAAAATAGAAGTTTTGCTATCATAAGCAATACAAGTTTTCAATAAATATAAAAATTCCAAATATGCAGGAACAGCTTATTTACTACAACATATCAAATTATTACCTGGTTTAAGTGCCTTTTCTAGGCCTTTGTAGTAAGCCCAGTTTTCAGGATTTCTTTCTTGCAGCCCTTTGTAGACTTCAACTGCTTCTTCAAGTCTGCCAAGCTGAAGCAGGAGTTCTCCTGTGAGAAACCCAAGCAGTTTTAAATTAAGGTAACAAGATACTAAAGCAGTGCAACATTAATCACTCCACAGTAGATTAGATAATCCTTAACTTCATGAGGATTCTAATTTCTTAGAAGAAATCATAATAGTGACACCATAAACTGGCTGACAGATAAGCTATTACTTTGGTAACAGTTGCAATTACAGTTAAGATTCTACAACTCAGTCAGTAACTCTTGAAACTGACTTGAAAATTTAATCTTAATATCAAGGCGCACTGTTACTCTCACTTACTGAAGTAACTGGTTACTTTATGCACAGTTTTTACTATAGAAGGCAATTAAAAGCTGTCCATGGTACTTCTCATATATATATCACCTTAAATATCAAATTGAAATTGTGAAGCTGCAAATAAGACAGGTTCTTCAGTCTATAATTTCACAAAGCTCACTTCAATGTTTTAAATCAAGCCATTGATCTCATGAATGAATTCTCAACATTCTGCAAGCAAGCTTTCTTTCAATGATACTTCATTACAAGACAACTGTTAAAAGCAAAGTCTAGATCTAGTAACTGTAAAGAGTATCTTTGCTGATGCTGGAGTTGGAACAAAAGTCAATTTCCCATTTCACAATAAGAAACCATGTTTTACGAAGCTTTGCTACTGGCAAATGTTAGACACTAAAAGATTACACACCAGAGGTGATTCAGCATCACTCTAGATTAAGGTAAGGTTTTCTCATCTGGTTTCAAGATAAAAACCCGAGTCAGCATTACCTCTCTCCTTCCCTATGTCATGCAACTGACACAATTTTGTAATGAGATGCTGCTTCCCACAGATAGTGTAACTTAAGGACAGGGAAAAGATCAATAATTTATTCACTGAGAATGACAGAGTCTGGAAAATAAATCTAAATATCTTCTCTGAGGTGAAAGTTACTATTTTTATCTAATCGTGGCAAATACCAATACTATTTTCACTGTTTCTCAGTTGTACTTCACCCATAATGGCTTTTGCACATGCACTTAAAATTCATAGACAACACTTATTTATTAGCAGCCTCTTCTGTAGTCACCACAGCATCTAAGCTAGACCTACCAACACAATAGTAGCTGTGCTGAAAAATAATTGTCAGTTGTAGCCTGTTGAAAGCACACAGACTACAAGGAGTATTTCTGTCCTTTTTTCTGTCACTGGATAGAAGTTTTTATGTTTTGTTTCGATTTGTTGTTGTTTGATGGGCTTTTTTGCTGATTTTTTGTTTGGCTTTTTGTCTTTTTGTGAAGTCCTGTTTGAAAATCCTATTTCAGTACCAGCCTCTGACCTACATCAGAAACTTAAGAACACATAGTACGTCAAGAGACCTCTCAGATAATTAAAAAAACAAACAAACAAATAAACCCAAAACATTTCCAACACCAAAACCAGAACTCTTACTAATATGTCTGAAAAAATGGCCTGTGATAGTGCAACCTCTACACCTGTTTTCATTTATATGCAAACAAAGTAACATATTCAGCAACAGTACAGAGTCATCTGCAATCATTTTCCTTGAGGAAATACCACACACCTTCCATAACACTGTCACTACTCAATTCCTAGGTTCTTTTTGCAAGACAGTGAGATTGCTGTTAGCAGGAATAGAGGGCTAGCTATAACGTACACATGAATAATATTACAGAGTAAATGAAGATTCTTCTCTTTGCTTCAAGCGATTATGCAAAGAGATTCCTGTGTGGGCTCTGAACAAGCACTACCTTGGGATAGACTGGAACTTTCACAGGACTGCACAAGCACCAAGCAGAAGAGGAACAAAACATGCTTTGAAAAGTGCACCTGTTAACAGAGCTGTAAGAATGAACTTGCATCACTTTGCAATTCCAGCTATGGAATATAAGTTAAAGTATTATATTGCTCTGTTACAGTATTGTACACTAGAATTACAGTAATAGAATAACAGAAGCCTATCTTGGGCTGTCCAGCTAAGGAGCCTGTTTCCATACATTGCAAGAGTGACCAAATACAATTAAAAGCCTTCTACTTTGACTCTGCCCTTTCAGCAAGCAGTCTCCCTGTCATATCCACTATCAAAGCTATAACAACATGAGTCTGGGTACACCACTTAAAACAGAATTTCAGAACATCAATTCAGGATTAGCTGTCTGAAACTCTCATCAGCTCAAAGTTTCAGAACAGTATATCTCTACTCTGCTTGATGTCTTATCAACCTGGGAGAAAAGTATGGTAAGTACCCAACCAGCTGCAAGACAAGCAGTCCTCTACCACAGCAGAATTAAGTTAACCTGAAAACAAATGGTAGAAATTGCACAATGGTTTGAATTGGAAGAGAACCTTAAAGATCATCTAGTTCCAACCCTCCTAGGATGGGCGGGGACCAGGTTGCTCCAAGCCCCATCCACCCTGGCTTTGAACACTTCCAGGATTGGGGCATCCACAACTCTTCTGGGCAACCTGTGCCAGTGTCTCACCACCCTCACACTAAAGAATCTCCTACTAATATCTAATCTAAATCTACTGTCGTCCAGTTTAAGTCCCCTTGTCCTATCCTCACATGCCCACATAAAAAGCCCCTCCCCAGCTTTTCTGTAGCCCCTTTAGGTACTGGAAGGCCACTATGAGGTCTCCCTGGAGCCTTCTCTTCTCCAAGCTGAACAACCCCAAATCCCTCAGCCTGTCTTCATAGGAGAGGTGCGCTCCAGCCCTCTGATCATCTTCGTGGCCCTCCTCTGGACTAGCTCTAGGAGCTCCATGTCCCTCCTCTGTTGGGGGCTCCAGAACTGGACACAGTACACCAGGTGGGATCTACTAACAGCAAAGTTGAGGGGAAGAATCACCTCATTCAACCTGCTGGCCAGGATCAAAGGTTAAGTTCCGAATGACGGGAAAAGCTGAGAGTACAGGCACTGCATTGCATACTATGCACTCAAATGTACCTTCCAAAAGGAATTACCTTTCGTTTCTTCAACAGCCAGTTTATCACAGATCTGCTTTTCATAGGTACAAAGATGCTCCAAGGCTTCTTTATATAGCCCTGCCTCCCGGAGGACTTGATTTTGATACAGCAGCAATTCGCTGTACTCATAGTCCACTTTATCAGGTGATGTCTACATAAGAAAGCAAGACACATGAGAAAGCTGAGCCTTCTAGAATGCATTTGGGATTTAATTAATTTGATTAAAGAAAACTGCATAAAGTTGTACACGTCATGAAATGAATCAGTGTTGGGTTTTTTTGCTTAAGCAGCAATCCATACAGAAATTCCATGTTTTGCTCTTACCTGCTGTGTCTTCCTAAATTCCTCTAAAATTTTAGCTGCCATTTCATAGTCTTCCAGCAGATGGTAAGCAATAGCATAACCAATCCACGATGCTCGCTGTGCAGGTCGGAGCTGAAGCAACTGGTATCTTGTTTCCTGCAAAAAAGTAGCTACTAATTTACCTGACTTTATTCTGATGCTCTGTAGAATCTATTATATAATACTGTCTCTTCAGTATTCTAGTATTTAAAGAATGTCCCTAAAAATTATTTTTCTACATGCAAACATATTTATTAATTAAAAAAACAAACAACAACTTTAAAACACTGTGATGAGTCTTGACTGAATGAAAAAAACCCATACAGAAAACAATGCGTCATGTCCAACTAAATACTGATGAGTCAGGCTAACTTCATTAATGCATGACACACATGCCTTTCCTGTCTTACCACTTAAGAACAGAATGCAATTAAGGCTACTTCAGTCCAAGTCGCAGGAACATTTACTATATACTTGTGTTTCAAATTCACCTTGGAAGTACAAATGTATTAAATCATTACAAGTGTTGTTAGGCAAAAGAGATCATGCAAGAACATCCCTATTCTTCGGCAAGAAGGAAATTACAGCTGTAAGACACAACAGATGTGCTTGGTATCATGCTGTTCTAATCTGAAGGAAAATGTTACAGATTCCTAAAAGTAATATAAAATAAGGAAAAAAAGTTACTACCTACTAAAAATGCCCAGTCAGATGTAAAACTAGTTACAGCAGTTTTATTAGAATGAAGATCACACAAAATATCATAAATTAGGAGAGTTAAAGCTAAGAAAAAAAAATTTCATAACCTATTTGCAGTTTTGAGAGTAAATTCACATTCTTTAGAAACCAGCATATGATCAGTCATGAATTACTGGCTTCTAAGCATGTTAACAGTTAACCCTTAATGCATTCCACAACCACAATCTTACATCTTAAGGAAACAAAAGGAAATATTGGAATCCAAAGGAGCTGATATTAATGCCTAGGTTGGCTGGAAAGCAAAATACCATGTTTCACATGTTTCATGTATCATACTGCTTGCTTTGTATTGTTACCCACTGCCAAGACAAAACTAGTGGCCACTGATCTAAAGGAAAGGGGGATATAGGGGGAGAAAGTTATTAAAAAACTGGAAATTCCTTTTCCTGGGCAACAGTCATCTTCCAATCACACTACCTTTTACTTGCAGGAATCCTTTCAAGGAAATAATAAAAAGACTAGGGATTGTCTACAGTTAGAATATGCAGCATTAAAAGACCAAACAATTCTGCATTGTGCTGAAAAACAGTAATTTAATATGCCATGAAATCTGTAAGCTATAGAAATTGCTCAGTAGCATGTCTGCTTTCACTTTTCTCAAGTATTGAGCAGCAGTTTTAAAACTGTAGATCTGTATACTTTTTTAAAATGTCATTAAACAATTTGCCATTTTTTCTGCAGTTCCTTAGAAGTTTATAATAAACGCAGTATGTACACTTACCCTGTAACCTTCAAGATCCCTCATTTGAATCTGTAGCAGAGAAAGATCTCTCAAGATTTGAAGATTGTCTTTGTCCCATTTCAGTGCATTTCTATAGCATTTGATAGCTTCATCATACTTCTTGTCTGACCTCTGAAGAAGGCCATAGACATGCCAACCTGGATAACTGTTAAGGATTCTACTGAATTTGAGCAGAGAGAAAAGAGATCCAGCACCGTGTTGAGAAGAGTTTGCAAAAAGCTCTTATGCCATGTTATACATGGTAACATTATTACCATCATTACAATTCTTCTTCTCAGCTGTCCAAAGAATCAGCTTGTAAACTGAAGACAGAGAACTGTTTGCCAGTTATACGTACAGGATGCATATAATATGCTGTAACCTGTGCCCCTCACACACTGGGGGAGGAAATCAAGTAATAGGATCAATGAAAAGACTATCAGGCTTATTCAAACATATTTTTGAGTAGGGGCTTATATCAGAAAACTGAAGTGCTTGCACTTCCTGCATTCTAAGTATATGACAAGCCCAAATAAATGTAATGGTAGCTACTGTATTTAAAGTAAATCACACACTTCCAACACTTACCACAAGTCTACAGTTGCAGAAAATTATTAAAAATACATATATACAATGTAACCCAGAACAATATTTCCTCTAACTGTGACTGCAAGGATGGCCACAAAGCATCTGCTTAGGTAAAATGTTCTTAGGTATCAGAAACAAAATTTTAAATTCTGATCTTCCAGTTTGAAGTCTCATAGCACTGGCTTTTGCTGCAATTTTAGAAATCAAATAGTTACAGAAATAAACCTTTTCCATTCATAAGTGAAAACACTATTTCAAAAAGGATACAGACATGGCTCTTCAAGTCATTCCTTAGGCCTCTACGCACAAGTTCATAAGCTTCCTCTTTCTTTCCTAAACAGTTTAATGTCAGTCCTTTCATTGCCAAGGTTTCTTAAAAAAAAAAAAAAAAAGTATCAGTTATTTGCTTTCATAGTTTTTAATGCTTAACATAGAACTCTAAATACAGTATAAATGCAAATTCAGACTCAGCAGCATCTAGATTTTGCATTCCTTTTTCATATGGAAAAAGAATCTGGCATAGTATTCACTTAAGTATATCCCATACAACAATAAACTTTAGGCATTACTTCCACAAAAAGTGAAGCAGCATTTATTTAAAAGGCACTAAAAATTATCTGCTACAAAGATTTTGAAGACAAGTATTTTTTTATTGTAAAGAAGCATATAACCACTCAAGTACTTCACAACACCAAGACTTCCACACATCCACCACCTGTGCCAGACTAGCTATCAAAGAAAAAAAAAACACAACAATGCATTTCTAGACAGTGGAACGAAACTCTCAACTCAGAAGTAAGAACTGAAAATACAGGTAGGAACTTCTTCTACAAGAAGACTATTCCTTCAGAAAAAGTAGTAGGCCACAGAGCTGACAGACATACAGGCCTGAACAAAATTCCATTTCTTCCTTTTGTCTTGCACTTCTACGTAAGCGAATAACAATTTGCCCAGAAAAGTGATTTAAGCAAAGCACACTCGTACTAAGAAATGTGCACCATGCTATAATGAGTATTAGACTTGCAGCATAAAGATTGGCAAGCTATGATTACTAAACACTGGTAAGACCAGTTTTTAAAATACAAATCTTAACAATAAGTGCTTAATATGGTGTGGATTTCTGGATGCTCTTAATGCTTTATGGGCAAAAGGTTAACAATAGTGATATAAATATTTATAAAACTTGCAAAGTATTACTCTATCCCAAAGCATAGGAAAAAAATAGAGGACATGCCATTCAAAAACTTACCTCCATGTTCTGCAAACTTTGGGTTTGAAAGGATCTGTTTACAGAACTTCAGCCCATTTCTATACTGCTTATGTTCGTAACACCTCTGTTGAAGAAAAGCAGAGTACATTTATGCAAAAAAATTGAGTAAGAGTATTTCTGCAGATCCAAAATTAAGCATCAGCACAGCTAGGGCTTTTAAAAAATGTACTTATATTTTAATGAACTGTGTTTAATGAGCTTCGTGTGACTAAAAATTATTTCCATCACCAGAAGAAACACATGTGACTGAAGACACATGATCATACAGCCATTTCTGGTAAGTTGCCAAACAATTCGTAAGTGCCTACCAAGACACAACTTCCTTTTAACATAAAAGCAAAACCTTACATCATAACTTAACTTGGTAAGCATTCAGCTCACTGAGGCTCAATCATCTTTCACAGAAACACCACAAGACAACCTCCAACAACCATACAGGCAGGAGAAAAAAATAAATTATTAGAATTTGGCCTAAACTATCTTTGAAAGCAAGCTCTTATGACAAATTATAATGCCACATGTATCTCATACATATATTACTTTAAAAACTGCTATATGGTAACATTATCTTGCCATAGTGGCATTAAAAACACTCTGCAGTTTTATTAAATCCAACTCTAACAATTTCCTTGAGTGTCATTATGCAAGGCAACTGCAATGCAAAATGGCACACAGCATGAACATTTAAAACCAGTCTTTTAAAACCAGTTTTAATATTTTACTTTTGTCAGTCCACCCCCTGTGGAGGAGAGGCAGACACAAAGGGCCTTCCCAACAAGCAGAGAGTTCTAAAAATAAAACTTTGAAAAGTTACATGAATGTAATGGAAATGCTTAAAAAACGAAAACGGCGTATCTATCCCAACTTCTCTGCTTTATGTTGCTTTTGCATCCTTTCCAAAGCACAGGTGGAAAAACAATAACAAACTTCAAGGGTAGAAAAAACCAGTATACCACTAAGTGGGTTAATTATTTTTCTAGGTACTAAAATCATACAGCTGAAATATTGAGGCTGAAGATCAAGAGGCATCACAAAACCAGGATCCTGCTTTCCCTATCCTGTCATCACCCTTTGGAGAAAGGGGATCATGGGAAAGGGAAGAGGAGGAAGAGGAAAAGGAATATGTTCAGATGTTCATCCAAAGAAAGACAGACTCAAAGAGGAATGTATCAACTAAAGAATAAGAGAATGGCTTAGAAGGGACTTTAAAATATCATCTACTACACTGCCTCTCCTGTGGGCAGGGACATCTTTCACTGTATCAGGTTGGTCAAAGCCCCATCCATTCTTGACTTTCAACACTTCCAAAAACCCCTCTGTCTATCACAGAGGACAGGAAAAGTGAGCAGGGCAACCACCTAGCAAAGGAAGATTAAGATTAAAGGAAAATTAAATCTGTATAGGTGTCTTATTTGTTATTTTTATTAACATCATTCAACTTCACTGGCTATTATATACACTTTTAGTCATCACCTGCTTTCAAGTAGCTGACTGAGTCACTTTAATCAGCTACTGGTGAGAGCTGACATGGAGCTTAGAGGCGACAACACAAAAGGATCAAGCTGATTTTATTTTATTTTTTTTTAACACTGCAATCATCAGTCATAAAAGTTACCACCCAGGTCTCCTCCCTAAAAGTAGAACCACCATTTACTCCCACCTAGGTAGGTGTGGAAGCAGAAAAACCTGTCACAAAAGTGGTGCAGCCACATGAACTTCAGAATGTGTCTCCGGTGTGACTAAGGCACTGTCACAAGCAGGAAGAGCTCTCTGGGATTTCGCAATTTGCCTTTAAGTCCAGCTGCTCAGACCCCGACTATGAACACTAAATCTTATCTCTAAAACAGTTCCATTTTACATACTCTAACAACCAGTCTTTCACCTTGAATCTTAAGGAAAGTCAGCCAAGATGGCTTATATGGTAGAGATAGGAAATAGTTGCACGCACATTTTCCTCGTGTAATAGAGAACTACAAAGCAAGGTATTTCATGGCAGAATAAACTCTCTGAGTTGTAACGAATTCCCTCTTTAGGCTGGCAGGGAGGAAAAATTTACAAGTCTACATCATCCACTTACGTCTATGGAAAGGTCCCCATCAGCCCAGAGAACACTCAGTAGGGTAAATCAATTATCAGGAACTGATCATGTATCACCTGCAGTACCAAATGAAGAACTAGCCATAGCTGCGTAAACCCCCCAGCAAAGTATCATAGGTCTCCATTTCACGTGTTTCTAGACCAAGACAAATTGAAGTGATTTCCTATATACAATTTCACCAACCTTTCAGGTTAATCCTTCAACTCTATTTCATTCTGTTATGGAAACATTTTAAACTGTGTTGTGCTATGAGTTACCTTTGCTTACCCAAGTATTCCCACCTGGAGTACTGTGCCTAATTCTGGAGTCCCCAACATAAGGAGGACATAGAACTCCTCGAGCGTGTCCAGAGGACAGCAACAAAGATGATCAGAGGGCAGGAGCACCTTCCCTATGAAGACAGGCTGAGGGAGTTGGAATTGTTCAGCCTACGGAAGAGTAGTCTCTGTGGTGACCTTATAGCAACTTTCCAGTATCTGAAGAGGGCCTGCAGGAAAGCTGGGGTAGGGCTTTTTACACAAGTGTGTAGTGAGAGGACAAGGGGCAATGGTCTGAAGCTTAAAGAAAGTCTGAAGCTTTAATGTCCAACTCAGGTTGGACATTATGAATTTTTTTTTTTTCCTGTGAGGGTGGTGAGATGCTGGAACACGTTGCCCAAGGAGGTTCTGGATAGCCCCTCCCTGGAAGTGTTCAAGGGCACAAGGTTGGGTGGGGCCTTGTGCAACCTGATCTAGTGGGAGGTGTCCCTGCCCATGCAGGGGGGTTGGAACTAGATGATCTTTTAAAGTCCCTTCCAACCCTAGCCATTCTATGATTCTATGTACACATTGTATGTTTTGAATAGCAGAAGGAAGGGACCAAATGAAATGGAGGTCATGTTTTGTCCTTCAAAAAAGGAGATTGTTTCATCACAGTGGGTCTAACAGCATCACTGAGATTCCACTACTCAAAGTCATGCATATAACTTATCTCCTTCTACACAGAGGTTATGGACTAACAAGCTTAAATAAAGGTGTGAGTAAGAGACAAAGAAGTCAGGAGTGAAGCATATGGCACCATGGCTGCTGCAAGTTGGTGAATCTGTGACTTCAAGGAAACATACAAGAAAAATATTTTAAGAAAAAGGACACAATAAATATTGAAAAATGGAAAGGAAGGACAAAAAAAATAACATAAGGAAAGAAGAGCTTGAGTAATACACAGCCTGGGAGAGAGAAGCCTTAAGGGAGTTGATGGTTTCTGAGTAAGAGGAGAAAAAAGAACCAATAATTAAAAAAAAATAAATTGAAAAAAAATCCCAGAGAAAAACGGTGACATTTTAAGTGTTTTTGCGATATGAAGACAGAGGTTTGTTGGAAGCAGCAATAGTCTTCATCTGGGTAGTTTGTTTCCTCACAGATTAATTGCTTGTAGTAGTCATTCTCAGGCCTCCAACCTTACTTAGGGACAGCTGTTCTGCAGAAGTCACATATTTCCCTGTGCCAGAGACCACTAAAAGAGCACAGCTGTCTGCTGCTCTAAGCCAAACCCCTGCAGACACACACTTCCAAAGCCAGCAGTCACAGCCTGCTTGTGATGCAGGACAGAAAACTGCTCCAGTTATGGCTTAGGATACATAAAAGCTAAACTTCTAATAAGTAAGGTTAAGGCTAACACTTTAAAATAAAAGAATCTGACTCTTCATCAGCACTGAATCTCTATTACACATTTGCTGCCCATCAAAGCTTTTCCTTTAGTAAGTTAGAAGATGTTTCAAGCTTTTCTATACATGCTGTGGCCAGAATTACAGCCTACTCCAAACATACTAAAATTCTTTTTATAACCTTTTACTGATTTTGTATATTTATGGAAAGGAAGTAGTATCTGCTTTAATACAGTTCTACAAAAAAGTACTAAGATGAGGCTGGTAAGAGTATAACTCCTTCAAAATCATGCAAGATGGAGAAACCCACCCAAGTATGTATTTAATGGATTTGAATGCAAGGCAATTACTAGACAGATAGAGAAACTATAAAGAACAGACCTAGACCATATCTAGAATCCCAAGTCTAAGGCAGAAGGAGAGCTCATATTCTGGCCTTTGGATCCCTAAACCGAATTAGAGCATCTGTGCAGAATCCCTCTTTGGCCAGCAGGTGTCTGACACCTACGCAGGGCTCAGCATGCCAAGTGTGAATGAATTGCTCTGCATTTCTTCCTTGATGGCTGCCAAAAACGTGAAAAGACTTCACTATTAACAGCTTACCTACATCTAGATAACTAACTGCTAGGTGGGCTTTGTTCCCCCCTTGCCCCAGTTTTTCAGTTTTTAATTTTCCCTCTCTAGCGAATCTACCTTCTAACTCTGCTTACGAAACCTACAGCTAGCAAATAAGACTGACTTGGATTCTTAAGCAACTACTCCCACAACCCACAAGGCTACATACAAGACCTACTTATTATAGCTGCATTTCTAAGGGCTGCTGACAATAACACAGAGATTACTTTTATTCAAACTTAATTCAGTACTATTTCCTTTACATATTGTATAAACAAATACACTTTCACAAGTGCATTTCAGAAATTTTACAGATACAAGTTTGAAATGTACAGAAGAAGGCTAATTGTCCGCTACCTTTTAGCAGGCAGCACATTTAACTTCTGACATATTCTGTCCTCAAAATAGGCATTATAATGGTCAAGTACATATGTTTCCAACTAAAAAGCAAGGATAATAGCCAAGCGCAGCATTTTTACATGCAGGTATGTATCTCAGCACCAAATACACAGCACATGGCAGACCAGATTCTGCCATTACACATGAAGTATTTTGCACATACTCGCTTCCAGAAGTGCAAAGCATCACAAAGCAGTCCCCATGTCTTGCAAGCACTTAATAACTAAGTAATTTAATAGCTAACCCAACCTAAACTTGCTATTTGTAAGACATTATTCATAATCACTACACCACAGATTAAAGGGCTCTGTAGGTTTAGTAATACCACTAGTTAACAACAGCACTTATTCAGTATAGAAGTTACCATGGGTCATCATCTTACTAGAAGCTTCATAGCACAGTGAATCTACACACGTGAATATTCTCAAGTCCCTGTGATAAAAAGCAGATTTTCTTGCTTTCCGTTTTGATCTCAGTGATTCTCTGCTTAGGTGAAGTCATACCTGGTGGCAGTGTAGATTCACTGTGCTATGAGGCTGCTCCTGTTTAACATCTTCATCTATGATTTGGATGAGGGGATAGACTGCACCCTCAGTAAGTTTGCAGATGACACTAAGCTGGGTGGGAGTGTCAATTTGCTCCAGAGTAGGGAGGCTCTGCAGAGGGATCCAGACAGGCTTGATCGATGGGCCAAGGCCAACGGCATGAGGTTCAATAAGGCCAAATGTTGAGTCCTGCACTTGAGCGACAACAACCCCCGGCAGCGCCACAGGCTTGGGAAGGAGTGGCTGGAGAGCTGCCCAGCAGAGAGGGACCTGGGGGTGCTGATTGACAGCTGGCTGAACATGAGCCAGCAGTGTGCCCAGGTGGCCAAGAAGGCCAACAGCATCCTGGCCTGCATCAGAAATACTGTGACCAGCAGGACTAGGGCAGTGATTGTCCCCCTGTGCTCAGCACTGCTAAGGCCACACCTCAAGCACTGTGTGCAGTTCTGCGCACTGCAGTATGGGAAGGACACTGAGGTGCTGGAGAGTGTGCAGAGAAGGGCAACTAGGCTGATGAGGGTTCTAGAGAACAAGTCTTCTGAGGAAAAGCAGAGGGATCTGGGGATGTTCAGCTTGGAGAAGAGGAGGCTGAGGGGAGACCTCATTGCTCTACCTGAAAGGAAGTTGTAGTGAGGTAGGTATTGGCCTCTTCTCCCTAGTGACTAGTGGTAGAACAAGAGGAAATGGGGTCAAGTTGCACCATAGGAAGTTCAGATTGGGTATCAGGAAAAATTTCTTCACTTCCAAGAGTGGTGAGGCATTGGAACAGGCTGCTCAGAGAGGTGGTGGAGACACTTTCCCTGGAGGTGTTCAAAAAATGGGTAGACGTGGAGCTTTGGGAGATGGTTTAGTTGTCACAGGGGTGTAGGGCTGATGGTTGGACTTGATGATCTTGAAGGTCTTTTCCAACCTTGATGATTCTATGATTATGTCCAATCTAGTGGATTCAAAAGTGCTTTAAAATCCCTCTGAAGTATGAAAAAGACCCAAAACAGTCTCGTAAGAGTCCACACAGGCTGGATTTTGCAGCTGATAGAAGAGGTGAGAAGCAGACCCAGAAGTGTCACATATGCAAGCCAAAGATAGTCATAGCAGAACAACATAAAGGTGAAGCTGCCTTTTGTCTTCCTACCTGGAAGGATGCAAAACTAGAGCTTCTTCTGCAGGCGTAAGTGCCAAAGCAAAGAAGGTACTGTTCTGCTCCTCAGGGTCACAAATGGGAGCACTGAGGTGTTATTAACAACTTTCTTTTTATTCTTACTTGGACCAACAGAGCTGGTTATAAGGAAGAGTGGGGTGAAAGTAAAAAGGATACAGCAGACCCAAGTGTGTAGAATGGGACCACATTTGCAACTGTTATGCTCTTCGACCCAGAACAGTAACTAAACAATAAGGTGCAATTAATACTAAAAACACAGAATTTGGCAAAAAAAAACTACGAAGAACTTTTAGCTGTCTTCACTTCTAAGGTTATGTATTTTCTCAGGTCACACTAAACTCCAACTTAATGTCAATTTTTTAAAATCCAATTATCTGCAACTTAACTAAGATGAATGTAAACTCAGGTACTTTAAAAAACAAAAACAAACCCCAAAACACTACCAAAAACGCCACAGGAAATCACTTCCCACTGATTGTAACTCTGCTAAAACAAACACCCTAATCTATTCAATGCTACAATGGACTAGCTGAAGAACATGATTTTCTTCACCAAATGAGTACAAAAATTGGCTTCAGCCACAAAAGACAACAAAGAGGCAAGCTTAACTTCTCATCACAGCCCACTGTATTCAGCCTCTCTTCCTCATAAGGTGGCATAGTCTGTGTCATCCTAAGAGGCAACACATTGCAGACTATTCCCCAACATTTACAAGAGTTACCAGACAGGAGAATGAATCTACACATGAGCACACGTTAATTTTTTACTTGCACCTGAAAGTCCCCAGGAGTAAGTGTGATGGCAAACAGGCTGCTCTGCCAGGATAATTCAGGGATTTGACATTCTGCCATACTGTTCCCTGAGGGTTTGCGAGGCTTGAGCAGAACCAAGGTCGACAAACCCTTTCAACTACAGCAATGTGCTCCTCAGGGGACTCTGAAGTTTCTTCCAGTAGCAGCCATGAACACGTACACCTGCGGCATCACATAGCAATGCCAGCAACTCCAATGCTGTAAGTCCTTTGGCAGCAGAAAGTGTTAGCATAGCTGGCCTCAGCACTACCTAAGGTGTGCACTTAAAAGGCATGACATGCACATCTGCCACTCAGATGCTATCTGTTATCTTCCAGCACAGTTCAGATGCAGCAACTTAAAAGACAGTAAGTCCAGGCACTGTGCAGATCAAGGCTGTTTTCCAGCACAGTTACTCTCTCTACAGATAGACTAGATCAGGTCAAGTCACTAAGGTGCACTAATTCAAGCTAAATGTAGTAAAGAAGATTCTGAAAGCTGAAAGCATTAGGAGCAACTACTCACCATGAATTAGTGGGTCTTTTGAGCATTAACCATATCAAACAGCTCAACAACTCTTGGCAGAAGCTTCCGTCATACTGAAATCAGTTTCTGACAAATACAAGATGTACAAACCCGAGGACTGAAAGAAGAACCTTACAGATATATGAATGCTGAAAAACTCTGCGGCAAACTTGCATAATTTTTTGATGTCAAATCAAAACCAGCCATCCTCTTCCATTGCTCTGCAGTGCTCATGAACAGAAGAACTGTTTTGTGTAAGAAACTGCTTTAGCAATTGCCTAACTTAAGGGACTCAGAAATCCTCCTGCTGCACAGCTTGCCTTACTTTTTGGTAGTGATCAATACCTTCGTAACTAGCACTGCTTGGTAGAATAAAACCAGAGGAACAGAGCAGGTTCAAAGTGAAATTAACTAGGAGGAAAACATATATGTGCCTTTCCATTTAACACTGAGGCAGAAAAAAAGTCTTTATATGCTTTTGAATTGGCCTAATTCCTGTATTTGACAAATCCCAGATAGAAACAACTGCTGACGAACAATAACAGGTCTTCTGAGCACAAAAATAGAAATCTGTACTCATTGAAGCAAGAGTCTTGCTGAAAAATCCACTATTGAGCATCAGTTCTGTTGGCCACTACTTGCCTTCTTTAATCTCACCTTATGGGAGCAATTACCATGGATTTGGCCATGTCAACTAAGATCAGCTGACTTCTGTCCATTACCCTGTAACCCCGATGTTCCAGCTTCATCTCCAAATTGAGCATGAAACTTACTGCATCTCATAGAAGATCTGATATGCATAGATTTTAATGACCCTCTGAAACAACTAAGTATAATCAAATAGAATTCAAACAGGTGGCATGAAAAGGGCCAAAGGAGCCCACACAATAGTTTTTTCTGGACTAACATGACATTTCAACTCAGCTGTACCTTGCAACACAGACCAAGACCGGAGGTGAGGCTAGGGATGTTTTCAACTCATGTATTATCTCCAGAGTACACTTCACCCTTAGCTCTGAGGTATATGAGATGTTGCCTTGTAGCAGTGGGCCATTGCGAAATAGTTCCTCAAAATTACAAGGTTTGCTAACTTGATTGTGCTGTATCATAGAAGCCAAAAGAAATCCTTGTAACAAATCTCGCTAACCTCAGATTTAAGGATGGGAATTAGCCATTGTTCATTTTCTCTAAATCCCTATCAGCAAAATCAGAAAAGACATTAACTCCTTATCACCACTCCTGCTGCACTGTCACAGTGCTGCTGTGAACAAGAGATTCAAACTTGAAACGCCCAGAAAGCAAAATCAGCAAAAACTCACTAAGAAAGCCTTTCAAAAACAGGAATAAACACAACTTGGTAAAATTCTAACCAAAATAAAGGGTAGTACCTTATAAGCTGCATTAAGTCAATTGCTCCAAGTAAGATCAGTTTCAGATAATTACAAAAATCACTTTGGGTTCACCTAAGAGTATCTGTAACTGTAACAACATAAGACTGGCTGTGATTTAACAACTGTGAAGAAACCGGGATGCGTTTCTATTAATAAAATCTTTTAGTTTCATAACTGAAACAGGTAAGGAATAAAATTATGCTGCTTCTCAATAAATTTACAGCAGGAAAGCCCGTTTCTACAATTTCTGACAACCTTGTTGAAACAAACAGCTTAACTTGGTGAGCAGGCTTTAGTGATTCCCTACTGGTACCCTAGACTTTCAAGCAGGAATTAATTTCTGTAGCAAGTTCAATAAATATTTCTGAGAAATAAGGACAGTGACTCTGTTCAAAGGAGCAGGTCTGTTCTTTATTTACATTTCAGTGTTTCAACCAAGACATAGCACTTCCTCTACTTCTGGCAAAGCCAAGCAGTGTATTCTTTTTGGCAAAGGAAAAACAAGGGATGGACGTCTCAACAGCCAAAATACTGGAAAAGCCTTGTTAGCAATTCCACTTTTCAGATGAGAAAGTATGTGGTGAAACTCCAGTGGTGAACATGCTTGATTACTGTATCGTCATGCAAATGCAACAACGATTGCATTAAAAATGTGCTAACTTGTTTGATGATTGATAAAAGAGAAATTCTGGAAATTAGTCTTTAATCATGAATCAAGATCACTGAAAAGGAAATGTCCAAGTATGCCCCCTCAGCAACCTTAAAGTCAGCACCTGTACTTCTATGAGACAGAACTGGTGCTGGAGGAAGTATTAGTGAAGGAGAAGCACAGGTCTGTCTAGTTTTAAGGTGGAGGGACAGGGAGCAGATTCTGGAATGAAGAAACAGGAAGATGGCCCGGCAGGAGGGACTTGGCATATTTACAGCAAAGCCATTGAAGAGTTGCTGTTCATCAGGCTTTTTTATCATTAGGAAGTTTCTATATATTTTAGTAGAACACTTGTCAAATCCAGCATGGAAAGGAAGAACACTAGCTCAAAGATAAACAGCCTCAAGCACTGAAGCACTATTGCAGAAATAAGCAACCAAGGGTGAAATTCAACCCCTGAATTCTTCTTCCAGCAGACACCTCTGTTATTGTAATGCACCACTGAAGGACACAGGTTCTGGCCATGTCTAATCAAGCCTGGCTAGCATGCAAGGTAACTGATACAGAGATGAAAGATGTATGGCTCTCCAGACATCATGAAGACTGTAGATAATCACCAGTCCTGAACAAACTGAGGAACTCTAATCAGCATACAATGCAATATGCACAAGCCAAGACCAGCATGGCATCTTGCTTCTTCAGTGTGCTACTTTTCTACTGTACGTACTAGAGTTGTAATCAGTATAATTACCTAAACACAGCCTGAACAATTTAGTTCCTTGCATCATAAAATATGTTTCACTTCTTAAATACCAGGACTTTATTCTCCCTGCTCAAACTGTATTCAACTATAGACTAAGGCCACTAGCCTTTGTGAGAAGTATTTGCACTAGAACTCTGCCAGAATACTATGACTCCAAGAACTTTATCCTCTGCTGCTTACAGGAACTGAAAATCTCTTCCACATAATATATGGTACCTCTAATAGCTTTGTATTTAGTATTTCTTCAATACTTTTTCAATATATTTATCACAAAAGTTAGATTAATGTTGTCTTTGGGATTTGTGAAATAAAACTGAACATATCTGATGAATCCCAGCTGACCAGATACAGTGGCTGAATAATTTGGCAAAATGCCAGGAATGTTCATCAGTTGTATTAAAAAAAAAAATAATAAAAAATTAAAAAACCCCAAACAAAACAGGCAATCCTTCTTCCTACAACTATTAGTTTTATATTTGCTAGTAAGAGGGGCAGGAAAAAAAAAAAAGAGTAAACTGCTTTTTCCATTACTTCATAGTGCATCCAGTCTTCTGGGTACCAGAAAGTCAACTTCATTCCTTTGATTCCTGTATTTGCTATTCTACCCTTTCCTATGACTCCACCTAAATTCTTCTTGAGTAATCTCTGGGCTGTTCAGAGACTGTGTGTGTCCAAAAGACTGATACAGACTCAGTTTAAGTGTAGATGTTCAAGTGGCTCAAAAGCAAAAATAAAGATGTAGAGATGTACTTCTGTTTGAAATTTCACAGAACCTTTGAGCAAAAGAACAGGAATATCTACATTCAGGCTTAAGCGTAAATAGTTCAAGGTGTAAGAACAATGAGTCAGAAACTTTTAAATGGAAGTGCAAGTTTAAGCATAACAGTGATTGATAATCCTGCGGGTGTTGCTTTTATTCAAACTAATCATGCAGATTTCTCTCCCTTTGTACTACAGGAACACTAAACTGTAAAATGCTTTTCAAATGGAAAAATGTTTCTGTTAGAACCTCCACATACTTGTAAAGTGACTACAAGAGGTTAGTCTAGTTAGTATGTCGCAACACGCAAAGGCAAAGTGCACACGCTCCTGAACCCAGAATTTGTCAGCTAAGTGGAAATGCTGGTTTGCAAGCAAATCCATATGCAAAAGAAATGTACTGATCATCTTAGACACTTACTACAAAATAAACAAAAAAACAAACTCTAAAAAGTCATTACTGCCTTTTGCTATGGAAAGCTGGGCAGCTTGGTGTAGTTTCTGCAAGACCTTAATATCTAACAACTGATTACAGGCATAATTCTTTAAAGTTGCCAAGAAATGGGGCCTCAGGAACTCAAAACACACACAAAATCCATTTGCGCTTTTCGTCTTACGATTCACTTACAAAAATGCAAGTTTGTTGCTTACTTAACTCCTGTGTTTACTACCTTGATGAAAAGCAGAACATGAATGATTTTGTATTTCTCTCAGTCTGTGTACCAGTAATTATCTATTGGAGGGGCAATGCATCCTTTCAATACCGCTCAGCCTGGTTCCCAAAGCATCTCCTGAAAAAGGTCTCATCCAGGCATGCTCAACTCCGTGGTCTGCGTGGGCCAGCAGACAGCAGGTGCAGACCCAGGGCCAGACTGAGGCCACCTTATTAGATGGCCAGAGGGACTCAGAGGTCCCATCAGGGAGCCAGCTGCCCAGGCAGATCCAGGCTCTTCTTGCTACTGTTCAGCCACCTGTGGGCCAAAGAGGCACCAGAGGATATGGCACATTGAAGGGTCACAGACTCCTGAAAAGAAGGCGTAGAACCAAGGAGAGGCCGCCGGAAGAAAAGTGGAGTGAAGGCACAGGAGTAGGGAAGTAATGTTTCTTTGGACTTGCACTGATAAATGGGACTCCCTAAAAGGTGTCTCACTGATTCAAGTAAAACACGTTATCAAAAATTCACAAAGTAGGGTTATTATTCATAAATCGGAATACAAGTAACCAAAGTTTCAGTCTGATGAAAACCAATTTCAAGCCTTCGTTATTCACCTCGTGTTACACAGACAACTAATGACAGGGCAGTCTTAATACTAGGCTGCGTGTCACAGGCTTATGTCTGCAAGATACAGGAAAACATCAGAATGCCATACTAACTTTTAGCCTACCCAGTACCTGAAAAATGTCTGGTTTTATTTAAAAAACTCAGTTAATAAAGGACAAAATTAAAATTCCTAGGACTATGAAATCTGCCGAGACTGGAGCATACCTTCCTCTTTTCTACCCCAAAACAAATTGCAAAGCTTTATCCAACTCACATGTGCTGAGCCAGCATCTTTCCCCAAAGAAATTCATACTTTCCTTGTTCCTGCGCTTCATACAAACTCAGACAGCCATGCACCAAGCCCAGAAAACACAGTAAGAGTCAGTTCTAAACAGGCTCCTTGGCTCAGTCTGTCCTGTAACCACATAAGCTATCCTCAATGCAAAGGGAAATGAGTGAGTAAAAAGGCTACTACTTTCCCAGCTCATAGCACGTCAAAAATTACACTGAGAACAAGGCTATGCCATCTTAGGGATTGTGGAGTCTCCTTCTCTGGAGATTTTCAAGACCTGTCTGGATGCCTTTCTGAGTGATCTGCCCTAGTTGTGTGTGGCTTTTTTGGTCCTGCTCCAGCAGGGGGATTGGACTCGATGATCTTCGGAGGTCCCTTCCAACCCCTAATATTCTGTGATCTCCCAAGCAGGACCAAGTCTTTCAAAATAGAAACAAGCTTTACAGTTTGTTTTATTTATTTTTCACCCTAACTGCAGCTGCACGTGTCATTATGTGATTCCCCTACCCAGGGATTTCTAGCTTTACAGATGTGTTTCATTTTCACAAAATATTTTGAAAAACTATGTGACAACAGATGACACACATCTCCCCTAAGTGGCAGAAGTTTACAGAGCCATAAGAACGTTGCTACTCCAAAAGCACTACAATACTCATCTCACTCCTGATCTCTGTAAGGATACAAAATAGTAGTCACAGCCTCTTTGAAAGAAGACTGTAAGATTTTTAGACAAAACCGACTTTTCTTAGAAAAAAAATATATAGTGCTTGACCCAAAAGATAAAATCTTCTAAATAAATCCACTTAAGTAGCTCACTAAAATAACACTCTGATTTTCAATTCACCTCAAGTCTTTAGAAACACAAGGTTCCTGCAACAGCACAGCAAGGCCCAAACAAGTCCCTGAAGATGTAACTGAGTTATGCACACTTCGGTGCTCTTTGGACTGCACGCTATCTTAACCTCATTCTAAAAACCAAGATTACTGCCTAAATTCCACTGCAGGTCCTTCCATCCACACCTCGGCTGACGCCCGGACAAATCGACTGTCAAACTTTAACGAGAGTTTGCTGTTAGTAAAACTTTGGAAAGACTTCTAGACCTTCATGTTTCCGCACCTCCTCCTCTGAACGCCATCCTCCCCAGCGCCCAGCACACCTGGGTCGCGTCTGCAGCAAACGCCTGAATTATCGACGAAAACGGCAAACC
>NW_009952533.1:6593519-6597085 GCF_000747805.2 Chaetura pelagica | reverse complement strand
GGGCCGGGGAGCGCTGCGGGAGCTGCTGCGGGTTCGGTTCCTGGGCAGGGGAAGGGAGAAGGGCAGCGCGGTGCCCCGTCCCGTCTCTCCTTCCCCCGGCATCGGGGAGTGTGTGCGCGCTGCACTGGAGCTACGGGTGGGCGAGGTGCAACAGCGGGATGGGGACAGTTGGGTTTGTTTGGGCTTTTTATTGTTGCGCTTGTTTCGTTGTTGGTTTGTTTCCCCTGATTGTGCGAGTGTTGGTAGCGGATTTGGTAGTTAAACCGGAGAAACGTTAAAACATTTGTCATCTTCTGCTTCTTCAGCTTTTACTCGTTCTGCGTTTGTTGCAAAGAGACGTAATTATGACCAGCCAAACTGGTTTGGAGTCGCCTTGGCTTTTGGCACCAGCGCTGCTTTGTGGGCTTTTGTAAGTTTTTTCATTTGCTTTTGTTGAACATAACTATTTCCAAGCCATGGTGATCTGGAGGCAGTGACTGACACCTACCTAGCTGGTGTGGTTAATGGGTGGTCATAGCAGGTGTCAAGACCAAAATGTATGTCGATTACTTGCATTTTTGCAAACCTGCATTACATTTTTCTTTATAAAAATCAATAACTGAAGCTTCTCTGTTGCAAACTTAAAACATATACATCAGAATAACTGGTTTTTCAAGCCTGATCGTTTATGGCTTTAATGTTATTTTCCCCAATGGTTCCCATGATGACAGTGCTTTTCAGAGTGGGGTTGATTTCCTTTGGGCTTTTCCCTATTTTTTGGGAGTGGTGGTGGATTGATGACAGTAGGAACCTTACCCCTCAATTGGCCAGCAGAAAATGTTTTAACAAACGTGTGGGAAAAAATACCTCACTGGACAATTGGTAATTTCCATTTAATTGACTCTATTGTCTTAGTTGTGTATTGGTTTGCATTCTGATAATAGGGATTTTATGTTTTGTAGAAAGGCTTTTGTTCTCTGGTTCCAGCTGTGCAAAGTATAGCTGTTTCTCATATACTGCTGTTTTATAGCTTTTCAAGCAGCACAATGATGATGTAATGGAGTATGAAAGAAGAAAAGCAGAGAGACAACATAAGTGTACAAGCTGTTCATAGTAAGTATGTACATATGGATGCTTCTGACTTAGCTAAACACAAATTCTGCAGATCTTTCACTGTGGTTAGCAACCAAAAAATGGGACTGACTTTTCTTCTTTCCTTATTATTTTCCTTAATACTTTGCATCTTGGCTTTGGCTATTCTTCTAGCTCATTCCCAGTTTTTAAGTGATAAGGTGACTGATCTGTATTTTCATAGATTCATTTGTGTGCATATTCACTGCCAGCTTTCTGTCTTGGACATGCAAGCTTTGGAAAATAACACCTCTCTTACAGTGTCTATAATAAATGTAGGTTGCAAAGAGAATACCTCACACGTGTTTTAGTGGCAGGCAGATCAAGGTCACTAAAAATAGCTTATCTTTGCCTTTTTTTTTTTTTTAATGTTTCCCACTGTAGATCTGTTTTCTCAGTTTCACTTACATATTGCACATAGGAGTGATATAAAGCCAGTGCCTGTGGGCTTGCATTACAGTGCAAATGATGCATGGCTGTTCTTTTCAGTGTGAAAAACACAGCTGTATTTCTGCCAGCTAAAGATTCTACTGGGGACTGTGGCCTCTGATCAGTTAATGTGCCACATGAAAGAGTTGCTTATACTATGTATGGGAAAACTTGTAATGCTGTGGTTGTTTTTGCCATAAATATTTCTTTCAAGCTAAAGCTACAGCATGTTGTGAAATGTTTTTAACCGTTGTATCTCTCTTGTGGCTAATTTTTTTCTCTTCTTTCTTAGGTTGACTGTAAGCTCAGTAAGATGTAAGATGATCATCAATTGTCCTACAAAGAAATGAGCACAGCAGAAGTACAAAGTACCTAAATAATTAAATATTTGTACATTTCATGTCCAGAATTATTAAATGTAAAAGTCTGTGAAAAACGTCTTGCTGCTTACATTTAATTCTGCTGGTCTGGAAACTTTTATGTGGCATTTCTGTTTCTTAGTTTGTCAGTGTTATTTTCAAAACTCCCTTTGTTTTTCTGAAATGTACAAAATAAAATTACCCATCAGTTCAGAGGAAGTTCAGGAGATATTCCAGAAGTTAAGTGTATTCTTGCCCTGCCATCCTTTTCATTGCTAGATTTCTAAAATTGGTGATACGTAAATATGAGAATGGGATTTATGAGAAACCGAATAAAACTAATGGTACAAATGCCAAAATGTGCATTTGCTACTTCACACATCAAAGTTTTCAGTTTGGTCCTGACCCGGGTTGACTTTCAAAGCATGACCTAGTGACTTATGGAAACTGTAATTAAAGTTACACATCTGTTTGCAAGCTTGATCTAGTTCTTTGAATGCTGTTGGTCTTCAGTCCCTTGTGGTCTGGATTGATGTTTTAATTTTTTTTCCCCTTAGAGCAGAAATGAATCTTTGTCAGAGACAACAAAAATCAGAGGTGGCAGACTTTTACATTCTGTGTGGGTCTTTATTAGTTTTCCTTGCCAGTAAGCAGGCTTTGCATTTGCTGCTGTGTACAAAGTTGAAATATAGTCTGTGTTTTCAGAAAGTGAGGACAAAAGCTCAGTCTTGAATCTTGGAGACTGTTTAGCTGACCTGCAGCTCATTTGTCTGCCCCTTCCTTGGTGACTTGTGCAGGTTCTTCTGGGCAGAGCTGCTTTTGTGACTTTAAGCTCTCTGAGGTTGGTCATAGAGGGAGCCATGCCCTGCTATTCCTCCAGGATCTCTTTATTGGAAGTGTGGTAGTTGGCAGGTGAGGGGATAGTGCCAGTTGTGTTCTGTTCAGGGCAGTGGGTGGGGAGAAGTGTGTGCTGTGCCTTTCCCAGAGCTGCATGTGTCCTAAAGGAGAGGCTGGCCTTCCCTGTGTATTTTTGGAATTGCTTGACAGATGCCCACAGCCTCAGCGGTGACGTTGCCAAGTCCACGTCAGTCTGTAACGCCAGCACTGCCTTCTCAGCACTTGTGCCTTCACCTATTCATGCATCAAGGTCAGCCAAGGACAAAGGATAGAAAAATGGGATCATGGCAATTGGCAGAATAGGGCATTAAATAATCATCCAGGGAACATCAAAGATGTGTTTTGAAAAGGGACAAGTACCGGGGCAGCTGCACAGCCCTGGCCCTGAGACACACCCGTGGCTTTACCAGCTGACCCGGTCCCGCAGCACTGGTTTATCTGCCTCAGACCTGCTGCTGCCACCGCTGACCTCCTTGTCCTGGTGTTCAACCCGAGTGCCCTTTGCTTTGGGATCAGCCGGCTTCTCCAGATCTCTCTCCAGGAGTTGTTGGCAAAGGATCACTCTTAGGAAAAATCACTGTGTTGGTAACACAGTGGTATGTTCCTCACGATCTTTCCCCTCTCAACCCCCCCTGGATGTGATTCGGTGCAACTTGCTCCAGGTTCCCAGGGCCTGCCCTGCAGCCTCGGTGCTGATGTGTTCACTGAGGGAGCACGAGGGGTTTGTACGTATTTGTAGGTACTGCGCTAATTTATTTGTAACCATTCCTG
>NW_009952533.1:6564271-6592188 GCF_000747805.2 Chaetura pelagica | reverse complement strand
GGTGGCTGCAGCCGTGGCTTGTGTCGCATCAGGAGTTGTGTAACCAGCGGCAGGGGAATCTCCTGGCCGGGCGGGGTGATTGCGGCTCTCGGAGCGCTCCCACCTGCCGTGGGAGGCCTTGGAGAAGAAGGGCCTCATAAGGAACTGCTGCAGAATGTATCTATAAATTTAAGGAGATCTATTTGGATGCCTGACAATTGAAGAGGAATCTGAAAAACGTGTCATGAGTCAGATGATGCTAAACATAATCTGGCATGCCTCGGCAGCCTTTGAGGTTGAGACTGTTTGCAGCTACCGATTGCAACGTTCAGAGCCATTTTATGTTTAAGCAGTGCCCATTCTCGTCTGTGCTACTCATCTGGGATGAAGCCACAAAAGTCAGCTGAAAGCTTTGTCGATAAGCACAACTGTGTGTATTTCCCGTGGGTCTTTTTTTGAGATGTACAGAGGAACCGAAGGCTACAGCAAGCATCAAAAGTGCAGAAAGGATGAGCAAAAATAAATGGCTAACACTGCTGTTATGGTGAATATGTACTGAACCAGGGATAAAATTGTGTAATCCTGCCGGTCTGCCTTGTTGGACAGTACTTGAGGTTATGGGCATGTATCTAAATGTCAGCAGTTTGAAAATGAAAGAATGTGAATCCAAAGGAGAAGACTGTTTCTCAAAGTGCTCTGCTATTAAACTGAAGAGAATTTGTTACCTCTGATGATCAATCATGACTGCAGCAAAACTTAATAAGGACAGATTCATTCTTTTATATACCTTAGGCAGGAACTTTTTTGTGTTCCTTTCTTTTTTACATTCCTTAGGTAGTTCCTTTTCCTACATAGGCTGCATCCACTACTTGGAAGCTGATAGCCAGACCATGTAGCTAAAAAAAAATCTTAAGGACCCGAGCTCAGCCATGTTCCTTGCTTAGGCACCACGCCCTGTGTTACTCAGTGGTACTAAACACTCTTAAGCTGTACCTCTCTGTTTTGTTACAGCTTTTTAAATGGTCCGTTTCCATACAAAGCTCAGATTCCATCATTCTGTTTTGTAATCATATTTTAGCAGCATTTTACATCAATCTCAATAATGGTTTTTGTAGCACCTCTTCGCCAGATGTCATCGGGGAGTGTTCCTGGCTCTTCTGGAGAGAACATGATTTACTATCTCCTTGCTGGTGTTGCTGCTTTTGGTGGTTTATTCTATGTAAGTGTTTGGGAATGGAGCTGTTTGTGCTTTCTGGGTTGGCATGGTATAATATGTGTTCTGGGTTAAAGAATATGATCAAGACGCAAATCATCAATAGAATGTGGATGTTGCACCACATAATTAAATGCAGTCTAACTTAAAAATTAGTTCAAGAGACTAGTGCAACTGAATGCCTGTTGCTTGCCTTTTTTACTGTTAACTTTGATATCTAGTGGTCTTGTCATTATTAGTGGAAAACGTATTTAAGACTGTAAAATCTATGTGTATAGAGATGGAGGAAGGCACCTGCCTCTAAGCCCTTGCCTTTTCTTGTCAACCACAAACATTAACGATACATCAAAATGGGAAGACCTGGGTGAAGTAAGCTGTCTGAAGCCACAAGGGGAAGATTATGAACCTCAGTAAATGGGGCACGAAGAAAGATAAGAATATTAGTTATTTAGGAAGAGCATATGAAAGTTTCATAAACATCTACTTCTGTCAAACTTTTAGCTAATCCTTCTCTTCCCTGCATCTAAATATATCAGCCTCTGTGCTTCACATTGCTAAAGCCTCCATTTCAGAGCTTCCTCCAACCTCCCCCTGACCCCCCAAGATTTGAGATAGTGGCTAGCACATTCCAGAGAGGTATGTGTTTCTCTCTCCCACAAAGTAATCCTCTTGAATGGTAAGTAGCTTCTACTTGTTCAAAATACCAAACTCGTGTGATTGTGTATCTGGCAGAATAATAAATCTCTTCTTGTCACCTTCGAAAAATTTTTATTTAAAAAATATGATCTGACTGCCTGCTCTTTGGATGTGTTCAAGGCCAGGTTGGATGAGGCCTTGTGCAGCCTGGTCTAGTGCGAGGTGTCCCTGCTCATAGCAGGGAGGTTGGAACCTGATGATCTTTAAGGTCCCTTCCAACCTTAACTATTCAGTGATTCTGTGACTGTAATGGTCTCCTCAAATACTGCGTTCAGTTCCTGAAACTGCAGCACATTGAAAGCTGCATGGTATATTGCATTTACTTTCTAACTATGGAGAAATATGAAATGTATACGTATATTAGTGTAGAAAAATAGATTGCTTAGCCTAATGCATTTTAAGATGAGCGGCAACATTTGTTTAAAAACACTTCTCTCCGTTTTCCCTCTTTCTTTGTTAACTTTGTAGGGGTATAGCAGTTAAGGTATAATTTCTTTTCAGGCCTACAGAGAAGTCAGTTCATCCCGTAGCAAGTATATTGAACATATGAATATTCTTCATGAGAGAGCTGAGGGGCGGAAAGGCAAACGGTCAAGCAGGGGTGAGTTGAGCACTTCTGTCTTGTTCCCCTGGTATATGAATTTCTGGAATAGATTTCTAGATTGTCGAAACAGGCCTTAAACATGTTCAACTCCTTGTCTGAGTTCTGTGAGTGAAAGTAAAGAGAAGGGTGATTGTGCAGTGTCCTGTTAAAAAAGCTACTTCAGCACAGGTTTTGGGAATGGTCTTAACGTTTAGGCAGTGAATCAGGCCTGTGATCAACCTGCAGGAATCTCTGGATGGAAAGAGTTGATGTGTGAACCATTAATTGTATATTGCGTATTTGCATTTGATTTACTGGAAGCTTAATGAAACTTGACTAAACATGTAATGCTGTCAAAATCAGTTTAATGCTTTTGTTTGCTGGGGGAGGAGGGGAGGAGAGAATATTTTTTTTTCAGCCAACAGTTTGGCTCCAGGCCACGTGCTGTCAGTGAACACAGTCCAATAGGAAAAAACTCTATGTATTTTTAAAAGTACTGTAAGTTGGACCCACTTCCTGTCTCACAACTTTGATTTTGTCCTTTTTAATTTAGGATTCAATGAAAAGCAGACACCACCTAAATGTATGACAAATCCTTACTTAGCTCTTCAAGCTTACATAATTAGACTATGTTAGTTCAAATACTCGTAATGGAATGTTGTCTCTGTCTACTTTAATTAGTGTTATGTGGCATTGATACAAAAGATAGAACTTTGGCAAGTACGGCGTTGCTAGGAAAAGCAATCGGAAAAAAATTACTTCTTACGGATCTTCATATTTTTAACTAGTTGTTATTTTAAAAAATAAGTCAATTAATGAAGGTATAGCACTTCCTGATCTTTTTCTGATGCTGACATCTAGTGAATTGATTTAATACTATTTGCATGCACACAAAGGGTAGATTTGAATAAGATACACCAAACTTAAATTTTGGGTTCAGTGTGAGAACATGCTTTGAATTGTCTGCCTCTAAAATGGTTTCTTGCAAAGTTGTTAGTCTTGAAGTTCCACAGTACTTCCCTTTGTTTTAGAACTTTTAAAATTGGACATTTAAAGATTTAAAATATCAAAACCCCTTTATTTCCATTCTCTTAAGTAGCTGGAAGCAATACATTTTTAAGAATTATTGAAATGCTGAGAATTCTGCCACAATTTTAATGCAATCCTTTCTTGTCCTTAAATAATCTGACCAGGATGAAGTAGATACTTTCTCTTTGTGATTTAGTAGTCTGCTGTTCAGGGAAGAAACAGGGTTACACTTGTTACGTTGTGATTAATAGCATCAGAAGAACATGGTAGAAGTGAAAACATGAAGCAAACCTCCCAGGGCACTCAAAATTATGTCAGTATATTCCCTCTTTTCTCTTGAGGTTTACTTCTGCAAGGTACGGAGTTTTAACCCTAGTCTGTAAGAATGTTTTAGTGTGATACCTATAGAGTCAGTGGTGCTGTTAACCCATTGAAGGCCATACCTGTGTTGCCCAAGACTGGGGTAAGAGTACTCAGTGAATTGTAGTTTACTTAATTCTGATTTAGGGTACCCTCCAGACATCCCATAATCTGATGCCTTGCACTCCTTCGTATTTTACATAAATGTCACAACCAGTAGCAGATGATTACTGGCTCTTTTACTGTTGGTAGTAAGAAGTCCAAACCATTTCTAAGGCCATATAGAGCTGAAATTTGTTTCCTATATTATTTTCAATATTGGACTTCTGAATAAATGCTCAACCTGGAGCACTGGACTCTCAAATAGCTAATTTCAATTCACAATACAATGCTACTGTTGAATCAGCTCTTTTAAAAATCCTTCTTCATTCCCAACTGTATCTTCCCAAAAGAGGTTTCTGTTCTTACTTTTCCTATGGAATCCTCTGTGTGCTTCCTCAAAAGAGTCAATGTCTCTCATCCTCCCCTTTTTTCCTCCCTATTTCCTGCAGTCATATTTTTGTGCTTATTTTGTCACAGTGTTACCATAGTATTGCTTTTCCCAGAAGTGCCACTGCAGCTTCTTTCTCCACATATGCTATAGATTCACTTAGTCCTTGCCCTTTTTCATATAAAGCATTGCTGATAAGAGTAATTAAACATTCTCTTCTCAAAGTAATCTAATATTTTTGGGATCACATAAGATCAAGCTTAAAATAAGATATAAAAAATGCTGGTAACAATATGAAGTGGTGTAAAGAAAAGCAGCATTCATGGCATATTTGCTACATGTCCTATGGTAAGATAAGAACTTTCTAGCTAGAAGAACTTAATACTAGGGAGCAGCTGATCAGAGAAAGACTCTCCCAATCTGAATGATTTTTCATGGTTTTTCATCCCAAGGAAGATTCTTCCTGTTTCCAAACCCAAAATGCCTGTTACGAAGAACCACATGTAGCAAAGAAACAAGAGAAACAATCAAATACTAATCTAGGCTTTTTTCTTTATTAGACGGTTGAAATTATATTTAAATTAGTTTTAATTAATGCTATCAGACATTTTAAAATATATCTAATAGCAGATTTTCTGTAACTCTTCTCAAGTGACAGCACTGCCAAACATAGGGAGGAATTTGAAAAGGCCCCTGGCAGAAGCCTACCTTGAAGTAGCAGTAGGAAATCTGGGACATCATTTGAACTGTAAAATGATGTTTGCCTTGCAGAACATTCTACTGGCTTATTTAGCAAATACTGAGTTTTGTCTTCTGTGTGCATGCGTCTCCTTTAAACTTGTTCCAAATTTCCTTCTTTTTTATCAATGACTTTTCTTTTTAACTTGATGCAAGCTGATTCAATCTTCCTAATCTATACTCTGCTTTTACACTTTCCAGACTAAAATACAAGGGAACTCTCTTTCCAAGCCCGAGGAAGTTAAATACAAACAAAGGACAGTCGTTCACCATTGCGTACCTTGCAGCCTACCTTGGGATGACTTTATACCTTCTATTGTAAAACTCCACACTTGTGAGACTTTAAAAGAACTACCTATGTTTGCAAGGCCAAACCATATTGAGCTTATTACTGAATCCGCATTGTAGAAGGCAGTCCTGAGACTGGGGAGCTGGCTGTTGTGAATGAGTGCACACTCTATTTGACTGTCCAATAAAGTGTACTGAATGCTGAGCTTGCCTGTTTGTTCTTTGTGTAATCGATTTAGGTTTTTTGACATAGAGAATTCTCTTAAAGGGACATGATCAGGTTGCATAATACAAAGCTTTGATTTTTACAAGCAATAACCAGACTTGTGTTGAAACCTGAACAGAGAAAGATAGACTTGCACTAGCATAAGAAAGCCAAGAATTAAAATTGATCCATTTAGTTTTTAAACAGATATAAAATAATAAAATCTGACTATGTCTCTTTAAGCTTTTCCCTTTTTTTTTCCCTTTCCCCCCTCTGCGTTTTTTTCCCTTTCCCCCCCGTTTTTTTCACTTTTCTCCCAATTCCTCTCCCTGTTAACCCCCCTCTTTTCTTACTTCCCTTTTCTCACCTTTTTCTCACCTCCCTTTCCCCTCCCGCCTTTATTTTTTCCTTCTATTCTCACTTAGTTACACTGTATTACAAACTTTATTTCCAGTTCCATTTTTCTCAGAGTTGGTTCTAGTGGCAAATTTGCAATGAACACTTGGTGTATATTTATAGCACTTTAATTAAGTTGATGTCAGTGCATGTTTGCATGGTGGTGATTGTGCATTTTTGTGCTGTTCGATTTTGATGACTTGTCTCAGCTGAGTTTGGAGTAATGCATGATGAGGAAACACTCTGTTTTTCAGATTCTAAAGAGTCTGACCCACAGCAATGTAGACAAATATTTAAAAGACAGCTAGGATTTGTAAAAAGAAAATGATCAATCCTAAGTGGTCCTTCTCCAGTAAAATGAATGCTGACCACTTATAATCAGTAAGTTACTTTCTTACTTATATATACCCAGTAAGGGTCCCCTGTTTTATTCTGCCTCACAGATCTTACCTTTCTTCACTGCTTTGGCTCTTGCAGTGGTCACAGTGGTCACTACGGCTTTAAAGAAAGCAGGGTGAATAGGGGAAACAGATACCTGTGGTAGTGTAGAGCAAAGAGATGGCACAAAACCTGTCTGAAAACGAATCCCTTGTTTGGCTCAGCTTTGTTGTAGCTGTGCCAGCCAAGTTAGCCACCTTGAAAATAGCCCTGGGCAAACTGAAGGCACACCTTGCCCTGTGGTGCTTCTAAGCTGTGAGCCTGGTGGATAATAAGCTCCATTGGAGCATTTAAGTCATCGGAGCTTCTAAGTGTGATAGCAAATGTCTGATTCCCAGTGTGGTAACTCCACTGCTGGGAGCAAATTGGACAAGAACTTGCTTGCTCCCTGTGACACCTGTGAGTGCATGATCACTGTCACTTTCATCAGAGTGGGTTTGGAGCAACACTTGCTGGGGTCCTTTTTTGTCCTTCTGTGCACTTCCACCTCTTGCAGTCACTTGCTTCAAGCCACAGTTTCTTTTCCTATTGCACTGAAGCAGTTACGAAACTCGGTAATTAAGAATATGGTTTCCTCATCTTGTAAACATCTTTTTGGTGCAAAACTAGACAATATGGGGGCGATGAGCTGTTGATTTAATGACGTTGCAAATTCTAATCCCAAAGCTTAGCTTCCTATTTTAAATTTAAATTATGATGGTGAAAAGCAGTTGGTGGATTTGTGTTGCATGCATGCACTTTACTCTCTTTTATTGTATTAAACAAATCTTTAAAAGGTGATGAGGATGAGACAGCTGAAGTTGCTGAAGTCAGTGAAGCAGAGACAGCCACAGAGGAGGCAGATGCAGCAGCTGCTGCTGGACCCACAGCACAGGAGGAGAGTGCTGGGATATCCCCAGAAACTGGAGCGGAGAGTGACTTACCGGCTCCAGAGGCATCCCCTGCTGTAGAGGAAGCCCAGCAGGAAGCTGCTGCGGATGGTTCGGAAGCTGCTGCGGATGGTTCGGAAGCTGCTGCAGATGGTTCGGAAGCTGCTGCGGATGGTTCGGAAGCTGCTGCAGTGCAAGGTTAACTTACGAACGTGGTGTTTGCATGTGTGTTGTGGGTTCGAAAACTGCCTGTTAATGCAGAGCATTAAGAACAGTCAGTGTTCCTAATGGAGTTTGTCATGCAATGGAAACTAATTCAGGTCTTCTCTTGACATATCATGAGCATAAGGTAATTGGGGTTATTGAATCAGTGTCTCTAAAAGCATTCTGCCTGGGGCACCAGAGTTACTGTCTAAAACTAGTAGAATGAAAAATTTATTTTACTACCCCATTCTATTTATCTTCTTTAAGATCTTTTATCAAGGTGAGTGAGTAATACTACAGGTTAGATGCTTGTTTCAGTGACCCAGTTCTTAAGGGTTTGTTAAGGAATATAAACACTTTATTTCACTGGCCATTCCTAAGATATTTCCACAAAATAATTATAGCAGTTCTGTGAATGTTACTTGAACAAAATCTTGCATATCAGGATCTGAGTGTTAAAGATATACTAGGCTAAAAATTTCAAATTTGAATAACACATCAAATTGGCATGAAACACTTAACTCAGTGGCTACATACTTAGTGTTCTCAACTGTCAGGTGGTTTGAAATATTTTGATTTACTGTAATTTTAAAAAATCACAATAATACAAATGCAAACCTATCCATAAATTGCACAAAATACAGGATTATAATTTAACTTTATTTTTGGTTTGTTTTTTATTGCTAACCTGTAAGGATAGAGCAATGGCTTACCTTCTTACCTCTTGATTTGTTCAGCTAGATTTGGAACGGGCACATGTAAATCAATTGTGATTTCTTGGTAGATAGGAAAGCAGCAAATATTTGCATATGGTGCCTTCAATTAAAACAAACAAAACAGCAAAAAACCTGCCAGCCAATCATGAAAGAGAAACTTCATTCTAAGCTTGATTTAAACATGGAATCTTTACTGCACACCTATGTTTGAATTATTTTGAGAAAACAAACATCTACTTGAGAAGATATATCTTAACAGATACGTCAAACTGGGAGTGGAAGTATTCTGACTGCTAATCCATGGGAGGCTTTCATAGTACTTTGAAAGGAATTACAAAATTCTGGATTTATTTTTTTATTTTTCCTTGGTGACTCCAGTGAGGAATGGATGCATCTTAATTGCTTTTTTAACAAATGAACTTGAGAAATGGTGCACCACTTTAAATGGCTGACTTTTGTGAAAGGTTTAGCTATGGATGGGATTTTAATTCATGTGTTAATAGCTCCTGTGCTTTTCTGCAAACCATCCATTACAAATAACATAACAATACTTGGTCCAACCTGCTAAAGGTAATATAGCTAAGAAAAACTACAAGTAAGTTTATTTGTAGTGACTAATACTGTTTACATGTAAAAATATTTATAAGGTAGTATCTAAAAGACCTAGACCCTTAAATATTTCCATTTCTATGGAATATTTAGACCATTTCAACTAGAAACTAGTCTGATACATGGTAAATGTAGTGAATTAGAGCTGTTGAGAGATAAAGGATGTTTTAAATGTTTCACAGTGTTCACCTCTGCTGCTTTACAAAGCAACTGCAAAATTTCACTTTAAGGAGTGGACACTTGCTTGTATCTAGAAGTGGTTTCATATTCCTTTCACAATGCTTATCTAGGAATATTTGTTAATTGTTGGATAGGATAGGGTCTTCCATATTGTAAATATTCCTGCCACTCTATTGAAGAGGAAGCAGCTAGGATATTCCCTGAGAAATGTTGTGTATAAGTAGATTAAACCTGATAATCTAATTCTGGACACAGTGACTTCATATGGTTAGTGTGGTTGCTATTTTATTTGAGAAAATACGTCTTGTAATTGTTAGTTACTGCCGGTGTTGACTGGAAGTGGATGTGTTATTTAGAAATTACTGATCTTAGGTCTGTTTTCTCTGGCAACATGCTTACTGAAGAAAACGGCACTAGAGTAACGCTTTTGTTACCTTGACATTTATAAGGGATTCTGAAGGTTATTTCAGATGTCATCTGTCAAGTCTTGTTGCAGTGATTATTCTTTGCTGTGTGGTAAAGCTGAAGGAGTCAAACCTGTGTGATCTAAAATTGTTGAGAAACTTCTACATGTTGCTTCAGCCATCTTCCTTCCAGCCTTTAATCACGATATCACTGATAAGCTAAAGCATTTCATATCAAGCTTGTTGTACTTCCCCTTTGTAATCACTGTTTTCTACAGCAAAGGTGTTTTCTCCCCAGTGTAGCATTGCCTGATGTCTTTGACATTTCTGGGATGTTAAACCTTGTTCTGAGAGCAAGTCTGTCATGGCAGTAGCCAGCAGTGAAGCCTATTGTCAATAACTGTTGGTAACAGGTGTGCCTAAGCCCAGGGTACACCCTGTGGATCTCTTAAGCAGTTCATGTGAGGTTACTCAGCTGGTACAGTGTCCTGCTGTGACAGCCGGGTAACCTGAGTCCTGCTGCCAGGTCACCTTAGCATTTGGCTGCTCCTCTCATCCAGGCCCTGCCTGCTGGGGAACAGCATGTCTGCTAAAGCACTTCTTCTCTTGGATCTCCAAGGAATTGATGGGGGCCTCTGGCTCTGGAATGCAAGAAGAGTTTGACAAGCAGCACGTAGTCTTGGACACAGAGTCTTTAATTGGTATCCCTTTTCTTTATGCTATGTAAAAGCTAGTTTTCATTGGCGTAATACTTAGAATATAAGTGGATAGTATTTTAATTCAAAAGTTCTCTGCTCTCTATGTACCACTTTGTTCCATGTTTTCCTGCAGTCAACTACTGTGTTAAAAAAAAAAAAAAAGTAAATCCTGGAAATACATTTCAGTTTTGTATTAAGTCATCCTCATAATTTGTGTTCTCTCCATTTAGATGGGGAAAAAAAAAATGCATCTACCTTTTTACTGAGGTAAATAATTATTTTGCTTTTGGAATTGCCCAGAGAAAGGCATGCATACTTTGACAAAGTGATCCAAATCACTTTTATTAGTTTTGTTGGTAGGCTGATGTTACTCCTGAGTAGTATTGCTCCTGCAGGTGCAAGGGTTTTTTTATGGTTACCAGTAAACCTCTATTTTTTTCAAATGCAGTTGTTTATTTTACACTATGAGGCTTTCTGCAGTGTGCTTGGAAGTGCCAGGTTTCAGTAGACATTTGTTTCCAGCTCCAGTATATGTACAAATATATGGATACATGATGTGAATGTGCGAATATACATGCATGTGCAAAAAACCCCAAACCAAACTGAGCAAAAAAACCAAACAAAACTAAACACCTGACTTTGTAGGCTGGTACTTAGTACTTAATTGGGGTAGTTTTCAGTTTTAAAAAGTTAATTGAAATTGTATCTGGCTGGAATTTTCTCCTTGCCTCAATTTACGCAATTTACAACCCACTACTATTATCTGGAATTCTGTAAATTACTGTTGCCAAGAAAAAGTACTGTGCCACATAACTCTGTTACCAATGATTTAGCTTCCTCTAAATTCTAGTTTTGTGTACCTTTTTATTACTTGAGCTGTTGCGCTGTCACTCTTGGTTACTGTCTGATGCTGCTGAATTTCCTGCTGTTCTGCTCAAGTACTCTGTCTGGGGACCATAAAGATCAGTGAGTCTTCAGATAGAACAAATGCTCTAAAATGCAGACTGGCAAGATGCTACTTGGATTAGGCAGTGTTGTTGCATCTGTGACTCTTAGATTTTGGATTGTCACTATAAATTTTTTCCCAACTCTCCTATCCATGCTTGAGGTTTTTGCATTATCAACTGGAATAACAAAAGCAATTAGCCTGAAACTGTGTTTTCTCAGACTCCTGACTTCTGTAGCATAGATTCTCTTGTAGTTTTGTAAGTACTGAAGGACATGGTCTCTTCTCTGTTATTTTGAACACTGTTTGGATGAATATGTAGGTTTGGGAAGGATTAGTGTGTGAATGTGCCAGTGTTTTCCATGTTAAGCTTCGAATGTCATTGCAATGCCAGTTGTCTGCAGCCTAGAGAAACAAATATAGGCTGCACTGGACAGGAGTTACTGCTTTCTGGACAGGACTTTTTGCTGACCAGACCACACAATGATGCCAAGCTGACAATGATTAGCCTATGTTGGTTTTTCTTGGTAAGTTACAAAACTGTACATGGATTCAAACACTGGGAGTATTTTGAAGATTGCTGAAAGGTCCTCAAAGTACTTTGCAATTGCTCATACTTATTCAGAGGCTTTCAGAAAGACATTGCTCAGTAGAACAATCTTTCTAGACATTTGTTTGTGCAAGGTGGAGGGAGGAGGAAGGGCTGTGTAACCTGCATCTCTTCACAACCATAGGCACTGGGGTAAGATGCAGTGTGCTGAGTGCTGGACAGACCTTATCCCATGTGATTGTATCACTTGTTCACTGTAGGACCTTGTGAAAATAATGGCACTTTTTTCCCCCTTTTAACCTCACCTATATAGATCAGAAGCATCTCTTAATAGGTCTATTTTCTACCATTTTCATATACATAATGTCATAGCATGAAATGGGTCTCTAGGTGTAAATTGGCATTACAAAAGACAGAATCAGGCAAAGTATTCACATCATCTTATGAAATCTGTGCTTAATTACCAACTGTAGTGAAGGTTTTCTATCAGAATCTCCTTTCAGAGGATTTTCTTCTTCTCTTCATTGATTATGGTGGACTAAGCTAGCTAAATTAGGCTCTAGAAAGTTGAATTAGGTGAATATTATCCGTATCTGTGGAACTTAGGTTGAATGTTTCTACTTCACATTTAGCACCTTATTTGTCCCTCGGGCTACTGTATTTATCTTGCATCTCTCTGGTTGCTATACATTGGCCACTAGTCTTTTGTCTCTTCCTCCTCTTTTTCCTTCATAAAATTGAGCTTGTAGAGAGTCATCATAGCATAGCTGGAAAATCTCTGTAAGAAGAATGTTAACAATATTTAGAAAAGACTTCTGTAAAAGCTGTGAGCATCTGAAGACACAAGTTGGTAAATGGAGAGATTGGTTTTGAACACTCAATCTGAAAAGAAAAAAAACCATTACAGCATGCACTGGGCAAGGAAGGAAGATTCCAATAAAATGGAAAAATACTAGAACCTCCAAACAAGTAGGTGGGGGAGAGCTACATAAAATAGCTGTCTTTCCATTTGTTTTTGTAGACAAAGAGGACAAGTAGGTTCTTAAAAAAAGATTATATCTGGTAAAAAGACATAGAGTGAATAATACCTAATTACTATTAAAGAGAAAACGGACTTACTGTGTTTTACTAATGAAATATTTATAACTCATTGTCAAGATTTAAAAGAATAATACTAAAATAACTTTTATTTGTTTATACTGGAAAGCAGGAACTCAATTTGGTCAAGAAAAAAGCCTGTTAGCATTTGCTTTACCTTAATCTGTCAACATTTTCTGTAAAAGCGGCATGCAGAGGAACACTAACTGTCCTGCTTTAGAGAAATTGTCAACAGGGACTCCTTTCTGTTCTGTGGTGGCAGTTCAAACCAGAATGGTAATGGTGGGAATTTTTATATTAATTTTTGGGCAGCATTTCTCATTGCAGAGTGAATCATCATTTTCAAAAAACAACATACTGAACTTCGGTTGCTCCTTTGAAAACAATATAAGTGGGTAAAACTTGGTGCATTTCTTTGTATGAAGAGTGTTAAAGAAAAGGTCTAACTTTTTAATTAAAAGGGTTTTTTTAGAACTTCTGAAGGATTTAATACAACAAATTAGGATAATGTATGCTGTTTATGTTAACTTGCAATAGTTTTCCTTGTGATTCATTCCAGTCAGTGACTAGATGTTTAAACCAATCAACCACAATGTGAATTGCTTTTCACTGTTATAAATCCTTGTTAGAGGAAATAAAATTATATAATACCTCATATAATTTCAAGTATAAACTATTCCAACTTAATGTGGTATGCAATGTTATGCTTTAATTCTGAACATTTCTAATGCTATCCTGGCATCTCTGAATCTTTTATTAATCACCAAGTGAGTCTTCTGGTCATTAATATGAACTAATTAGGCATTTCTTAGGAACTAGCAACCAACATTAGTCACAACCAACCTGTGAAAAGTTTGGTTGAATTAAATTGCTTCTTTGCTATATGGAGTAGAGAAATTTTTCTTTTCTTAAAAATTTGCTTCATAACCCCATGGTTTAGGTTCTCATCTGAAACTTATGGATTTTTATCTGGATCGCTTATGGATGGCTTGCAAAAAGACAAAGATATCATTTTTTTTTATAGTGGTAGGATTATTAGAAATCCCAGTCTTCCTTTGTTGATCAGTGTCTCACAGGCCTTGGGCTCTGAGCTTCTACTTCAGGTTTAATTTCCTGCATAGCTGAAATGCCAAAGGGAGACAACTCCCTGCACCCCTGGGCTCTAGTGAGGTAATTCTGGGTAGGGAAGGCTGAGGCTGCCCCATGCCATGCCCACACAAAAGGGTGGTCAGGCCAGGACAGTTCTGCAAACAATTTCTTGAGAGCATGTGGGCTTCTGCAGTCACCAGCCACTAGTTTCTGTCCTGTGCATCCAAATAACTGACCAGACTGCAAAATAATTCATGCTTTTCTAAACAATTTCTAGGTGCCTGCCTCATTTTAGCATGTAGAGCTGAGAGGTTTATTTTTTTCCTGTCTGAAGCTTGAGCACGGTGTCAGAGAGAGGCATAGTCTGTGGTTAACCATCTAGCAGATTTTTTCCTTTTTAAGCTCAATGTTTACATGTGTAGTGTTTTTCATTTCTGAAGAAATGGGTAACTTTAGCTGGTTATAATCTTACATGGTCACTGAATAAAATGCCAGTGAGCAAAGGCATTTCTTGTAGTCCTGAGTGATGTTCCTGGTGCTTGGGATGTTTGTCTGTGCTGAGCTTCCTTTGTCTTCCTGGCCAATGAAACCTGAAGCACTGATTCACTTTACAGGGACATATGCACAGTTTTGCCTATTTTGCCCCAAACTGAGTCGATTATTACTATTTTGCCCTCTTCCATTGCTGATGTGGCTAATGGTGGTCTGAGCCCCTACAGGCAGAGGGAGGAAGTGCTGAACCCAAGTTAACAGTACCTTGGGTGGCAAGTGGCTTCTGATGAAAATCTCAGGAGTTAGGACAAAAGCCACTGTTGAAGGAACTTCTCTTCCATTTTCCTTAAAGAAACTTTACATAAACAAAAAGATAGCATTCTAGTATGAGTTGTTCTCTAAAAGACTGTAAATAAAATGTTGTTTTCTGTTTTCACAATTAAATGTGACCTTCCCCCCCACACACCCCCCCTCATTAGAATTAGTGTGTAACATCAGTTATGTTATAGGCAGCTTGAAATATCAAAGCCCTGGTTTGTACTCCAGCTTTGGTTTGTGCACTCCAGGCAGATTCCATTTATATTATGCTGGCTAACTTGTATTATTTTAGCTTTATAAAGCCAAATTCTTCTGCAAGTAATATTTTTAAAGTAATTGAACTTAATTCTGCATTACAGATACCAGTCTCATCTCCACTTGTTTAAAAAAAGTAAGAAAAAATAATGGCCTGAATGATATTGCTTTAAATGAAATGCTTCACTCAGAAAAGTGTATTTTTAAATATCTGTAAAAATTGCAGGAAACAAGGGCCCGTTCAGATTTTTTTGTTGTTTTTGTTTCTATCTGAAAATATCCTGTTTTAAACAAATAAAAATATTAGAATTAGAATAAAAATATTATATTTTCTAATATAGTAGGGAAATACGATACTAGAGTAAAAAATACAGGCTGTGTTCCCAAGAAGGCTGTGGTTGTCTTGTATAATATTGTTATGAAACTTCCATTTTGGTGGGGGGGAAATCCCCACTTTTCCCTGAGCAAGGAAATAATTGAATGTAGCTTTCATTTAAAAATCTGGAACAGCTATCTTCTCCGTATGTATTGCAAATAATTAAAAATTACTTACAAAGCCACTTAAGAAAAAAAAGGAAAAAGCTTAAAGTCCTACATGATTAAAAAATATAACATACAAGTTTAATTATGCCTACAGGCTATTCATATCAGCCACCTATACATTGACATCAACAGATGCTAAAAATATTTAAAAAGTTTCAACACAAATGCATTCTGAACAAGGAGAGCAGTTGCAGCAATGCTGAGTTGACTGGCCAGAGGTGGTAAAACTTTTGCTGTAGGGGTGAAATTCTGAATTCCAAGAGTGCCTCCACACTCTCCCTTCCTCCCTCCCTCCCTCTAATCTATCTATCTATCTATCTATCTATCTATCTATCTATCTATCTATCTAAAATTGGGGGTTTTCCTTTCAATGCTGCTCCCTGAGAGACAGCTTTCTCTATTTTAACATCTTAAAAGAAAGAAAGTGTTTCACTTGCATTAGGAAAGCAGTTCTTTTTTTGGATAATTTATAGGATCTGGGTTCTGAAAGTCAGTCCACGTTCATTAGATTATTTTATTATTATTATTAGCAGGAGAAAGTCAATCTGTGTGTGGTGTTTATTTTTTATTATTGGCTGGAGCAAAGAAGAGTCAGTAACACAGGGCCTGCAAGTCCCTGTTTACTGTGCTTGTCTGTTCTGCTGGGGAATGCTGAGCTCACTAGTACTCAGACAATTCGATTGAGTATCATGAGGATGCAGAAATGTCCTGGATTTGGGCTGGTTTCTGTTCTACTATGAATACAAAGAAACGTGGTCTTGCACTCTCAGTGCTGCAACTGTAGCACTTCTAAGATGAAAAATTGTGTCTTTTTTTAAGAGTGCAGGAATAACAACTTTATACGTGAAGCAGCTTTTTTCTTCTTTTTTTTTTTTCTTTCCACTAAAATGATAGGGATAATTTCCTAAAAAAAATAGTATTTCTAGGTGAAACTGGATGTTGGATATTGTGCTAATAAGCTACCAGAGCTTCCTCATGCTGCTGTCTTAATTAAAAAAAAAAAAAAAAGAAAAGAAAAAGAAAAAAAAGGTTTTAAACCAAAAACCTGGTTTCTTTTCATCTGTAAAATCAATTTCCTTTCCTGTATTCACTCAACTCAAACCAGATGTGCTTTCATAACATGAATGGTTTGGTATTGTGTTTGGTGCATATGTAATGTGCGGATGGTGCCTGCCCGGTTGTGTTCTGTTCCTGCCTGTGCAATTTGGAAGCACATAGCTCTTCTCAAAATGGTTATCTCATGAAGTGGAGGAGATACAGACCACTTGAGAGTGCTTATAGCTCTCCAGGGCAGAAGCAGGCAGTGTTTTTGTTAGGGTTCAGTGTTACATATAAGCAATGGATATTACGAACATGTTGAGGTATGTACTGATGGTTGTGTAGTGGAAATATGTCAAGGGTCTAACTAGCCTGAGGATGTTTGTCCTCGAAATCCTGGGTGTATTAAAATCACTTTGGATGCTTCTAGAACAGTTGTTGATGCATTATGCAAAGCCTTACCATGTGCCTGCAGGTTAGTACATGTCATTAGTTTGATTTCTCTGAGGCTTTAAGATCTTTTATATCATCTTTTGTTGAAATCATGAGGAAGTTAAAGCTCCTAATTCAGATCTGTAAGTGCAATAGTATATACAAATGCCTAGCAAAACTGAAGAAAACTGTAGCCACTGGTACTGGTAGCTACTTATCCCAGGGAGAAATTTAAAATTGACAAATGGCTGGTGAAGAAGTGTAAGAAAAATATTTATTTTTCAGGAAAAAAAAATAAATTAGTTGATGTTATACAAAGAGGCTGAGATGTTGCTACCAGTATAATGGCTTGTATGAAACAGAAGTGTATAGATTCTGTAGAGTAATATATCCTGCTGAGATGGGGGTGACATGACACACCAAACACTCAGTGAAACAGTGAAAGCATGAAACCATTAACTCCAGTGCTATTGATGAATGCTGTGGGGGTTTTTCCCTCTTACAGAATTCAGGAAAATATACTAGCCAGCCTCACTTTTGTGACTATATAGACTAAAAAAAAAAATAAATCAAGAGCATTCCCATTTTTGGCATTTTAAGTTGTATGGGTCAGAGTGAATCACTATTTGACTGAGACCAATTTGACTGGAATGCTGCAAGTGGGTGTTTAGTTAAAGGTGTGAAGGAGCTGAAGTAGCAGTGTACTATCAGTAATAAAACAGCTGGGTATGGAGTGGAAGACTAATACAAACAGCACTTAAATACCGTGTGTCTTCATTGCAGAGAAGCAGTTGCACAATGCAGGTGATTTTGTTCAGTTAAAGCCTGTAGAAATTGTAAGAAGGCTGACACAGAGAAAATGGATTGTAGTCATTGCTGCACAGGGAAATACTGGGACTTGAGAATTTCAGACTGATCCTTGTTTAGGAAACCACACAGAACCAGTTAAGATGCTGTAACTCCTCTACAACTCTATTTTTGAGAAAATGAAGAAGCTTAATTTTTTCAATATTTGAGCTAATCAAAGTTAGAAGTTATTTCAATTATATATATTTATTGCTGTAGTGTTTCATGACAGGCTTATTAACAACTTTGCAATAACTGAGCAGACAGAAAAGTAAAATCCGTCTTCCAAGGATTATGGAAAATGAGTCATCTTTGTACCAGGCATATATTAAAGCCTCTTTTATGAAGTAGGGTGTTACTGCAGGATTTTGCATCAAACAACTGTGAGAGATTAAGCTGGACTGAAAAAATAGGAAATGCACGCAGATGTTAAAAAAAAAAAAAAAAGGGAGGGGAGGGCAGGAATAGCACTGAGATTGAATTTAATATCCAGGGAAACAACAAGGAGAAATTCCTAAACTTTCTAATGCTTTGTGCTACCAGCTGATCAGCAGTAGAGGCTGCAGGGCACTTGGGTGGGTATGCCTGTTCTTCCCTGCAGGGAAGGCACCAGGTGGCTGTCCCCACTCTGAAGGAGAGAGAACTCATTATCAGCTTGCCTGGTTGTCGTTCCTCTGGTGTTGCCCTGGAATCACAGCAAATCCCTAGGACAGGGAAAAATGACTTCATCTTGTGAGTGGGATTGACTGTTTGTTTCAAGACTGAGCTGTGTACAAGCCACCAAAAAATAAAGTGAGATTTGTTTCAGTATGTCAGATTAAAGCTCAAAATAGCTTTAATGGTTATAGACTAGTCCTTTTTTTCATGGTGCTCAGAGCACCAAAAGACTCTTAGATATATTTCTGTAGTTGCAACAGGCCAAAGAAATTATGCCCAAATGATCTGAACGGGCCAATCTGGATCCTTGTGGGAGATAACGCCACCAGGGACAGATGTAAGGGATGACCCAGCACGAGCTGCCATGCCTGCTGCTGCTGTGACAAGCGTGCTTGGACAGGCAGTGCTGCCAGCTTTCTCTTCTCTGAGAGAGCACTTCAGCTGGGCCACCAGCAAGGTGGCTTCTACAAAACTCTAGCCACCTGTGCTCAAGGAATGGACATGAAAGCTACTTGGATAAAAGTACTTGCTGGAATGTTCTGCAGGAACCAAGGACAATTTTTCATATGTACAGACATAAGTTTTCCAAAATGTGATGCCTGTAGCAACAAACCATTTATATTTTAGGGAGTGACTCTGCAGATACCTGGATGGTCACATTGGGAGGAATGCTTATTTTGTTGCTCTAGGTTGCTTTTCTTATAGCCATAAGGAATCCCTGTTTCTTTTTAAGACAGGGATTCCTGTAGGTGACAAATAAACACGAAGTCCATGTTGTTCCCTCTACTTGCTTACTAATCTACTCTTCTTAGTGCAAAAGAAATTATAACACTGAAACATTACAAGATATATAAAAAAGTTAATAAGATGAGATACTATAAGCCAGAGAGCAAGGTTTTGGTAATACAAACTGAATGTTTGATGTTGCAAACTCAAAACCAGCAGCTTGTTACCATAGCAAAAATACTGCATTATTGCTAGCTATAAAATATCTAATGTTCTGAATTTCAAATGTGCTATTTTTATTGTATAGATGTTTCCTATAAAGACAAAGGTAGCAATGCCTGATTTTTATTTTTTCTGTTGCTTCTTCAAAATTCAGTCCGTGTTCTGCAAAATAAAGTGAAATAGTTGATGACAGGACATGCTGTGTTTAAATGGTTGCAAGCTGGTATTTGGAAAAAGACATGGGATGCTAGCTCTACAAAACTCCTTTTTATGTTACTTATTGAACTTGTAATGAAGCTGTTATGTTAGGTGTATTTAATACACACATAGCTTAGTATAGGACACAATTTGGAAGCAACAAAGGCCCTGCAAATTCTATCCTGCAGAGCAGTTAAGGTGTGTGATGATGGAGACTACCAGTAGAAAGATTAGAAGGACACGGTGTGAGAGAATTTACTCAAGTAAAATTTAACATGTAACTGGTGGATGATGTGCTAGGTCTCCCTGCAGAGTGTATCTGTATACAGGCATATTACTTACTGCAGACATTTTATGCCAACCTATTGCTTTATCCTTAAAGAGTATTGAAAAATGGCTAGTTGGCAATCATGCTACGTGGGAATCACAGTCTGAACCTTCAGCCTGATGTCGGGATATTTCTACATTAAAACTAACCCTTGCAAGGTTACGTGGAGTGTCTGTGTAATGTTCTATGGTGTTGATCAGACTAGGATTATTTCCATGGAAACTTTACCTTTAGTATCTTGCACACCATTAATAGTTTGATAGAAATCAGAAAATAAAATGAAGGTATCTGCAAAAGGACATACATGTAAGAGAATACTTGCCTGTGTCTAAAGGCATGAAAACAGCTTGTGTTTGTAGTTTTCTGTCCCAGGGTTGGGAAGAGTCTGACTTTCTCTGGAATTCTACTTGCAAACTTTTCTTTGCATGATAAAATGTAATCATCTGATAGATCCTGTTGTCTTCAGTTACTTCAGACATGCATTTTAGGCAGGTAATTCATGCTTTGTGAGCCTTGACTGCTCATCCTCACTGATGCCGGTGAATGGAAAGACAAGACTATTATCTCTCTAATTTGATTCATAGAAACTGTGAGTGAAGTCTTAGATGTTGCAGCTTCTTCTGTGCATGAGGAAAACTTAGTGTCGAGGAAGGAGTAGCCTCAGCAACTCCAAAGATTTCTGACACATCCTCAAGGACCCAGGACGTTGTTGCTGAGATGTTGGGACAAACTTCAGAAGGTGCAGGAGTGCAGCTGGGTCTGAAATATTCTGTGTCTGAAAAGCGCTAATGGCTGTTTGCACTGAGCTGGCTGCAAGGGCACGCCGAACTCAAGTGATGTAGAGTGGCTGCTGACCATGAGTGTTTGGTGTCATTGTGCTAATAGAAAGTTTTTATTTCTAAATTCTATGCCATGCAGTAGAAATCGGCATTGCTAAGGTGGACTGTGGGGTGGTTTGAGCTCAGTGCACTGCTAAGTGTCTAGAGGTAAAGTTCATTAAGAACAAGAAATTCTCCCTTGTGCTTCACATTATGTAACACTTTTTTTTTTTTTTAACAGTTGACTTAATTTGAAAGATAGAACTTTCTTAAACTACATTTCTGTAAAGAAAATTATAGAGCATATGAAATTTATAAACCTTATAGTGTTCCAATGAAGCTTTAAAGGTTCTTACATTGTTATTGGACAATATAAGTTGAACAATATAATTTCAAAGAAAAATGTGTGTTAAAATGATCGTGGTGGAGATTTTCAAAGGAGTTTAGAAGTTTGGCCTCTAAACTCTTTTAGAATGAAAAAGCTAAAAGGAAAACTGTCTGTATATGTACTATGACTTTGTAATTTGTATCCCTTTACTCCAAAGGATCCTTTGGACTAAAGCAAACAACTTACTTGACTATTTGTTGTTGAATAAATTGTTTCCTATGTTTCTCATTTGTGTTCTGTCTCCATTTTCAGTTTCTGTGGAGGAGAAGCCACCTGAAGAAGATGCTAAGGAACCCTAAAGGTACACAGTGCAATTGCAGCATGTGGTTTCCCATGCTTCACTTTCCTTTTTGTTTCAGTTAGTGGGAATTGCAGCACAAGGTAAGTCTGCACATGCACTCTGATGGTGAGTTTGTGTTTCTGCTCCCAACAAGTACACTGCAAAAAATAACTGAAGTATTTCTTACTGTTTGGAAACCATTGCTGGCATCTTTTAGAGTTCAGAGAGCAAAACTTTTCTATATCAGTTGTTACACGGGGTATTTATGGCTTTATCTTAGTCCCATGCAAAATGGATAAAGACCCAAGAGCTGTAACTTTATTCTAGGCAAAGAGTGTTCTTTGGACACTGATTTAAATGGTATAGATACTGGACTCCTGATTTATTGTCTTATACAAGTAAACCCATCTCTTGTTATCCTCAGTGTAAAGCAGGGAAGCTGTAACCTTCTGGAATATTTTTTTTAAGACATTTTTTCACATTTAGTCTCCCTGCACTTTTAGTCTGTGCTAATGAAAATACTGAACAGAATAGTCTTACTATTTTTCTAGCATCTTGCTCAGTTAGCTTTACTACCTTATAGAATAAAAAACTTTGTCCACAATATTCTAACTACTTTGCTGCTCCCTGTGACTCCCCATTCCAAAATGGATGGTAAGATGGTGATAGAAACCTGAAGGAATAAAAAGTTTGGCTGAAATATGAACATGAATCTTGTTAGAAAAGATACTAACTGGGCTAGAAACCACTGAAAGTTGAGCAACTAAACCTTTCAGATCAGGAATTATCAAAATTTCTTTTGCTGCTAGTTAAAAATTCATACATTAACTCTTGGAGCACCAGTACAAGAGGAGAAGGAAATGGAGCAAAGAAAGTTATTTTTCATTGTATCCTCAAAACATATGCACTAAATACACTTTTACAACCTTACCGTTATGTTCTGAGCCCTTTGCAAATGTTTGCTTATTCCATTATCCACTGCAATATAAAACAATATAATGTCTCTTATCTTCTTGTGGTAAAAGGCAAACATTGTTCTTAAACTGCATGGTCTTCTACTCTGTTGTTTTAGCATTCAAAGCTAAAAAAAAAGTAATAAAAAAATCAAAGCAAAGCCAAGCCCACCATTTTAAATAATTACAAAATGCTAGTGTGAGATATGCTCCTCTACCAAATAGAATTTTTTTATTTTACTGGGACTAATGGTGTGAAGTGGAACAGATATTTAATGAATGTGGGTGAGATGTGAAGAAAAGTTGCAAGCATGTGCCTCTCAAAGCTGTTACTTTTGCTCAAAGTGAAAGCTGAGGACACCCAAGGGTATCACATCAGAAAAATAAGTTACCAAGAAATTATCCTGGGACATATAAAAATAAGTCACCAACAAATCCACTCTGGAACACATAAATGCAGTGAGAAAATGTTAGAGCTAGGAATATATACATATTTTTCCCCTGTAAACATCTTGCAACCCTGAAAGTGCTTGCATTGTTATTTCAGAGTTTGACTTAGAAAACACAAATCCAATATAGCCAATTCAATTAATGAAGGCAGAGACAGTAACAGAAAGGGGTGGGAGTGTGAGGGAAGGCAAGCTGTGGCAAGCACCTTCGATGGAACAATTCCATTTTCCATGGAAAATAAGTGAAAAATAGATGAATCTGCTACCAGAATACAGATCCACTGAATTCTGCTTAAACTGCTTAGGGTCTTTTTGAAAAAAAGAAAAGAAAAGAAAAAAAGTACTTTTTATTACTTATAGCGTCCCAAGGTTACAAGAGAGTCTTTTACTGAGTCCCAATTTATTTTGTTGCAGGGTAAAAAGGTTTATAAAGCATTTTACTGCTTCATGCTGGAAGATTGCTGGCTGACTTTTTCCAATTTACAAGTCAAGAGTCACCCTGCATTCCCAGTCAGGAAGAAACTATGATTTTATTTTTTTTTTAGTGTATGTTTTGATTGTAAGCTTTTTATGGTATGGACCTTAACTTTAAGTTTGCATTAAAACATTATACTTTTTAAGGTATTTAAAGCAAAAAAAATAATCAAAAAGATGTTGGTGTGAGAAGCAAATCTGTATGCAGTTAACTTTATAAAGAAATACTGTTTATTTGGTGAAGGGGTAGAAGTAGTAGTAATAGATGAAATCCTCAGGTAAAGCCTCAAATTGATCCTGAGAGCACAGCTGAGTAAGAATACACTATTGTTCCCTTTTCTTTTCCAAGTACAGCAGTTTCACTGCATGTGGCTGTTATCCCCAAATTCACACAGCTATGAAGCTACTTATATCAGTAATCTCAGCAAATACAATTGGTTTACCTCATGCTTAAAGTTAAGCAAGTAACTATTTGTAGATGCAAGGCTTACTGGGATGTGTCCAGCATGCAGGGGAATTCATTTATACCTGAGCAACACAGATCAAGTATAAATGAAGGATTCCTTGAAATTGAACATTGTTTGGTAGTAGTAGAGCAAGTTTTCACAAACCATCAGATAAGCGTGATTTATGCAGCAGTAGTGTTTACATGCTGTAATTTACTTAACTGATGACCTGCAGTCAAATTTACAGTGTGCTTTGAATGTTTGCAAAGAAAAAGGCCTGATGAATCAAGTCTGTTGCTTAAAATCACTTCTTGTTGCTCCCTCTAAACCAGATTCTTTTTTCTTTTTCCCAGTAAGCAGTGCTGAAGCCTTTGAAAACTTTAATGGAAATATTAGTGGCAATCAACCAGCTGATTCCTGTGTGAAACCTCGTTTCCTTCCTTGGAGACATAAAAGAAGTTGTGCAGTTTGTCATACCACGCACTGTTCATTAGGACCAGTATTCATTGCTGCAACAGGCAACCTACTAGCATTTCAGTTGGTTAGAGACGCTTCTGTTATTAACATCTCTGCTCTAGAAAGTAGCATCCAGTAATAACTGTCAAAGCACCACCCAGCATGTAATAAATACATGTGTGAAGAGAAGCAGTAGAGTTAACTGAAACCATGTCAGGTGAACTCATTCTAGATCTTTGTTGTCTTGTTAAGTACATGGTTTTCTTACTTTTGGTCCAAGCTGTGGTACATAATTATATGATTGTGACATTCCATGCTAAAATGTAAGTAAGAAGATTTAACTAAGTTAAAATCTTATTAAAACTACCTGCTAGTATTTTTAAATTGGGGCCACAGGGAAAATAACAATCTTGTTTGCTCCCAAGTTTGAATTTGCAATTGTAAGCATAGCACATCTGGATGTACAAGATCTGATTTTCCTCCTGCATAAACATTTTAGATACTACCCTTCCTTACACAATAATATCCAGGAGTAAACATTTTTAAGCCTCTACTTTGAGAACAAAACTCATTTGTAGTAGCATTGTGTACTTTATAGCATGAAATTCAAAACTACACCGATTTAGGTTATAATTGTTGATCAAGGTGGTAGCTCCTACCTTGGGGGTGCTGGGCCCTGTTCCTGCCAAACCTCATTCAGCTTGCTGAAGTCTTTTTGTGTTGTTCTGTCGCAGCAGTGGCATAACAACACGGACCTTTGAGTGAATGTTCTTCTACAAATCACGAGCAATTTAGGCTGTGGTAAAGCTCCTCTGAGTGCTTGCAGATGGCCAGCGAAATCCTTGTGGAAGGCTATGCCACAGGATTCTTAGGGAGTAATGGATACGTGGACAAGGATCCTTAGGGAATAATAGAGAACAGAATCTCTAAAAAAATATTGTAATCATATTACTATCTTAATTTGGAAAAAATCTGTAATGAATAATGGGTTTACATGACACTGTTCTAACCCTCCATCGTGCTATGGGCCTGTGCATGACTGTGCATCTACTACAACATTTTTACTGAGACCCCCACCAACTAAAACGCATTACAGCCATCACAGAATGGTAGTAATTCTACCAAATTCTACTAAATGAGGGCCGAAGTACGTGTATTATGCACAATGTATATAGAAAATGTGAGTTAGAAAGTGTTTCTGACTGCTTTCTGTTCAAGCAGAACTGCGGAAAAATGTCAAAAAGGAAACTACAGCATTATGACTTTCCTACCCATGGCACAAAGCAACACATGCTCCTTTCCCTATCATAAAACAAATTATAGTAGCATTCCAACAAAAATACAGCCTATTGCCCTTGTACCTTCTTAGGAATTACTGGAGTAATGCAGAGGCAAAATCAGGTTTCTGAGCTTCAAAAAGCTCTACTACAGCCTTCTGCTTATAGCCACTGTGATTAAAAGCAACTTTTGTAGACAAAGCTACTGGAATAAAAGTCTTGGACTGATATTTTGTTGGATGAGAGTCTATCTTTATTTATGTGGTAGATTAAACAACCTGGGATGGATGAATACTTTTAAATGTTTCATTTCCTCACGTTCACTAATTGTCATGAAATAAACTGTTTCTAATTTCTGCATCTGGCAGTAGGCTTTCTGAAATGGTAGGCTTTGCTTAGTGTCCCTTTATCTCTGGAACTGCACTGGTACATGACAAAATATATTAGTCCTTGGCAACAGATGTCTGAAGAATTGAAGCACAACCTGTGGTGTGCTTTCCAAAGCTTTTAGTTTTTCTTATTTCAAAAAATGTTAAGAGTCCCAGGATAGCCTGTACATATACTTCATGTCAGAGATCCTTTTTTATAGAATCACGGAATGCCAGGTTGGAAGGGACTTCAAGGATCATCTGGTCCAACCTTTCTAGGTAATACTATAGTTTATATGAGATGGCTCAGCAGCCTGTTAAGCTGAGACTTAAAACTGCAGTGTTGGGGAATCACTACTCTTGAAAGCCAAAGGAACTAGGAATGCATTATAAACTTCAGCTGTGATGACATGTAGCACAGCATGATCTGCTTCAGCACTAGGTTATCCTAGATTAACAATAGAGATATTTTGCCATTTGCAGGGGGCTGCTCTTCAAAATAAATAGCCAATAACTGCATGCGGGATGACTCATTGCTTCCTCAGAAAATCTTTGACTGGTTTAGGTGGTCCCTAGCCATCAGTGATCACTTCTGTCAGTCACACTAATATGAAGTGTAGTTACCACACAGATTAATATTTTCTGTCCTTCACCTCCTGAAAAGAGAATTTTTGAGTTGCTTTACAAAGACTGGGATGAACCACAGAAAATGATGAAAACTCCTTCATTGGCTCCTTCAGGAGGACACAGCAGAGCAGACATCCTGTGATCCTCAAGGAGATGGCGGGGGGGAAGGTTTGTTCCTGACAGTGGACTTCAAAGCTCAGAGGAAAACTCAAGATTCCTGATTTTGTCCACATGGCAAGTGTTTCTATCTTTTTTTTTCTGGAAGGAAAACAACCCACAAAACCCCAATGAACCCAAACAAAGAACTGAGTCTGTACTTTGCTTTCCTTGTACCCCCCCACAACCTGTTTCTTTTTTTCCTCCCTCATCAATTTTGAACCACCTAGCCAACCACAACTTCCTTTTACCAGAGGTGGGGAGAACACAAAGTTCCTACCAGCTGACTGATGACTGAGATCAGTACCTTATTTTGTGTTGTTTGCCAGCAGATGAGCAAATACATGTAATATGCTGCAGCTGAGTAGCACTTTGGTGGCCATAATCAGCTATTGCAGGTGCTGTTCCCTCACTGTTGGTGGTTAAGAGGCCAAAGACTGAGCAAACCAGGGCTGTGGAGGGAAAGCACAGTGGGCAAAGGCATGTACTGGGTGGGGAGAGATACGCAGGGACAGAAGGCATTCAGAAGACACTTGGTGTGCAAGGACATGGGAAGTGTCACTTGATCTGCTGCTCGTGGATTAGCTCATTTCCACAGAGTGCTCCTTCTTGCCGCACAGACAGTTCTGCTCTTAGGAAAGGTATTTCTTAGTTGTGTGCTTTGCTCTTGGCTTGCTCATCTGCTGCAGAAGATGGAAGGTGTGCAGGATGATAGAAATAAATTCTATCCCAGAGCAACAGGCATTGAATGTTGTGGTGGGAAACTGGATTATCCTGCATTCTGGTCTTTACTCTTTTCTTTGGGGTGCTGCAGGAGTCCTCCAACTTTATTCAGATGGGAATAAGGACTAAAGCTGGATATATCTGTACTGGAGTTGTTCCTGCCATTTGCTTGAACTATAGGTAATTGAACAGGTTGTTGAAATTACAATATTAGTTTAGTGGTTTAGCTATCTGCGAATGTTCTCCACTTCCTCTTGACATTTTACCAAACTCAAAAGATGGCTTTAGCAAGCTCTGAAAGGCTATTTGCAATTCATGTTCAACAGCTCCTGAATAACAAACAAATGGAAAGCTTCCATGGAATATTATACCCTTCTTCATGTAGTTTGTTAATTATTTGTATTAGCTTCATGTGCAGATTCACTGTCTCATAATTACCTAAAATTCTGGCTTGTTTAGAGAGAAATAATTTTCCTTATTTTAAATATTCCTGATGTGTGAGCTCTGCTTGTGCCCTAGGAAAAAGTGTTACACATTGCTACAGTTCTGTGTTTTGTCTCAGGAAGTTTAGCTGCCTGTACTCTGCCTTCTCAGTTCAGCATTGACTGCATGATGCAAATGAATTACATTACAGGAGAAAATAAGTAGAAGAGGAGAGACAATAATAAG